>NC_086007.1:24577376-25177376 GCF_030014385.1 Trichomycterus rosablanca
GCTTAAAACAACTCAAATAAACCAGAATAAATGTACAGAAGGTGACTTACTGTAAGCCCAATCCTTAAAGACAAGACAACATACCTTTAGAATCTCGTGGGCGGTTTGTGGACTACAGCGAAGACTAGGTGAGCTGTACATCAAAGTCAATAGTAGTATTGGCTCTCTAGTAACGGCCTCAGGCCTTGGTAACATCACAGTCCAAATAAGATCTCTGAGAACAGGTATGCAGCAGGATGGAAAGGTTAAAATCAGAGTGGAACCAGGCCTGTTTGAGTGGACTAAATGGGTCTCTGGAAACTCTTTACCTGCATGGATATCACCCATAGCTCTTGCTGCAGCCAACCTTAGTGTGGACACGACGTACAGGTACAGGCAAATGTTGTTTACTGACATATTATACGACATCCATTAGAATCAGATGTGGTCATTATGATCATACTGTTTCACAGACCTCACATACCCATTACTAAACTGAGTGTGTCCGAGTCCTGTGACACCTACATGAGTCGCAGCTACAGAGTGACCAAAGACATCCTGGCAGGATGCAAAAATAAAGGTAAAAAAAAAATATGAAGCTTGTTTTTCAGAACTGTTTTGGATTGTTCGGCACTGAAGTCCTCAGAGTTCTTGTACTTATGTTACTAGGAAACAATCTCCTTATCGTGGCCCATGCTTCCTCTCTTGAGGCCTGCACCAACCAGCTCCGAGGCCATACCCCAAACAACACCAAAGACTTCATCCAGATTGTTAGGAAGGTATGTGTTTTTCAATCGTTTCCTTTTCACCTTCTTTCCTTCTTTTCTTAACAGTTATCACATCGCCCCCCTCCCTGTTTCCCTTTCTTTTTACTTACTGTGTTAGTCTGAGACTGGAGATCCGATTTTGGACCGTCCGTAAAGGAGCACCTGTCTCACATGTTCCTTTGTTTCTCATTGTTTGCAGTGTTGTTTAAATATCACCCTTTTACTCATCAAAGTTGTTCCAATAGTGTCGATTTCCTTTTCTAGATTCCATACCTGGGTCTGTGTGCATGTGAGGAGCAGGAGACAGGTGTATGGAAGCTGGTGGACCCACCAATCCTTCCTCTCACACATGGACCCAATCACAGCTTCAGCTGGAGAGAGACCCTACAGCATTAATGACACTGATCTGTCCACTCTGTCAACAACTCTGGCAGACCGTACATTCTGCTGTCTAACATGACGTGTTCTAGAGGAGAGCTACAACGCTAGCCAAATTAAGTGTGCCTAAACACTAGGCATTACAGTCAAGTTTTCTGGCACATATGTGATGGACTGATCCTGTTATAAGCTTCACTTAGTCTCAGGACATTCGTGACTTGTAATAAATAATAAACACATAAGATAAATGGCACAAAATCCAGAAATAACTAAACTGCAGCATAAATCTGTTAAAAACAGCATTCTTTATGAGAAGCCTTCCTTGATAGATTGAAGATTACTGACAGTAAATTTTGTAGCATATATATTTTTAAGTGCCACAAAGGATTTTGCCACTGCTTTAATATTTAACATTTGTTGCAAATAAAGACAGTTTGTTTACTGGTTTATATGCAAAATTTCTGATAATGTATTTTGCATAGACGTTAACTGGCTGCCCAACTGCTCTTAGACTTTCATCTTAAATGCCAAAATGTTTCCTATTTTTTTCTCTTTACAGAAACATTTTTCAAATGATTCCTTATAGTAATCACTTCAAGAAGTTCATCTGCCTAAATTAGGTAGAAGACCGAATTAGAAGAGCACAGTGGTGCAGCACAACTCCAGGAACAGAGATGGTATATTATCGCCTTCCGGGGTATGTTGTATCTAAGAATCAATGAATAATACCCCCCTCCACACACATAGCCTATAAAGTCTGTGTAGATGCCCGGCAGGCCAATAGCCCTTCTAGGATCTGGGTTCGCATGGGCTACAGCAAGGGTGTCTAAACTTTTCTTGTTGGGTGCCAGACACAAACCATAGACTCTGTAATGAAACAGTTATAGTACATAATAGGCCTACTTGATTACTAACAATTGCACAAACGTTTTTATTTTGGTGACAAACGTGTATATTTCACTCACCAGTCAGATCATAATAAGGAAGATTATTATACTTCTTTAAGTTGAACGTCCACACTTACATCTGTTTGCAATGTTTATCTAAAGGCGCAGGAACGTTAATACTGTAACATGTAAGTAAGTAAGTAATTTATTTATAAAGCACATTTACAACCAAAGTGCTGTACATGTTGAATGTACCTGAGTTGCAGAAAGAAGAGTTTTAGACTGGTTTATAGCGACACACGGTGTTCAAACTAGGAATTGCCTTTTAAAAAACGTAAATAATAGTGGGCCAACTTTAATTTTGTTTCTAAAACACATCGCCTGTAGTTTGGACACTCCTGAGTTAGAGTAAAAGACCATTACGCCTCCTTGATGGCTTGTGTGTAATCATGTAAACAAAGCAAGGATTAATTATCTATAAAGGAGAAACAGGAACAGAGGGTCAGATCATAACAAATCATAACAACCTGTCCAAAAGTTCATCTACTGAAGCAAAGTACTTAAAACATTACACACATAAAGTAATACAGTCATGGCACTTTCTATCATCATTCAGTTTTTAAAATGGCATAAAGACAGCACAAATATATACCTCTATGTCAAAAGATTAGGTAATACTAATAGAGTCAACAATGCTTGTGCTAAAGAAGTTAATAAAGCTCTTGTTAATGGAGTTAAAGCTAATATGTTCTCCAACGAGGGGGAGTGAAATATCTTTGCCTGTAATAAGCGGTTAGCGGCGCTAGGTGGCGGTACTGATTTGACCTGCTCGTTTTGGACTCCTCTGCTGCTTCTGCTGAAGATAAGAGGTCAGTGCTGCAGCCATGAGGTCACCAACACAAACCAAATAAGAAAAGCTGAAAGTGTCCATATCTGGTGAAGCACCGTGATCTACTGAAGTACATTTTTACACTACAGACTCAAAATCCTTCTGTTTAAACCTTTCAGCACTTAAACCCAAACATGTCTTGTTAACATGTAGGGACAACAAACCATTTAACAACTACAAAACAGGTTTGGATTTAAATGCTGAAAGGTTCTAGAATGAGTTGTGTCTAGAGACATGTTTTGTTTCCTGAACAACAGCAGTAGCACTTTACCTCCAACATGCTGCACATCTCATTCAATATACTAACAGATAAAAAAACAAACATGTTTTTAAACCTCACCTGAAAAAAAAAGAATAGGCCTTGTTAGGATTCTCGATGAAATCTTTTGTCGAATGAAGACTAGGAACCTCAGAATTAGCAATTAAAATATAATTATTTATTTAGAAAAAAGAAAGGAAGTCTCTGAGCTCTGAAGTGACCGATCACTGCAAGTTTCTCTCTGTCTCTCTCCGTCTATCTCTAATTCTCCCGATCGTTAGAATCCGACCCTTTTTAAGCTATCCCCACCAGGATGTTCGGTCGAAGTTTTAGTTGTTACCTTACATGGCGATTTCTAGAATCATTCTATCTCTGGGCAGATTTTAAAGTTAACTCAAGTTGTTTGTCTGAATTAGCATACACTTCTTGTTTTTACATGCTTTGTTTAGTCTGTTGTCTAACACTTAGGCCGGCTGCTGACCTCCGCAAACTCTACTTGACCCTGTTCATCTTTTTTCTCTAGTTTGTGCAGTTGCAGCTTCCGCTTTCTTATGCTAATGTTTCTGTGTACGTGCAGATCTTACATGTTCATTCTAAGGCCTATTGATTATTAAGAATACAGGGTCAAGTTGTTCCAAAATCTCCACAGCCTATAGAAAAAAATTGTCAAAATAAATGCAAAATAAAGCGTACTGCTGAGTTGCTGATATGTAGCATAAACAGAATTATAAAATAAACTGATAATTGGTTGGTGCACTTTACAGTATTTCAAATTCTTCATTATTTTATTTATTGTATTTTTTTACTTACTATTTCATTTACATGTTTATTTATTTTACATTATACAATTCAGTGTTAAAATAGTTAGAAATAATACATCCAGCCCATAATGGCATGGCAGGTGGGCATGCTACCATATTTTGCGCCCCCTGCCAGGTGAGCTGGATAAACCTGCTGTCTGTAAACATGTAACATGTTTTTGTGTTGGCAATGTTTAAATGTTTGTTTATGGCCTGAGTTAAACAAAATGTGCTTGAACTGGATAGTTAATGCCGATCCATTTTGAGCTGCACTGGGTAAGATTTTTGTCTAAGAAAATACTAGCGCACTAAAATGTAAACCCATAACAGCAATGGCAGTCACGTTATAGACATGCTCACACCAGTCCTTCACTCTGCATCCAAAAACATGGCAGACCAATTGCTGAACTAAGAATAGTATTTGCTGCAGAAATAACTGTCAAACACATAAATGTACTCCGGAAGCATGACTAGGGAAAATATTGCCAGACTAAGTACTGCTGCAGTTCGAAACCTCCTGTTGTAAATTTAGCTGAATGATTTTCTTTCCTGGACTAGAAATAGCCAATTTCAGCATAAAAGGTAAAATAGGGCAACTGTAAGGTCTACTTGTGATCATGAATATTTAATTTTATTTAATCTAAGCTTTTATTACGTCTCTCTCTTGTCAATTCGGTTTGGGATTTGTAGCCTGATTTAATCAGCTGATATATTTGTTTTTCAATGTTAACATTGCCCTCCGTGTAGCCTCATCAGATTAGATTGAAGAGGCTATTACATGGGGGAACCTAGTTAAGGTCAGCCTCTTTCACTGTGGACAGGGGATTTTTGCTTATGTTATTGATTGAAATAAACAAATTGTACTAAACCCAGGCTAATGAGCAGTTCAGGCTGTATCAGTAAACAAATTTTTCACCTTTTATCATCTGCTAGGGTGCAGTTGTGGCCAAACTAAGTCTCACGGGCTGCAAACATAAATTAGCCATCTAATAATGTATAATTGGAATGTAAATCACAGGTCGAATCACCTCCACTGTTGTGAAGGTTTAAAATATCTTAATTTAAACTGCAATAATCACATTATAATGGACCTGAGGCAATCTTTACAGACTAATTACACAAACTGCAAACCGCCTTATTTCTCCCCTGTCTCGCACCTGACACCTGTAATAATTCTGTCTCAGACCACTTTGATTCACTCTTGATTTCTGGCTGTGATTGGCATTAGAAGAGTCTGATAAACGGTTAGAGCATTTCATTCCACTAAAATCCAAGTCATTATCGGAGTGCTCTGAATCCCTGCAATCTAATAATGCTCTCTGTGTTCTTTTCAAGCTTTTAAACTAATTTGTGATTGATTGCTAATTATCAGTGATGGAGCCTCTTGAGACAGCACTTTCCCATTCTGAGTGTCCACCCCATCTTTAAACTGTTTGAAAGGAGCTATGGTTGACCTGGCTCCCTGTGGACAGTCAATAGGCAGCTGCCGGACATTTGACTGCTCATTGATGTTCTTTTGCCAATACTGGAAATTGCTTCTCAACGAAAATAAACCACATGCCATGTAAAAGTCTAGCCTGGTTTTAATAGCACTGTAGTCACTGCTCAACATGGTTAATGCCATTATTGAACCCTTTATTGGGTATTTGTTTAATACCTCCCTCACCTGCACTTTGCTTGACAGATCCACATTCCTTAATTGCGTAACCATTGATTTCAGGTCCATTCAAAGAAGAGAGAAAGTGGGAGAGAAAATACCCTCTTAAATCCTGGACATATATAAGTGTGTTCTGAGGAAAACAGTGAGAAGAAAAGGCACAGAAGCCCTGGATCTTCTACAGGACAGTTTGAAGTGGGATTTGCTTTGAATGAAACAGTTTTCCTATGGAGCCTCTTTATTACAGGCTGCTTACTGCTGACCAAAGTGGACTTTGTTCCTGATGAACCAATTTTACACTGGTCATTGGTTGTCTTGCTACCTAAACAGGTGGGTGATTTGTAAATTATTTAAATGATGATAGAGAAATAGCTCAAAATATATTAATGTTGTCTAATTGTTAGGAGCAAATTTCCCCCAGTAATTGAGGCTTAAGTGGCAATCTACATTGGAATGTTATTTAACATGTAATAGCACATTTGATGGAAAATAATATCCAAAACATTGTCCTAATTAATTCCTTTAAATGTAAGCTGAATATGAATTATATTATTAAACAGCCGTAGTAAAGCAGCAGCAAGCACTTGTGCCAATTTTGTGCCAATAGGCGGCGACAGAGCTTTACAGTAGCATTGCTAAATACATTAGCACTAGCATTACATATTAGCAAAAGTCTCGATTTAATTATATGGACACACATTTTGTACAGTTCTATGCCATACAATATGTTACAAAAATGTATATAACATATAATTTTGTAATACAGATGTTTTATTTCAAAATTAGAGGCACCTTAAGTTTTAAATATGCATAAGCAGTTTGCAGTGGTGGTTCAAAGCATTGATTTGTTAAATTCAGTTTTTAGGTGCTTTATGTTACCTGGTAAAAAGGTTGTACATCAGCTTTTTTCCAATACTGTTAGTCTTTAGTATTCATTAATATGAGGAAAATATAAGCAAAACCAAGTAAGTTTGAATAAAACGAAAATTCACCCACCACAAATTACAACCCTAATCCAAAAACAAAATAAGATCGATGGCAGTAATTTGCAAATAATTTTTGATCTATATTTAATTGCAATCAGTTTAAAGATTACATTCAGCTGTTTGTATACACCAATTGAACACTTTATTTGGTTCACTTATCCTGTATGTACATTACATTAATCATATAGAGGAACATTCGGGAATACAATTACTGACTCTTGCCTATCTGTTGTTGTATCAACTTTTCAATCAAAAGTGAACCACATGGCTCAGGTGGCGAAGCAGTAAAAACACATGCTGGGACCAGAGCTGGGATCTTGAATACATCGTATCGAATCTCAGCTCTGCCTGCTAGGCTGAGCAGCCACATGAACAACGATTGGCCTGTTGTTCAGAAACGGGTGGGATAAAGCCTGACAGGGTCTCTCTCTCATAACTAATGCAATTACGACCTCTGCTGGCTGACTAATGGTGCCTGCACAGAGATGAGAAAAGAGTGCTGTCAGGGTGTGTCTCTCTGTACACAGTGCTGAGCTGCACTGCACCCGTCAAAGTGTAGGTGATGAGATGCATACGGCTGCTGCCCACGGAGGGGGCGTGGGTTAGCTTCGTTTTCCTTAATTAGAGCAGGGATTGGCATTGGTGGAGAGGAAGCATGATGCAATCAGGCAATTGGTCGCACTAAAAAGGGAGAAAAAGGGGAAAAAATGCATTTAAAAAAAAAAGGGAACCACAATGGACCCCTACTGACTAGATGTTATTTGTGTGGCGGACCATTCTTAGCACTGCAATGACACAACCTTGGTAGTAACACATACCCTGTTAGCACTTGTTGTAGGCACTTGGTGTAGAGTCAGAGACAAGAGCTATACTGCCTGGCTTCTTGAGACTCAGAACCCTTACCCCCCAACTAAAATCTCTTGGGGTTGATCCCACCCCAGCACTCGAAATTTGCTCACAAGGAGGGCCTCAAAGTCCTTGACCGAATTAAAACCTTGCTTCCTATGTAGGATTACTTCCTCAGCCCGGTCCCATGCTTTAACAGTAAGCCACGATAGCAGGAAACACTCACTTTCATTCGGTTTAGAATACAGAGTGAACATCATGTGAAGTTCATACTGGAGCATGAATGTTTCAAGTGGCAATATAAAGCTGGGGTGCTTTAAAGTGCAAGGTGTGTTAGCGGGTGGCTGCATGGCATCTGAAGCGGGGGAATAAAACTGGTTCCTTGCTTAACTTGAACAGCCATCAAAATGGATTTGCATTCAATCAGCTATTATTGAATAATCGTAGTCGTAGTACTTATCCGACTTTGGTTTACTGGTAAACAAGATAACCAAAGCCAAATCCATAATCATAACAGTAGGCAGGCACAAATTAGATACCAGGTCATTTACAAAAGTACACAGGAACAGGGCAAGAAACAGGACACCAAAACACAAATCAAGGTACAGATCTTTTAAGAAACACTTAAAATACATGCTATGATACTTCGCAAACGGAATCAGAAAGGCATGAGGTATAAATACACAAACTAATCAGTGGATGATGGGGGTAAGTGTAGACAATTTACAGGCAATCAATAACTGACATGGAGTGCGGTGACAGACATGCAAACAAAACATAAACACATGGAGGGTTGCCATAGGGTGTTTCTGAGGGGGGTGTAGAAAGGGAAGTGATTGTTTAGGTTCTTTCTGCTGTGTTCAGTAAGTTCCACACTATTATGCAGTGAATGATAGCTTTTCTCCTGCTTACCTCATCTCTGGTCTGAGAGCATGGTGTCAAATCTTGTTTTGTGCACCTGTCAGGGAACGATTACTTATGGTTTCATAAACTGTTCACTTCCAGGTTATCAAAACAGTTGTACTGACGGGAATGATTTAGGTGTTTATAGTTTTTTTAACTGTTGTTTGATTAATTTGTCCTTGAGATTGCTAGAAAGATTATTAATCTTCACCATAATTGCTAGTTTTGTGAAATCTTCCCAAGTAATGGCAACAGTCAGATGCAATTTGCACAAATCAATTTGTAAAGCACCAATACCTTTTTCTTTATAGCATTTTTAAAATATAAATATGTATTATAAATACATATTTGTGTATAGGATGTAAATAAACCTGAATATACAGTAAATAAGAATGAAAGTGGTTAAATACTTCCCCCCATCGGATATCAAAAGTGTGTTTTCAGTAATAAAATTGTTTCCATACATTCTGCCATTCATACTAATGCCATGGTACAAAATCTGGTACAAAAAACACTAAGCTAACACTTCAAATGCTAATCCATCTTTAGCAGCATGCCACTGAGGCGCCAGACATAGCCCTGCACCTGTAAGAACTGAAAATTACCCCCCCTGTCACCACTAATTTCCACGGCAGGTGGGCTTGTTAAACAGCGTTAGCTGTTACAGTGTAAAATAGGCTAAAGTTAAATATAATTCATTTTCTATTTTCTTTTTTTTTCGCTTTCGTTGGTCAGGGTCACAGTAGGTCTGGTGCCACACAGACACACTTTATTTAAGGAAGGAATAAACTATGAAATGGTGTCCATCCATGGCAGGGTATCGCTCCACCCATGTTGTCAATTGTGGGAAAAAAACCTGGAGGAAGCTTACAATGGGAAAATGTTCCAAACTCTACACACACAGTGACAAGTTTTAATGCTAGCATAACCTGCTCCCATGTCAGGCAGTAAATCCCCAGGTTTGTCCTGCATGTGATTCTTGAGTCTGGACAATCCAGGCTGTGTGTTTGACTGGAGTAGATATTACAAGTGGATAACAGGACTAGGGGCAAGGGCTACTGGCTGCTCTCATGCTGAGGTCTTTCAAGAAAACAAAAAAAGTCTTTATGCTTTAAAGTAGCTTGAGCTTAGTGCTTTTATGTTGTTCGTCTTGTTGACAAGCCTCCTCCTCCCTTTTTACTATTAGAGGTTGTTTTGTTCCCATGCAGTCTGGTCACCATCTTTACTTTAGTGCAAGTGCTCTTGTGTGCCTTTGTTTCACATGGCCCTTGACCTTTTCAACAGATCTGCAAGCCAAGCAAGGTCCCTTTACTATTTAATCTCTCCTTCCTGCGGTCACTTAACAGGAAGCAGACTGCAATCAGTCAGAGGTTTAGTTTAGCATTTTCGTGTTCACTTTGCACAACAGAGCTCACATGGCATCTGAAGGTACAGTATGTTTAAATTGTGGTTATGTTTTTATTTTAGAACAAAAATTGTTCAGCTCTTTTAGCTGTTGTCATTATTTTGCTGAGTATCTTGGAGTCTTGGATATACTTAAGTTCACCTCCGCTCAAGTAGGTCTGAGGACTGATGATCACACTGTTTTAACACTGAGTTTGTGATGTACTGCAGTGCTGTTAGAGTAATTCCAGCTGCTCTGTGTAGCTCTTTTGTATAATATGATTTTAGAATTTCAGAGTTTCATGCTGCATACAGGAATCGTATTGTTTAAGATTGTATGTTCATGATGCAACAGTGAATTATGCTGTAACCAGGTTAATCGGCGAGCTGGATGTTGCTGGGACAGTATAGGACGCCGTGTACACTGACTGCAGTTTCAGTAATGAGCAGCTGTGAACTGACAAACTAAGGTCAGTGAGGGATTGAGTGGGAGGAGAGCGAGAGTGGCAGGCTGAAAGATTACACACTTCTCACCGGACTGATACCTTTATTGTACAGCTGGTTCGAACGCTGCCGATGTCTATGAAAAAGTGGGTCAGCAAATAGAATTCACAAAAGAGCTCATCAGTATGCAGAACAGCAATCAGGTAGATGTGTTTGGGTGTTTTTTAAACAAGCGTATTTGTAACAGTTATAAATATAGTAAGGCAAGGTTTTGGAGGTTGTGCTTTGTTGTATGAATTTCATGTAAGTAAAATTTAAATATCTGAAATGACTTGAACTTTGGACTTAGGATAAGTTCTTCATAGTTCTACAATAAAGTATGGGGATTTAGGCACTGTGGTTTTGTCTCTGAAATAGTCTCCAAAGGTGTATTTATTTTACTTGGCAAAAAGAATATTCATAATTAATAAAGTAATCATATATAACTTGTTTTTAATAAAATATGTATATACATGGTTGGCATGGTGGCTAATCTACACATCATTTACATCTGTCGGTCCAGTTACTTCAAATTGGCTGCCTGGAGTGTAAAAGCAATTACTGTTGGAAGAAGGAGATAGCAAGACATTTAGGATTTGGCTCGTACCCATTGACTGTTCCACCAAAGCATTGACAAGTGGAAATGACATTGTTATGTCATGGCTTGGAGACTTAGTCTGCTTGTTTGCTTGACCTTCCTTTATGTAACAAACATACTAGTGTGGATTAAACCATAAACCACAATTTTGAGGCTCAAAACCAGAACCAACTTCCCTATTATGAGGTAAATCGAATGCAGCGCTGTTGGTGGTTTTCATTGTGATGCTTTAGTTTATTGCCATGTTCATCTCTTCCCCTGTATTGCTAAAGTTAACTGTGATGATGTGAAGCCGCTTTTGGTTTTTATTGATTTGTTGACATTGTTCAATAGGATGTCTTGTGCATTTTTACCCTCATTTCAGAGCTTTCATGCTAATTTCTAGTTTTCTTGTTTCTTTGATCAGATTTAGTGAACTTGTCGTGGTTTGGATTGCTAAGTTTAGATTTTCTTTGCATAACTTGCCTGCCTGATTTCTGACCCCCTTCAACCCCCAAACCACAGACAATTACCTTGATCTTTGGAAAGAAACCTAGTACTGAGTGTATTTTTACCAGTCTTTACTACAGTATCCATACATTGCACAGCAAAGGTAGTGAAGGAAGTAAGTGTTCTCCACTAAGTTTCATTTTTATGACTTAAGAATCGGATTGCTGTGATCTGTTTTACCAGAGGAAAAAAAAAGGATTTCAATTAAACCAAAAAGGCAAAATTAAATAGATTCCTAATGAACCCGAACCAGAAGATTGAAATAAACATAATTGGTGTCACAAATTCACTAGAAATTTCCTGTAGGATCAGAGTCAGTTTGTGACCCATCTGTAGTCGAGTGGACCTTGGTCATGGTTGTGTTTTTTTAAATCCTGCTTGCCTGAGAGGCAGGAACTTGAAGAGGGGTGTGTGAATAAAGCAGGGAGGGAGCGAGGCAGATGGAAGGTGGGACCCAGAGCCTGAAAAAAAAGAAAATCTTGTGTGTAAAAGTGTGTCTTTCATTTTTGGCACATGCTTGCTGAGGCTTGCTTGGCTTCCCTGAACCCTAGCTTTTCAATTTGAGTATGTGGAAGGTAAAAATCTCTGCTGTTTTGCGTTCACTGCGTACCTGCGAGGGGCAGTGGATTCATCTCATCAAAAGAGGGAAAACAAAACATGTAGCTTACCTGGCACTGGCTCTGCCACTGAGACTCGGGAGAGAGAAACTTCAGAGCAGAAGGTGAGAAATTTGAGGAAGAACTCGAGCATACAGACTCGTATACAGTTTTGGTCAGTATGTTTGAGAGGTGGCTTTAAAAGGAAATGATTTATATAGATATTATACTGCTGTTTACATGATGGTGAAAGATGGATGGATTGACACATTGACATGCTTTGAATCTGCACTGTAACCTTTCTAATTGGTCTTTTGTGCTGCAAAATGAGAAATAATAGATACATGTGATGCTAAAAAGGGCATCCAGTTGATTTTTTTGACTGTGTGCCATGTGGGTGTGATGTGGTAGATTATTATTGATTATTATTATTATTATTTAGATAAATTGCTGTTTGTAATTGAAAACTATAGACTTGTTGCTACTTCGAACTTAGGAGTTCAGAATCTTGGCGCTGGTGTGCTAGTGTAATATCCCACTACACCACCTGGGCGCCCTATACCAGGATTTTTATAGATTGTTCCTGTCGTTTTCAATTTGATAATTAGGGTTCATTTCAAGTAAGCTTTATGACAAGCCATTGTCTTTTTAGTCTCATGGTCATTTCAAGACAGTACATTAGATGCTAAAAGCTGGACTTTGTGACAAGACAGGACATGAGGTGACCTTTTAAAACAATAACCTGCTGTGTAAGTCCTGCTGTACACAGCAGATGAAGTGTGAATTCTGTGTTTGTTCTAAAAGCGCTTTGTTTTGTTTTATTACTTTTTTCCTTTTTTTCCCCAGTGGGTCATGTCAAATTTCCCATTGCACTCGCAACCTCATTCACATCCAGGACATAACGCTGGCCAAGGAGAGCTGCATGTAATCACACGCCTCCTCCGACACTCTGGATTTCTACAGAAAGTCCGATACAAACTCAGGAACAAGCAAACTCTCTGTATACTACTGTAGAAAGTAGGCTTTGTTGTAAGGTTTTCTAACCCGGATTCCCTCCATCAGCCACGCTAATTGTGTCTGTAGAGCTCCCAAGTAGGTCAGCAGCACAGCTAAGACTTGAGCCAAGCTCTCCTAATAGGTCCAAATGCTAGGACCAAATTTTGGACTTTATTTTATGGCCAGGCAAGTTAACACATCACATTTGCAAAAGCAAAGGGTCGTTTTTGACTTTCGGTCATACACACTAGCTGTAGGACTAGATAAAAACAGAAGTAAACACAATGAGCATGTGTAGCATCACCATGGTGGTGACAACGCTGCCTTGAGAGATCAGGGAGGGCCATAATTTATAAGGAGGACTTACAAGCGTGGAGAAACTGAAGAGATTCAGTATGGAGGAATGGTCTCAGGTCACTGGTCATGTGGTCTTCAGTCTCACTAAGCCTAATTGGAGAAGAATCTCTGCAGCATTCACTCTCCTGTGAGAACTTTTGGACCAGGACTATAGAGGTTTACATCCACTGAGGTTGGGTGATAAGTTCTGGCTCACGTGCTTTTCCAGTTCACCCAGTATTTGTAAAACTATTTGTTAATGGATTTTGGTTTGTGCATTGTCAGTGTGTTATTAATACCTGCTCTTGTTTGGCTCTTATTCTTTTTTTAGTATTTCCCTTGTGGATATTGTTTATAAGACAAAGTATGGGAACATATCTTTAAAGCCACATCTAAGAACATCTAATTAAGAGTCATCTGTCTGGTATTTTAATGACTTTTGTGCTCTGCAGGTAGTTGGTTGCCTTTCAATTATTTCTTGATGACCAGATAAACTTGATGAGAGCTGCAGTAATCATTCCCAGCAGGTTTTAGTGCAGTTAACGACACTCTTACACCATAATAGCGATCAATAGAACAACAAACCAGCCTACTAATAGTAACCTGCCCCCCCCAACCACCACCACACACACACACAAGAAATATTAATGTTGTCTTTTGCACTTATTGTCTTTTGTACATGTGTAAATGTGTGCATTATGTATAAATGAGTGTATCCATCCAATGCAATCCATCCATCCATTCATTCATCTAATCCAATCAATTCATTCATTTATTTATCCAATCCGATCCATCCACCCATCCATCCATCCAATTCAATGCAATCCATCCGTCCATCCAAACCATTTGTTTATTGTTACTGTATCTCTGTTTGATAAAACAAGCTGCAGATCTTCACTGTTTGTCTCTGTATAGGATAACACTGCTGAATTAGATTTATGGGATAATAAAAGCTGTGCAGGGCAGTAACAGCAGAGTTAGACTCTCTGGGCCATACACATGTCACACATTGCTCTCTTCTAGATCTACTGCACGGTGCATGTATGTTCAATGACTCGGACATGTAGTGCATCTCTATGCTTCTGTCACTAATTTCACTTTGGACTGATTAGGCATGGATCATAATCAGAAAGACTTGTTTTGAACCTTTACTGTGATGCTCCCTGCTCGTTTTTCATCAGCCGTTCATCACAGAGGTATAAGACAGTAAAACGAGCTGTATTTCTGGCCTGATGAGCTGAAGAAAAAACAAGAGAGGGGAATTGCATCCGAGGACAATAATGTCCTGGCAGGGTGGAGATTGATGCTGCTTTTTGTGTTGCTTCCTAACCGACTAACAGCGATAAAACATCATACGGTCTAACTCAGATTTTATTGTTTTGTATGGGTGGCAGAGCAGTCTGTTTCTATGGCTCTTGCATGTGAGTGCTGATGATTAAAACCATGTGAAGTGTCATTCCAGTAATTCATTCATCATCCGCTAGTTTAATGTTTCATGTTGGCAAAATATCTAATACTCTATTTTTTGCATCCATTCAATTTAGCCACCAGGTCAATTTGTTGCATGTGCTGATTGTTGTGTCCGGCATTAATATCGAGTTCTGTCTCTCTGTGCACAGCTGGAGCCGAGTGTCACGATCTGCAGCCCTTTATTGTGCTAAGCGAAAGACGTCAGGTCAGTGCAACTGTTTTCATTTCACTTCTCTGACTTTACAAGCCCCGACAACATGGACACCTGATAAATGGGGTCAATCTAGGGGCTGCATAGAGATTAGCCACTGAGCTGAGGAAATGAATGACCTAATGCAGGACAAGCTTCGGGGCAAAGAGCAGGACGAGTGTCATTTGTAGCATGGGGTCCTTGTGGGTGGGATTAAAGCCCATGTCTAAATGACTAAAGGGTTTGTAGTTCAGTGACGTAGCGAAATATCAAGTTAAAGTTTGTTTTAAGTTGTGCTTAAAATCATTTTCATTATTTAAAAAGCCACTTATTTATGACTAAATTGTATTCTGTTACAAAAACGTATTACATTTTGAGAGATTGCTTAATTAAAGTGCATTGAAAACTCAAATGTGGTCAAATGCTAAAATATTGTGATTCTATGAATAATTCTACCTTTGAAAAGCAAAACAGATTTCAATCCGAAGTGAGAAATCTTGTGTGAGATCAGAAGACTGTGGCAGGCAGGCACACTTTACCGCACGTTCTATCATTCTCTCATTTGCGCCCGTCCCTCCTTCCTTTCGGCCGTTTCTTCACGGCTATTCGTATGCAGATGCGGGTCAGGAGATGAGGTGGTTCTCACGTTCAACTTGAAACTCAGGTCTTTGTGCGGCTGAAGGCAGAGGTAAAATTAAATTCTGCTGAATACCCCAGCAGGGAGAATAGAAACGGGGAGAGGTGCCGGGGGGGGGGGGGGGGGGGGTTTGCACACAGCTGCTGGTGCTGGATAAATGTGAGATGCCCACTGTGGCATTCCATGCCCTCCTGAGGGACTGGCCAAATGAAGCATTGCTCAGTCTTCCTTTCATCTTAATACCAGCTTATTGCTCCATCGGCGGTCGAGCCGCTTCTGAACCTCTTCATTTAACACGTAACCTCACCCCATTTTTCACAGGCCGGATTTAAGTGCTTTATTTACTTTACCTCGAAGCTTGTTCATTATTTTCAGTTTTAGTTGCGCTCGCCACGCAATCCATTTAGGAAAACTAACCAAGTCTGTGTGTCAGTGCCTTTAATTGTAAGTGTGTGACAGACGGGGGTTAACGGGGGGAAAACAAAAACAGGATCCAAAACACTCCATAAAACTTTAATGATGTTTAAATCTGCTGATCGAGACTGAAATGCACTTAGCTTGCTGTTTATCAGTCACAGGACATAGATTCATGAAATATAGTAACATCGTCTGAAAAGGGTCGACCTGATCCAGTATTTACATTTGTGACATTTAGCAGACACTTTTATCTAAAGCGACTTATTGAGGGTTAAGGGCATTGCTCAGGGGTCTAACAGTGGCAATTTGGCAGTGGTGAGGTCTTAACCTGCAACCCCCTGATTACTAGGCCAGTACCTTAACCACTGAGCTAACACTATGATGCTGTTTGAAGAAAAACAAGGTCCTTATGAATAGGACCAAAGCTATGACTTGTAAGACTCCTCCTCTTGACATATTTAATGATTGTCCAGATTTTGTGACTGCTGTACCTGAAATTCAGGCACTGACTTTTTATCCTTTTTAAAACTTCTAAAATTTACACTATAACGGAAGGTTATGTCATTCTTGGGACTTTTCAAACAATAACACTGGTGTTTTATAAAGTTGTCAGTGATTGACTATAGCTGGTGACTCTTTGAGGCCTATTTAAACAGTGGTGGTTTGACTGCACCTATTAGAAACATATGGAACAGCGATTTCTCACCAGGGTTTGGAGGAAAACTGTCACCTTATGATTAGAAGAAATGTGCCTGGATGGGATGATCATCCAAGAACTACTAAAAACAGGCCAACCCTAAACTAAAAGCTTTTAAAACACAGATGTACTGTAACTGTCCACAGTCAAGTGAACTTTACATAGCAAGGAAAGGAAATGGTCCTACTAAATTCATGGACCTCGTTTTCCAAAAATCACAGATTTCCCAGATATTTAAAGAAAAGTACCAGATTTCACGTCAGTCATTGAATTACACTCATACAATGAATGATAGAATACATTGAGGCTATAACTCACAGCATAGCTACCTTAATAGTTGAATGTAAACCTAGAACATCCAGCGACCGTCTCAAAAAGAAAAATTATCCCCCTCTGCGTCCAAAGAATTGGTTGGAATTGAATTTTCCAAACTCAGTTACCCTTCGACTCCGACTTCTTGGACATTTTGACTAACTGATTGCTAACTGAATTGCCGTAGGATTGTTAGGACCGTCTCATAGTGCAGATTAACCAGTAAATGAGAGGCACTTTAATGCTACATGAATAAAAAAGGTTAAATTACTAAACACAAACCCTAAATCTTTCATTTTACATCAAATTGAACATAATGGCTGTCGTGCAAGTAAGGAGCCTCTGCTCTTGGGTTACTTGTAACCATTCAGTCAAATTTCCTCTTGCATTGTGTGACAGTTTGGGTTTTCCTTCTGACCTGTACAAAGAGACAACTGTTCCATGTGGTTTTTTAATAGACAAAGTCAAACATGCCCTATTTCTATAGGCACAATCATAATCACAAATGTAATAATGTGATAATACACTCTTAATTCATGATTTGAGAATGTTTCCAATCATTCACAGAAAAGTTGCATCAACATACTTAAATAATTGAAATTCCAAAACTGCGATAAAATACACGTCCCTTACAACTTGACCTGTGTTTTATTTAATCCAGTGCCAATTCATATTTCACTCCAGAATTGTTTATCTGGCTACCACTCACCAGTACAGCTAAAGTCCGTGTGTACAAGTCTGTGTATTTAAGCTCTTATGAACCTTTTTCTTGCTGTGACATGAAATAAATCTCAGTGCAATAAGATCTACACCATGTCAACTGACAGTGATGGATAATTCAGAGAAAATGTGTCATAATTTACAGTCCATAAATGTTTATTATTCATTTCTGCAGTATATAAATTATAGGCAAACGTTTAGCGTTCACCATGCGGTCACTGAAGCTTGATGATGATGAAAGCAGTCACATTCTCGTGGAATACGGTACATGATCTGTTTTTCTTTTTGCTCTGAGCCGCCGCAGAGTTTTCCTGCAGGCCGGCGTGTGGCAGAATTTGTTTTCTTAGTTTCTCATGGTGGTCGGCTTAACCAGCAGTGTTCCGTCCGCTGCATGGGCAGCTGGCGTTCACCTTACGATCTCTATCTTTTTAGATGAACTGATTTAGGAAATACTTTCCAAACTCCGCCTGAGACGTTGGTTAATGGAACTGAATAAAGAAATGCTGTGTATGTCTTTTTAATCATCACCTCCAGCAGCATGAATGCTGTGGGAAGTCCCTTCTCAGATATCAGCTTCCACTGTTCATGCTTGGCACACTTAACCCCTGAATGAAATGTGTATGCAGTGTTTATTAGAACACAGATAAACCGCCTGCAAGCTCAAAACTGCAGGTTTATATTTACTTACTTGATTTCTCATTTAGCGTGGAAATTATTTAATATAAATCCAAAAGTACAATCAAGTAAACAATAACCAGATGTTTTAATGCCATTACATTATATATTTATTTTATATTTTCTCCCTTTTCTCCCGATATTTGGCACGTCCAATTTTTACCCAATTGCATTATGCTTCCTCTCCACTGAAGCTGACCCCCACCCCTGATTGAGGAGAGCGAACTGACACACCTCTCCGATACGTAAGCAGTAGCCGACTGCATCTTTTCACCTGCACCAGCCGAGTTAATATCCGATCAGCTTTGTGTCCGGGGAGCCACACCCTGTTCAGCATTATTCCTCTACTCTGTGCAGACACCATCAACCAACCAACAGAAGTCGTAATTGCATTAGTTATGAGGTCCCTCTCTGGCTCCCTAACCCTGTATGAACAACAGACAAACGTTGTTTATATACCGTAGCTGCCCTGCCCAGCCGGATGGCAGAGCTGAGCGTATTTTTTTTCACTTTTCTTTAATGGACGGTGTAGATTAGTCAGTCAGTGATTTTATACCTACAAATGCTATCCATCCATCCATCCCTTCATCCATCCATCCATCCCTTCATCCATCCATCCCTTCATCCATCCATCCATCCCTTTATCCATCCATCCATCCATCCATCCCTCCATCCATCCATCCAACCATCCCTCCATCCATCCATCCATCCATCCATCCATCCATCCATCCATCCATCCATCCATCTATCCCTCCATCCATCCATCCCTCCATCCATCCATCCATCCATCCATCCAATGACTGATGTATGAACAGGATTGATGGGGTTAATTTGTAAAAAAATATTTGCAGTGCAACACAAATTGTAACTGTTTCATGTCTATAAACAAAGAAAACATTATCACCGTTGCCAAGGCTTTTACCCTCCTTTATTTCAGCCCCACTTTATTCATTACCACGCCTCACTTCTGGTGCAAATTGTAAACGTCTGCTGCAGTGGCAAAGCTGTCATTTCCCTACTGAATTCTTTTCCACTTACACTCCCCAGATTCATCGACAGATGTTACACACTCTACAAATGCTTAATAGTTCTGGTCGCCGCCTGGAGAAAGTGTGGAGTCTGGCCTGTAGTGGCTGGCCTGCACCTATGGGATAAATATGGAAGTAATTATAAGGCAGCACATGCTGTGTGTTTGGCAAGAGAACAAATATACTGCGGATCAGCAGAACCTCCTTCTCGTCTCGTCATACTGCGTGATTGGCCAGTGGGCTATCGTTGCTCCATTTCAGACAGTAATTTAATTTGCCAGTGCGCTGCCTGAAGCAGGTAGGGGGTGTATACGGCTCTCGGCTCACTAATAGCTAATAGTCTTATGGAGGAAGATTTATTTATTATTTCTCCCTTTAGCTCCGAAACCTGGCCAAGCTCCAGTCATTACAGATCTTATTTGTTTTGTCACGGGGCGTGAGGCCTGAATGTGTCTCGGAGGGAGTTGAGGAATGACTGCAGTCATCCCTAAGGCCAGGCCCCTCCACAGCTGCTCTCAACACCACGCCACACCACGCCTCACCACGCTTTAGCCGCACGTGGATTGATTTCCCCACTGACCGAACTCAACAGTCTTGCCACGCTAGGATGAGAGGATTCTGCTGTTCAAAAGTCCTTACAACATGAACTAATAAATTAATAGACTAGTAAAGTATATTGTTTAGAACATGCTGATCTGTAGGATGGTGGAGGTTTACCGATCAGCCATAACATTAAAACCACCTCCTTGTTTCTACACTCACTGTCCATTTTATCAGCTCCACTTACCATATAGAAGCACTTTGTAGTTCTACAATTACTGACTGTAGTCTATCTATTTCTCTACATACCTTTTTTACCTGCTTTCACCCTGTTCTTCAATGGTCAGGACCCCCACAGGACCACTACAGAGCAGGTATTATTTAGGTGGTGGGTCATTCTCAGCACTGCAGTGACACTGACATGGTGGTGGTGTGTTAGTGTGTGTTGTGCTGGTATGAGTGGATCAGACACAGCAGCGCTGCTGGAGTTTTAAAATTTCATGTCCACTCACTGTCCACTCTATTAGACACTCCTAACTGGTTAGTCCGCCTTGTAGATGTAAAGTCAGAGACGATCGCTCATCTATTGCTGCTGTTTGAGATGGTCATTGTTGCTGCTGGCTGGATGTTTTTGGTTGGTGGACTATTCTCAGTCCAGCAGGGACAGTGAGGTGTTTAAAAACTCCAGCAGCGCTGCTGCATCTGATCCACTCATACCAGCACAACACACACTAACACACCACCACCATGACGGTGTCACTGCTGTGCTGAGAATGATCCACCACCCACAGTTGTGCACTGTGCAAATACTTTTTCTAGTGTGATGAATTATTATTACTTACTCCTTAATCTCTCACTCTTTGTTCTAACTTAGTCTTTCTGTCTTTTTCTAAGGGCCTCATAGCTAAACGACTCTCTTGTGCTGAGTATACCCAGATAAGTCAGACGTACTTCTAGAGTCTTTATTCTTCTTGTAATTACGTCTCTTTGCTCCACCATCTTATCGCCGCCACAAGTACTCGTATCGAGTGTTTTATGACGTGTTCGGGATGGACAGGATATTTTAAGATGACTGTGAGGTTCAGGATAATTGCATTTGCATAGAGTACAGTAAATCACTCGGTATGTTTATTGCCTTCACTGTTTGCTCTCCTGACTCCTTGTATCTAGAGCTTACTTGCAGACTTATTATAGGAAGCATGAGAAGACAACCATAAACACTGGAAATACAAATCTAACTGGTTAGGCCTAAAGTTTGACATTCTTCATAAAATCCACACTCCGGACTCCACCATAGCATGTGTAATGTGTGGTATCTTGCTAGTGCAATATAGAATCACACAGCCTTTTAACTCTAACCTAATAACTATCTATGACATCTGTAGAATAGAGATAATTACCACAGATAAAGATTTTGATCAATTATATTAGACTGGAAAAGAAACTAAATATAATCACACATAATTAAGGCTTTCGTGATGAATTTTACCCAACATTTACACCCTATCATGAATTAATTAATGAATTAACTAATTCATTGACTGTTTTACCGCTGCTTCATTCTATTAAGGGTCGTGTTGGGTCTGATTCACTGGGCGAAAGGCAGGAAACACCCCAGACAGGTCACCAGTCCATCACAGGGCAAACACATACAGAAAAGGAAACCCACACAGACACAGGAAGAACATGCAAACTCCACCTGGAAAGGACCTGGGCAGCTCTACCTGGGAATTGAACCCGGGACCTACTTGCTGTGAAGTGACAGTGCTACCCACTAAGCCACGATGCCACCCCATTCATGAATCATTTTGTGAAATTTGGCTGGATTCTCTCTAAAATGTCATTTTTGGACTGGTGGATGGATACAATATGAACAATAAACAAGCCATTAAGAAGCCTGAAAACCTAAAAAAAGAAAGGACGTTCTGGAGAAACACTACCCACATGGTCAACAGGAGTCTGAATTATTGGACAGCACTGGGTTTGGTTGAAAAATGCAAGAATATTATTTTAAATACTCCTGCTGAAAGCCCTGCACCCCTGCTGCCCAGCCCTGCTGCCTAGCCCTGCTGCTGAGTGATGAACTCTGAAAGCTGAATCAACAGGCCCGTGTTTATAAATGTCAGGGTTTTCCCCTCAGATCTGAGCATCTTCCTTTGTTTTGTGGATCACACGTCCTTGCGCACTACAAAAGCCGGTGAGGATATCTGCATGCAGATGTTCTTTGACCACCGAGGGCACGGGCATCAGCTGAAGTGGAAGCTCGGCCGGTGGAAACGCCACTGGCTAACGCTGGCTACAGCTGGCTACAGCCTTCCTGCTTTTCGCTGCACGTCTCTTTGTTTTGAGCTTGACTTTTCCCTGACACACAGCCCTTCACTGTCAGATGTGGCACGGCTCCAGATCAAAGTGCATCAGGAAGGATACGCTTTTTAAATCTTCCAGAGAGGAAATCGAGTCTTAGCAAGGACGACTGCACCAGCTATCTCTCAGACACTGGGGAGAGCTAATGCCATTGCTTTAATCTAGCTATAGGTGCACAACACCAGGTGTGAGGCAAGTCCAGACTGGTCCTGGGGCTCGGTGGTACGTGTAGTGAAAGTTATTACTTCATCAAAACCTAAAGAAAGATCTTTCCCTCCCTCTAAGTGCTTGTTTGAAGTAAATTGAAGTGAATGGTAGCAGGAATTTACCACATATTGTTTTTCCTCACATTTTTGCACCCAGTTCAGTCGTGGTCGGTTGGAACTTATCTCAACTTAGTAGAAGCAATTAAAAAAACAAAGTTGTGATGGTAGTAAGAATGTAGTGAGTGCTTAGCCAGTTTTTCACCCTGCAAAATGTTATTATTTTCTGTTTTTTAATTTTTGTCCCCTTTTTTGCACCCAATTCAGTCATGGCTGACCAATGGTTAGAGCTTATCTCCCTCTCTCTTGTCTCTGTTAATACCCTACCCCCTGATCAAGGAGAGCCCCCTTTGACATGGGAGCAATGGATCACTTCTTTTCACCTGCAAGGGGCGGATCCTCACACAGTGCAGTATCACATGCATAGAGACATGCACTGCCAATCGTGGTCAGATGCCCCCCAATGCCTTAAGTTTGTAAGTCCAACAAAGCCTAAGCATCCAGCTCATGAGACTCCAGCACCTGTCTCGCCTACTGCTAGTGAGTTAGCGTACGTATCAGGTACTACAGCGATTTGTACATAATAAAATGCTTACAAAAGTTGTTATTCTTAATTAAAGAAAGCCAAGACTGTCATGTGCCCCTTTTGACACGTGATCAGCGGATCGCTTCTTTTCACACGCCGGACAGAGTCTCGCATGCACTGTCATCCGTGGTCAGATGCCCCCACAATACCCCAACCGGTCACTTACACCTGCGACGAGGAATCCTGTTTCAGCCATCATTCCTTCCCAAAAGACACACAGCCAATCACGTGTCCATACAGGCAGCCAGCTGGCTAATAGCAGAGCTGAGATTCGAACTCGAGGGCTCGAGATCTCAGCACTGGTGGACTAACGTGTCACCACTCAAACCCACCTCTCGTCTTAAGCAATAGGCTGCAAAAGATAGAGTATTAAAGAGTGCTCATATATTCTCTGTTCCATTATAGGAGAACATTAAGTGAGTCTTCTTAGAACACTAAAGAAGCATGTTTCTTTTATCTGAAATATGTTTTAAAGCTTTAAAATTTGCTTGTATGTGTATTGTACTGTTCATATGTTGTCCACATTAGCAAGTCATAAGGTCATACAAACTGTGTTCGATTTACAGCGTATATAATTTAAGTGCCTTGTAGTACTAAAGCAGTTTATTAATTGTAATCTATTTTCAACCCAGCAAAGAAATCAGTTCTTGTATGACAGCTGATGTGATTAGATTTGATTTGCACTAATGTGTGAATAATAAAATGAGATGACATGATGGCGCAGGCTGCATAATATGCAGGTCTGAAAGATGTCTGGTGTACGTTGGAATGTGTGTTTAAGTTTAAGTAACATTGCTGTGTGTGATTCACTTTTTTCCCCATATGTGTTTGTTTATTAGGATTTTAACGTCATGTTTTACACTTTGGTTACATTCATGACAGAAACGGTAGTTACTCGTTACACAAGGTTCATCAGTTCACAAGGTTATATTAAACACAGTCATGGACAATTTTGTATCTCCAATTCACCACACTTGCATGTTTTTGGACTGTGGAAGGAAACGGAGCTCCCGGAGGAAACCCACGCTGACACGGGGAGAACATGCAAACTCCACACAGAAAGGACCCGAACCGCCTGGAGATCGAACCCAGGACCTTCTTGCTGTGAGGCGACAGTGCTACCTACTTAGCCACCGCGCTTTAGCCACATGAGTGGTGTTTAATTACAAACGTAAATGTAATGTTACTCAGCTTTGATTAAGCTGATGTTTTGCTATATATGAAAAATAAAATTCATATTAAATTAAATTTTGCAAGAATTGGTGGATTTCGATACTGGTAAAACAAGTAGGCCAAGCCAGACGGTTCCAGTGAGCAGCGCGTGGGAGACCCAGATCAGACGTACATCTCAATTTGCCAGCGAGACAGCACCACGGGGAGGTATAAATAATACATCTAGTACAAGCGAAAGCTCAAGCTGCACTCCTCCTGCAGGGAACTTCTCCTTATTATTTTTTCACATTTAGGATTTTACTTTGATACGTGTTCTTTTGTTGTATTTCATTTCTGAGCACTCTGTCATTACCGAGCCCACACGCAATTTGTGGTGGCAGACTGTTTAAAAAAAAAAAAGGCTAATCCAATTACCGTGTTGATGCTGCCGGCTCAACACAAATTCTCATTATAAAAATCATTAATCACGTCTAAATGGTCTCAGTTACGTAACTCAGAACTGCTTGAAAATGATAAAATGATATGTTTAGGGGGTAATTCATTTCTCTGCGTATGCTTATCTTTATTTTTGGATTCGGCTGTACGATAGCTCTGTTGAGCTTCTAGTTTTTGTTCAGTTTCTGTCCTGACTGGTGCTGTACAGCTTGTTTCCTCTCGGCTTCCTGTCTTACCTCAGCCGTTAGAAGCAGGCAGGCGTCCTTTTCTTTGTCAGCACTGTGAGCTAGAAGATAAGAACAAATGGAATCATTAATAAATGAGTGGGTTCATACAACGTGTTCATTTTAATCACTTGCTGATGTTGTCAGGCTTTGGTCGACTGTAAATACTCTAGAAGTCCAAAAATATGTTTAAAAGACGCCCTTTTAACAAGGAGTTCAGGTGTTTCAGCCCTTATATGCATCTATGTTTGTAACCACAGTTTGAGGAAGGCCCGTATATATATATATACAGTGTATCACAAAAGTGAGTACACCCCTCACATTTCTGCAAATATTTCATTATATCTTTTCATGGGACAACACTATAGACATGAAACTTGGATATAACTTAGAGTAGTCAGTGTACAGCTTGTATAGCAGTGTAGATTTACTGTCTTCTGAAAATAACTCAACACACAGCCATTAATGTCTAAATAGCTGGCAACATAAGTGAGTACACCCCACAGTGAACATGTCCAAATTGTGCCCAAATGTGTCATTGTCCCTCCCTGGTGTCATGTGTCAAGGTCCCAGGTGTAAATGGGGAGCAGGGCTGTTAAATTTGGTGTTTTGGGTACAATTCTCTCATACTGGCCACTGGATATTCAACATGGCACCTCATGGCAAAGAATTCTCTGAGGATGTGAGAAATAGAATTGTTGCTCTCCACAAAGATGGCCTGGGCTATAAAAAGATTGCTAACACCCTGAAACTGAGCTACAGCATGGTGGCCAAGGTCATACAGCGGTTTTCCAGGACAGGTTCCACTCGGAACAGGCTTCGCCAGGGTCGACCAAAGAAGTTGAGTCCACGTGTTCGGCGTCATATCCAGAGGTTGGCTTTAAAAAATAGACACATGAGTGCTGCCAGCATTGCTGCAGAGGTTGAAGACTTGGGAGGTCAGCCTGTCAGTGCTCAGACCATACGCCGCACACTGCATCAACTCGGTCTGCATGGTCGTCATCCCAGAAGGAAGCTGACGCACAAGAAAGCCCGCAAACAGTTTGCTGAAGACAAGCAGTCCAAGAACATGGATTACTGGAATGCCCTGTGGTCTGACGAGACCAAGATAAACTTGTTTGGCTCAGAAGGTGTCCAGCATGTGTGGCGGTGCCCTGGTGAGAAGTACCAAGACAACTGTACCTTGCCTACAGTCAAGCATGGTGGTGGTAGCATCATGGTATTGGGCTGCATGAGTGTTGCTGGCACTGGGGAGCTGCAGTTCATTGAGGGAAACATGAATTCCAACATGTACTGTGACATTCTGAAACAGAGCATGATCCCCTCCCTTCGAAAACTGGGCCTCATGGCAGTTTTCCAACAGGATAACGACCCCAAACACAACCTCCAAGATGACAACTGCCTTGCTGAGGAAGCTGAAGGTAAAGGTGATGGACTAAACCTAATTGAGCACCTGTGTCGCATCCTCAAGTGGAAGGTGGAGGAGTTCAAGGTGTCTAACATCCACCAGCTCCGTGATGTCATCATGGAGGAGTGGAAGAGGATTCCAGTAGCAACCTGTGCAGCTCTGGTGAATTCCATGCCCAGGAGGGTTAAGGCAGTGCTGGATAATAATGGTGGTCACACAAAATATTGACACTTTGGGCACAATTTGGACATGTTCACTGTGGGGTGTACTCACTTATGTTGCCAGCCATTTAGACATTAATGGCTGTGTGTTGAGTTATTTTCAGAAGACAGTAAATCTACACTGCTATACAAGTTGTACACTGACTACTCTAAGTTATATCCAAGTTTCATGTCTATAGTGTTGTCCCATGAAAAGATATAATGAAATATTTGCAGAAATGTGAGGGGTGTACTCACTTTTGTGATACACTGTATATATATATATATATATACAGTGTATCACAAAAGTGAGTACACCCCTCACATTTCTGCAGATATTTAAGTATATCTTTTCATGGGACAACACTGACAAAATGACACTTTGACACAATGAAAAGTAGTCTGTGTGCAGCTTATATAACAGTGTAAATTTATTCTTCCCTCAAAATAACTCAATATACAGCCATTAATGTCTAAACCACCGGCAACAAAAGTGAGTACACCCCTTAGTGAAAGTTCCTGAAGTGTCAATATTTTGTGTGGCCATCATTATTTCCCAGAACTGCCTTAACTCTCCTGGGCATGGAGTTTACCAGAGCTTCACAGGTTGCCACTGGAATGCTTTTCCACTCCTCCATGACGACATCACGGAGCTGGCGGATATTCGAGACTTTGCGCTCCTCCACCTTCCGCTTGAGGATGCCCCAAAGATTTTCTATTGGGTTTAGGTCTGGAGACATGCTTGGCCAGTCCATCACCTTTACCCTCAGCCTCTTCAATAAAGCAGTGGTCGTCTTAGAGGTGTGTTTGGGGTCATTATCATGCTGGAACACTGCCCTGCGACCCAGTTTCCGGAGGGAGGGGATCATGCTCTGCTTCAGTATTTCACAGTACATATTGGAGTTCATGTGTCCCTCAATGAAATGTAACTCCCCAACACCTGCTGCACTCATGCAGCCCCAGACCATGGCATTCCCACCACCATGCTTGACTGTAGGCATGACACACTTATCTTTGTACTCCTCACCTGATTGCCGCCACACATGCTTGAGACCATCTGAACCAAACAAATTAATCTTGGTCTCATCAGACCATAGGACATGGTTCCAGTAATCCATGTCCTTTGTTGACATGTCTTCAGCAAACTGTTTGCAGGCTTTCTTGTGTAGAGACTTCAGAAGAGGCTTCCTTCTGAGGTGACAGCCATGCAGACCAATTTGATGTAGTGTGCGGCGTATGGTCTGAGCACTGACAGGCTGACCCCCCACCTTTTCAATCTCTGCAGCAATGCTGACAGCACTCCTGCGCCTATCTTTCAAAGACAGCAGTTGGATGTGACGCTGAGCACGTGCACTCAGCTTCTTTGGACGACCAACGCGAGGTCTGTTCTGAGTGGACCCTGCTCTTTTAAAACGCTGGATGATCTTGGCCACTGTGCTGCAGCCCAGTTTCAGGGTGTTGGCAATCTTCTTGTAGCCTTGGCCATCTTCATGTAGCGCAACAATTCGTCTTTTAGGATCCTCAGAGAGTTCTTTGCCATGAGGTGCCATGTTGGAACTTTCAGTGACCAGTATGAGAGAGTGTGAGAGCTGTACTACTAAATTGAACACACCTGCTCCCTATGCACACCTGAGACCTAGTAACACTAACAAATCACATGACATTTTGGAGGGAAAATGACAAGCAGTGCTCAATTTGGACATTTAGGGGTGTAGTCTCTTAGGGGTGTACTCACTTTTGTTGCCGGTGGTTTAGACATTAATGGCTGTATATTGAGTTATTTTGAGGGAAGAATAAATTTACACTGTTATATAAGCTGCACACAGACTACTTTTCATTGTGTCAAAGTGTCATTTTGTCAGTGTTGTCCCATGAAAAGATATACTTAAATATCTGCAGAAATGTCAGGGGTGTACTCACTTTTGTGATACACTGTATATATATAATATATATATATATATATATATATATATATATATAAACAACCCCCTTGTGGAGGCTTGACAATACATTTTGTAAACCACAGTGGGACCAGATTGCCACCATTTGGTAAAAACATGGATAAAATGTGGGTCACTTGAATAAAAGTAAAAAAACAAAAACCTGATGTAATCTCTTACTAAGCACCTTTGGGATGAATTACAACCTTGATTTCTAAACAAACTGTTTTGTTCAACATCAGTGTCTAACCACATGAGCACAAATCCCCACAGACACACTTCAAATCCTTTTGGAATGCCCCCTTGGAAAAGTGGAGTCTGAGAAAGCAAAAATGAGAAGCCAGTTCCATATTAAATGAATCCAGATTGGGGTTGGGTAATCGTTTACAGCTATAACAGCCTCCGCTCTGGTCAGGTGTCCGCGTACTTTTGGCCGTATGGTGCATTCAGACTTGCCGCTGTCCCTCTCTCTCACAGAGACGTGCGGTTTAATCAGAAGGAACTGCATGAATGTGAGGAAGTCGGCTATGTGAGGACGTACACTCATTAATGTAGTGAAAAGTGTGAAGTACACCCAGCAACCCTCCTGCGTGCACACACACTCCCTTCATGTCTGAGCATACACACACACACATACACAGACACACACGCACACACACAGTTGTTACAACTTTATACACTTACTTTTTCATTTGAATATGCTTTTAGGGGGTGGGGGTTTAGAAAGTCATTGTGCTGCAACTGTGTGTAAGAGAGGTTCCTAAATCTCAGAGCAAACAGCCGACGTCCTGCACAGCAGCAGCAGCAGCAGCAGCCTCTCCGCACCACCCGTCTGTTCTCTAACGGCACGGCGAGTCCAGACCTGACCAAGTGGGAGCACTGCGGGAGCACCGAGCTGTCCGAAACTCAGAAAGGAGAAGAGAGCTAGAGAAAGCGGTAAAGCCATGTTGATTTCTCTCTCTCTCAGCGAGCTCTCTTTTTCTCCCTCTCTCTCTCTCTTGCTTAAACTTCATGGATTGCTAAAAAAGAAAGCTGCAGTAATGAGACCGTAAATAAATAAAAGTGGAGAGATGGGACAAAAGGTGAGCGCGCTCTGTCCATCCTGCCCCATTGTTCATCTGTCTTTTTTTTTTACCATCTTTCTTCTTTCCTCGCGCTCTTGCCTGTCCGCTTGCTTTTGTCCACGTTCACTCCGTCTGTCTGTCTGGATGAATGCGGATGTCAGAGTAAAGAAACCAAGGTTCTAGGGGCCGGGGTACAGTGGGAGGAGGACAGCCATTGTCAAAGCCACGGCTAGCTATTGTGTTAACGTGGTCTGTCAAAGCCTGTCAGCACAGGTTCCCCCGGAGCAGCCGTGTCCAGCACGAGGATGGACCGGGCTGCCCTTCCTTAGCGGTGCTACTTTATCTCAGTCTGTTCTCTGTTTTCTTCTATCGTGTCAGTCTCTATCTCATTCAGCAACATCTGTAACATCTTCATCTGTGCACCACTGTTGATTTATTCAGCTCTAGCTGGGATGGAATGCTTTTGATTAGTCATTCTCAGTAACTCCAATTACTTAAACTACCTTACCGAAGGAGTAGCAGAATAGTACTGCTGATAAATTCTGCATTATTTTAAAACCAAATACAGCGGGACCTTGTAACTGGACGTCAGTTGGTTCTGGGAGTGGCGTCGAGTTTTAAAGGCAATGAGTTTCAAGGTATTTGTTCCCATAATGGTGTATAGGGAAACCTGTTATTACGTTCCATGATCTCATGGAACTGCATATATTTTAGGCTTAAGTAAAATAAGGAGGTTGTTTTAGACACTTAAACACTGAAAATAACACAAATATAATATAAAAACACTGAAATATAATTGAAAAACGGTTAAATACATTAAAACCTGCACTTTAGCTTTACTTCTTTATTGTTTCCTTATGCTTCTTAATCATGGAGATGCTTGATTTTGGAATTCTGTTCAGTACCAGCGCATTCACATGAACAGTGACAAAACCGCTTTTGCTTTCTGTGCCGTTATTTCCTATGAAGTGTGCCGGTGCAAAAAGCTTAACATGACTTATTGTACTAAAACAACGAGCGAGGAATTCCACTAGTAGAGACAATTTATGAGCAGTAATAATTAGGAGAAGTTTAGTGTTTCTATGTTGTTCTTTTAATACATTAAGTCATACGTAGCGTTTTTTTTACCGTTAAGCATTTTAGACTCTCAGAAAAGCTGATTCTCACTTAGAACCCCGAGCTGTAACACAAGTTTAAAAGTAAAACAGTGAGGAGAATCCAGCTAAACGCAGATACATGTGGAGCTTTCAGAGTGAATTTGATGGTTATTCCACACCACGATTCATCTCATATTTGCACTTTGATGACGTTTTACCGCTCAAGCCAAGCACTGAACAAAACGGCAAGTTTAAGGGTACAAATTTCGCAACGAAGGGCATCGAGTTTTTAAGATTTCAAGTTTAGGTGACGTCGAGTTACAAGGTACCACTGTCCTACCTTAATAAATAATATGCCAAAACAACACAGTATGTAAACTAGACACACTAATGATGCTGTTCTTTCAACATTTTCATGTTTATGTGTTTAGGAGGAAGCATGTGTTAGCCCTTACCCTCCTCTTTATAAAAAAAGCACTTTGTCTATCCTTGGAACTACAAGTAATAAAACAAAAGTGCCATTTTAGCTGTTGGTCAGTTTTATGTGTGCTCAGGGGCACATCATGTACGCTTGCTGCTCACAGCTGAACTCACTTACAGGGAACCCCAGACTCTCATTACAGAGGGATCCAGAAATCAGTAACCAGGACAAGGACTGGAAATGATTTTCACTCATGCGCAACCGGACCGAACTTAGAGTCTGATTGGACCAAAGCCTAGATGTCTAATTATTGATAAAAGTACTAAAGTGAAAGTGATAACCCCATGTAAGATTTGATGCAGACTTATTAATATTATTATTAGCATGCTGGTTATAAACATTGTCACACTGAAAGCTTAGGTACAGGTTTGCCTTTGTTGATTCTCATTAAAATGTTGCTTTAGTGCACAAAGTTCTGGAGTAAAAGAGAAATCCTGTACAAACTTTAAAGACTAGGCGGATGTCCTCTTACCCCACCCCCACTTCCTGAGTGTGGCTGGATGTCAGAGCAGGAGACTTGAACACCTTTAGTGATACAGAACAGACTCATTGTGACTTTGGTTTATTTAGCTGAGCTGAACTCGTTGACTTCTGCACGGAGCACGCTGGTGGACACGTTCCTGTTGTGTGTTTGTAGAAATACGCTGGTTAGATTAGATTTCTTTTTTTAAAAACAGTGCTATTGAGAGAATTTGCAGAAAAAACGTTTCAGCATTAAACTGTCTTTTTATTTGGGTTGTACTGACTGTAGCAGCCTGTTTGTTTATCTAGATATAAACTTGAAACGAAAAAGCAATCAAGCCATTCAAAAATAGAAACTCACAATAAATTATGTCTAAAATGTCTACAGTGTCTCAAATACACCCAACTGCCAATTTATTAGGACCACCCGTACACCCACTTTTTTTTTAGCTAGTTATCATATCAGCCAGTAATTTGAACACAGCCCAGTGCATCCAGTTACACCACCAGTCAAGCAAATCAGTTCAATTCAAATTTTCATTTTACTTTTACATTTTCGTCATTTAGCAGACGCCTTTATCCAAAACGACATACAGTACTGTGACAGTATACAATCTAAGCAATTGAGGGTTAAGGGTCTAGTTCAAGGGCCCAACAGCAGCAACCTGGCAGTGGTGGGGCTTGAACCAGCAACCTCCTCATTACTAGTCCAGTACCTTCAACACTAGGCTACAACATCCCTAGGATCTCGGTGACTTTGACCATGGCACGGAAGATGGTTTTTGAACAATCACAATTGCAGATTTAGTATGGTTCAAAAACATCCAGTTAGCAGCAGTTCAGCTTGTTGATAAGACAGGTCAGAGAATATTCACAGAGGAATCTCAGACTGGTTTAAGCTCACATGAAGGCTATGATAACTCAAATAATATGACAAAAGATAACAACGGGTTTCACTTCTGTCAGCTGAGCACCAAAAACTGAGGCTACGATGGGCACTGACGTACCTGCTGTAGCCCATCTGCCCTAAGGTTTGTGGTGTGGTGGCTTTCTTAGATGCTTTTCTGTTCACCACATGTGTAAAGAGTGGTAACTTGAATTAGCTTGAACCCGTTTGGCCATTCTCCTCTGACCTCTTTCATTAACAAGGTGTTTCCCCACAGAACTGTCACTCACTGGAAGGTTTTTTTTTTTTTCTTTTTTTTTTTTTTCTTATTTTTTGGTGTAAACCCTAAAGATACAGTAGTTCTAACTGAAAATACCATGAAATCAGCCAGAAATCAATCAGTTTCTGACATTGTCAAACCAACCCACCTTGAACCAACAAGCATGCTACAGGAATATTTTTCCTATTCTGATTTTTGATGTGAACAACTGAAGCTCTTGATGTGCATCTGTAGGATTTTTTGCATCTACAGAATAAAAAGAATAGAAGCTGTTAACAAAAATACTTAACTTACTTAGTAAAAACTAAAACAAATAACATTTTAATACAAACAGTGTTGTCATCTAATAGATATGTTTAGTTCCCTTTGTATGTGTTTAATGTATTTAGTGTCCAGTAAACTTTTCTTTTACTAACTATTTACTCTAATGTAGCTGAGTCAGGTTTCAGAAATACTGTGTCTCTGTCCTTGTGTGGTTTTAGCACCTAGAAGCTAAATCTTGCTAAGAATGTAGTGGCTTTAAAAAAAAAATCAGTACTAACACTGAGTCTAACGAGTCTGACACTCCCTGTTCTTTATTAGTTTAGTGTTTATAGAGACATTAAAACACACCATATAAAAATATGTTACAAAAGGTTAATAAAGGTTGTTACAGTTTATTATTTGAAGCCCAAAACATAAAACCATTTTTTACAATTACGATTATACAATCGTATGGAATTGTATAGAAATGCATCATTAATTGTGATTAATACATTAAAATTCGTTCATGATTCTTTGTGTAAATCTCAGACTGATGGTGTGTAGTGTAATTTTTATGTTTGACCAGGAGAGGGAGGAAACTGTACACCTTTCTGTCTGGGCCGCATCGTTTTAAAATTCATACTTCGGCTCATCTTATTGTTATAATTTCCAAACAAACATGCCTGATATTTAATTTATAAAGTGTAGTACATGGTTGTACCATGATCACATATTGTGAGGCTCAGATGACATTGTTTTTTTGTGTGCCATGTTTGAGGCAACATATTTCCTTTAATTTAGTTTTAATGGCTTTAATGCAAGTCTAAATAACTTGCTATATTTTATTAATTTACATTAATTATGACTCAGGCTTCCTTGTATATTTTGTATCTAAAACATGCTTGCATGTGCACTGTACAAATTAAATGTACAATTTACATTTAACAGTTTTTATTATATAATTAAAAAGAGTTAAAGTTTAATTCTTAGTAAAATATTAACAATCTGCCACTACTACATTTCTCATGTACACAACACACAGAGTTTAATTTATTTAACAATAATAGAATATTAAAACAAATTTCTAAAAAAATGCATTTTATGATTTTGCATTTGTTTTAGCTTTATTTATTTATTCTTGATCTTGTTTATTGTGAAGCCGGAAGCGACAGTCTGTATGTTGTACTTTGTTTTACTTTGTTATTGTGTCTATATTTAATAAAATTAAATCGAGTTAAATGGTATTACATAATTAATTAGAAATAATAAATAATAGAAATAATAGAAAGAAACTAAAGTTAAAAAACAAATTAGCTTGGAGCACAGTGAAAACTGATGCAACATATTTTTAATTGTGGGTTTAATTGCATCTCATTTATTAATTTCAAAAATCTAAACATGACGTTTAGTGAGTCTGTATCTTACAGAGAAATAGCAAAAATACAGAACTCTAATATACCATCTATTCTTTTACTAATCTCAACCACATGTACTTGTGGAGTTGTTCTATTCGCCAGTTAAAAACAGACCGGACGTGCAGAATGTGACTGGTGACCATACAGCTGTGATATACCGTCCTAATCATCCAGTCCTATGCAGTCCTGAAGTCATATCAGTGCTGAGGTCCAGTCGTGCCCGAGCTCTCCTCCAGAGCGCACATGGTTTGTGCAGTGTGGCTGGGAGCTGATTTGTTCCCCTTCCTGCCAGGCCCTCGTGTACCCCCCTTCAGACCCCCTTCTTTCTCTGAGCAGTGTAAACACACAGCTCCAGAGGAATGTTGGACTCTCTGACCTCACGGCAAACACTCGGCTGCAGTTCACTCGGTTCAGCCTGGCCGCGCTGTGCTCGGGGAGAGAGCTCGCTCGCATCCAGCTCCACTCTGGCACATTTCTTCCTTCTCCTGCTGCCTTCACGGCCGCCTTTGTGCTCCGATTCAGGCTGCGTCTGTCTGTCTCTCCGAATTCTCACTCATTCATCCTTACTGCGGTACAAGCCACCATGCCTCAGTAAGCTCTATAATCTAATACACCACCATACATCAAATGAAGTAGGTCCACCCTCCCCCATCTCCTATAGCTGGGCTGAATCTATACAGTATGTGTATGCACACGCGGTCGGGTCGAGAACGTGGGAATTTCTGAGCAGTTTTTTAGGACACTGGCCTGTAGATAGGGGTGGATCGGCTAAAGATAGATCAAAGCAGACAGCATCTGTCAGTGTGTGTAAAGGCAGTGTAAAATGAATGTTTGACCTCCTCCCTCCCGTGCCAGTCTCGGCTCTGCCATTTTTAGCAGACGCAGAAGAGACACTCGCTCACATCCCACTCCACTGTCCCTTGAACCTGCTTTCCGGAGGACGAGAGCTGCTGTGTTTGTCAGTAGGGATGAAAACTCAGTCAGTCAGTCAGTTTTTAACTTCATACAGGGTCAAACGTTTAAACTAAACTCTGCCTCAGTTTTTTTATACCGTGCTGTGTGTCAGGATAATAGCCAGTCCACTAGACATGATGTTTAGTGAGTCTGTATCTTACTGAGGAATAGAAAAAAATACAGAACCGCTTATATACCGTCTCTTCTTTTACTGATCTCAACCACATGTCCTTGTTTGTGGAGATGTTCCATTCGTCAATTAAAGACAAACCAAAATTTGTTCACTTTGAAAGTGCATTATTTAGTATATGAAGTAAATTATGCTAGCCCACCGCTGCGGTCCAGGGTTCGAATCCCCAGCCGTGCTGTTGGCTTGTCAGGCATTTACATACAATATTGATTGGCTATGTCAGTAGGATGGTTGAGACAATGTAATGGATTGCCATCCTGTCCAGGATTCGCTAGATTCGCTACTGCACTGCACCCAGTGATTCAAAGGAAACCAACCGTGACCGTGACCAGGATAGAGTAGTGTTAAAACATGCTAATGAAATATCAGTCTGTCTATCTATATCTGTCTTTTTTTAATCAGTCTGTCTGTCTGTCTGTCTATCTATCCGTCCGTCTATCTATCTATCTATCTATCTATCTATCTATCTATCTATCTATCTATCTATCTATCTATCTATCTATCTATCTATCTGTCTGTTTTTCTATCTATCTATCTATCTGTCTGTCTGTCTGTCTGTCTGTCTGTCTGTCTGTCTGTCTGTCTGTCTGTCTGTCTATCTATCTATCTATCTATCTATCTATCAGTTTGTCTATCTATCTGTCTGTCTTTCTATCTATCTATCTATCTATCTATCTATCTATCTATCTATCTATCTATCTATCTATCTATCTATCTATCTATCTATCTATCTATCTATCTATCTATCTATCATCTATCAGTTTGTCTATCTATCTATCAGTTTATCTATCTATCTATCTATCTATCTATCTATCTATCTATCTATCTATCTATCTATCTATCTATCTATCTATCTATCTATCTACTATCTATCTATCTATCTATCTATCTATCTATCTATCTATCTATCTATCTATCTATCAGTTTGTCTATCTATCTATCTATCTATCTATCTATCTATCTATCTATCTATCTATCTATCTATCTATCTATCTATCTATCTATCTATCTATCTATGTAACAACACTGAGGAATAGTGTGACGTTTCATATTTTTAAAAATGTATTCTTCTTCTGTGTGTGTAATTTAATAAAACATTTAACTGAATACAATCATGCCACAGTACTCAGCAATAGATTTCTTTCACATTAATAACCTGCGTTTGCAATCAGTGGTGCAGCTGCACAGTATCACCAGTGTGAAAGCATATTTCACTGCCGTTTCATTCCTGAACCAAACGCATAAGTAAAAAAAAGTCTGTACTTATACATCGGTATCTCCTGGAACTCTTTGTGTCCTGTTGTTTCAGGCCCTCCTGTGTGGGAATGTGTGGGAAGTCGAGAGGGAATGCCCGCTCCAGTAGGCCTAATTAAAGCAAAGTCAGCCGCAGAGTTTGAATGGGGAGGGGGGGTTGCAGATAGCACAGAGGAATTTCACCTGAACAAAGACGCTGCTTGTGTTGGCTGTCTACCAAAGGCCTGATCTGCCCGAGCTGTAATTTTGGGAAAAAAGGGACACTGTTCGACCAAGGCCAGATCTCTGACCGGTCTCATCGTTTAGATCACAGTACTCTCTGATGAACTCTGCTATAACACAGCCCCTGCTTACAGCTGTTGCTCAAAGACTTTAATACCAGGCTTATATGTTTGCTCATTATAAAATGTCCATAATTATGGCTCGTCTCAGTAAAATTATATATTAAATTGTAATCAATGTGCCAGTCCTGCACGACTTTAATAAAACATTGTTACTGTAAACAATTTGACCATGACAATGGACACTGCATCGCCCTCTACTGGACACTGGCTACTTGTTCGGTCTTGGTAATTTTTAGATAATGTATACAGGTCATATGCAGTGCCAATTTCACACCCCTCAACCAAACAAAGAACAGGCTTTTTTTATTCAGGTCCCACACAGCAGGAGCTCATACCCATTAATTCCTGCTGAAATGCAGCAACTGTGATAATACAGATAGCGCCAGCGTAACATAACAGATGTGCCAGCGTGCAAAATGTAAAAACAATGCTTTAACATTTCCATTAACTCAACAACATGGATTCTAAATGTAAAAACATTGCGGATTATGCAATTAGATTAGATATGGTGTTTTTATGGGGGGGGGGGGGGTATCCTGGGCATAAAAATATGTGAAAGTGAAAAGTAAATATTGGCTCCCCACCTATATCACTATCACTATGTCCCTATATCACACTTGTAAAAAATGCTTTTATTTTGCATTTTTCTTCAGATTTGATGCAATGTTGCAATGCATAACATAATAACTGAACACTTAAGTATTTTTGTCTTCAAATGCTACAATCACCTGAAGGGTTTGCTTCAGGTGATTGTGAAGAAAAGTCAAGCACAGTCAGCGCTCCTTGATCTAGTAGTTGTTGCAGAGCTTTGAGGTTTGAGTTTGTAATAAAAAGCACTGCAGCATATTTTAAGAAATAAATGCAAAATACTGTAGGAGTGATATATAACTACATTTTTATGTTTAATTCCCGTCTACAGAAACTCTGACGTCACCTGTACAAATTACCCACCACATAAACCTTGACGATACCGGAAATACCCCACATTCTAAACTCAAGCTTTAAACTGAGTAATTATTTTAATACATCTATATTTACACCGACTAGGCATAACATTATGACCACTGACAGGTGAAGTGAATAACACTGATTATCTCTTCATCACGGCAAGTGAACATTTTATCCTCAAAGTTGATGTTAGAAGAAGGAAAAATGGGCGAGCGTGAGGATCTGTGCGAGTTTGACAAGGGCCAAATTGTGATGGCTAGACGACTGGGTCAGAGCATCTCCGAAACTGCAGCTCTTGTGGGGTGTTCCCGGTCTGCAGTGGTCAGTATCTATCAAAAGTGGTCCAAGAAAGGAACAGTGGTAAATTGGCGACAGGGTCATGGGCAGCCAAGGCTCACTGATGCACGTGGGGAGCGAAGGCTGGCCCGTGTGGTCCGATCCAACATACAAGCTACTGTAGCTCAAATTGCTGAAGAACTTAATGCTGGCTCTGGTAGAAAGGTGTCAGAATACACAGTGCAGCACAGTTTGTTGTGTATGGGGCAGCAAAAGGGGGACCAACACAGTATTAGGAAGGTGGTTATAATGTTATGCCTGATCGGTGCACGTACACTTTCAATACAGGTGGTTTCATTCAATACAGGTGTCGAATCAAGTTAATTAAAATTAACACACTGGCACTGGCATCACAGGTGGACCGTCAGAGATCCTGATCAGTGCTGTAAGACCCCATCTGTAATACTGTTACATTATGGTCGACCTTCTTGTTTGGTGACACTGCCTAGCATATAGGACCGCTGCAAATACGACTGATGGCGAGGCAAAGAGAAACAGATGGCTGCAAATATCAACTGCTAAATTATTCATCAGCGCGGCAGCTTTTGGATAGACGGTGAACGAATGAAGTGTGCTGAGACTGATATGAGAGAGGAATAGAGAACTAAAGTCATGATTTTGTCCCACTATTACATGAACCAGCATGTAAAATATTGATAAGATTCTAATTTTAATGCTACTTTGTGTCTGGCGTGGTGTAGTGTGTTTTTCTGAGCGAGCCACGTCTCATGACCTTGGTGTGCACTACCTGCAGAGTGCACGCTGGCATGACTGGTAATGGAACATCGTACCTGACATGCGATGCACACACTTGTTGTGTCTTTTTCTCCTTCCTGCTCTTACCGTGACACACAGACAGACGCTCGCCGATCGGCGTAAAGCTTTGGGGAAATAGAGCAGAGGAAACGACGTGCCTTCTGTCTGGTGTCATGGCAACCGGTGCAGATTTACCTCGCCCTCTCTCCCATCAGCCTAAGAGGGAAAAGAGGAGGAGGTCGGGAGCAAGGGATGAGAGCGGAATATAGTAAGGCGGAGAGCAGGAAGGACTTAGGCGTGGTCAGAGGTGATCAGAGCATGTGCATCAGCAATTTTGGGGCATAGCAATCATATTTTTGCATCTGTAATGATCTGGAGAGGAGTAAAAGAAAGGGAAATTATGCTGTATTCAGAACACACTCCTATTTCCTCCCTGCATCTCCCAAAAATGCTAGAGGGTTGATTGACGTCTCTAAATTTGCCCACAAGTGAGTGAATTTGAATAATGTGAATGTGTGGTTACTTGTAATTTGTGAGATTTGTAGAATAGAAACAGAAAAGGAAAAGAGAGGAACACGGTTCCTAATATATGTTTTGATTTTTACTTAAAATTGTGAAATCTTTCTATTTTTGTAGTTAAAAAGTCATTTATTTTTGGGGTGATTTTGATACATATTTCTTTATATCCAAATTGGCTGGTGGACACATGTTTTTAAGTTTAAATCTGATTTATTTTTAATCAGCACATAAACTTATGATTTTCCAACACTTTTTATCAGTTGTACTACAGATAACAAGACAAAAAAGTGGTTTCCCAGCAGGTTAAGGTGCTGAACTGTTGATCAGAGGGTCCTTTATTTATTTACTTAATTATTGCAACTATTGGGCCACTAAGCAAGGCTCTTATTATTTATGAATAAATTGCAATATTAAAAATGAAAGGCAGCTGACTACTAAGCATGATGAGGTCATTGGGCAATTTGCAATTCTGAAAAAGCAATTTTTAAGATCTTAAAAATGGTTCCATGTAGCCGACCATATGATTTGTGTATAACAGAAACATTTAAATGTAGCCTGATTGCATTTATGTTGAGGAATGGCAACACAGGGCGGCACGGTGGCTCGGTGGGTAGCACTGTCGCCTCACAGCAAGAAGGTCCTGGGTTCGATCCCCAGGCGGAGCGGTCGGGGTCCTTTCTGTGTGGAGTTTGCATGTTCTCCCCATGTCTGTGTGGGTTTCCTCAGGGAGCTCCGGTTTCCTCCCACAGTCCAAAAACATGCAGTCAGGTTAATTGGAGACACTGAATTGCCCTATAGGTGAATGGGTGTGTGTGTGTGTGTATGTGTGTCTGCCCTGCGATGGACTGGCGCCCCGTCCAGGGTGTTACTGTGTGCCTTACGCCCATTGAAATAGGCTCCAGCATGCACAGATCCAGAGTGATCAGACTGTTTACTGCTACATTTTTACTATTACTACAACATGTTTTATCCATTTCAATAAGTGCACCTTTGTGTACACCTTATCCAGACTAAAATAACTGCAAATCATTTACAATTTCACTCTCTATATAGTTAGATCATAGAAAATATTGCCAAAAAAAATTATGTGGACATCTGACCATGAGCTTGTTGTGCATCCAGTTCCGAAACCATGGGCATTAGAGTCAACAGCAACCCCCCACACCTTGCTCCTCATAACATACACACAACAGGTAGGCCATTTCAAATGATTTTGCGACGTTCAGCGGCTTTGTAAACACAATTAAAAGTTTGAAATGCACTTATGATGCTTGTCATCATTACCTAGATTTATGTGTTATGTTTGAAAGCACTTAGAGCAACCAGGCCAGTGTTTAACAGCCATTATTTATTATAATAATTGATCACTGTTGATTTAATTTGTTTATTGTTAAAACCTTCACCTGACATTTGTTTTTATGCAGGGCCTGACAACTGAAATATCTTCTTTTTCAAACTGTTTTTAAATGGTTCCAGTTTAAATCTGAACATATTAGCAACGTAAAATACAAAACCTGTTCGTTCTGTGTGATGCCACCTTGTCAAAATTGTCTAAATTAAAAGCTATTTACGAGACAGAAGATGTGTCAAATAATATTCATTATCTGTGACGAGATAATGTTTCGGTACAATAAAAGTACTACATAAATGTCTGTAGCAGAATTATTTACGAGCTCTGTGCTGGATCCACATGTGCCAGATTTTGTCAGATCTTTTGCCCGTCACTAAAACTCACTCATGTCTTTATTAATTGATCCCTGGCCTGCCAGATACTAAAAGTAGAAAGATGTTTCCTAATTTCCATGGTTACTGCTCACTGGTGCATCACATAAACTTTTCAAAATCACATTATAATTCTACAATAATTCTTTATTCTGAGTTATAATAGTTACCATGGTTACTGTTCATTGCTGCATCACAAAAAAAAAATTAATTCTTTATTTTAAATCATATCTTGTAATTATAATGCTCAGTGTTGATTTAAAATTTTTTAAGATATATCTTAGACTTTTACATTATATAGTGTAATAAACATTGCGGCATCACTGAAAATCACATTACAATTTTACAATAATTCTTTATTCTGAATTATAATAGTTGTCATGGTTACTGTTTATTGCTGCATCCCAAAAAACATCCAAAATCAGACTGTAATTCTTTATTTTACATCATATACTGTAGTAATTATGATCACTGTTGCATTAATATGATAATAAGCTTCAAAAATCACTTTTTTACATACTAAAGTGTAATAATCATGATGGTTACTGTAGATTGCTGCATCACTGAAAATCTTATTACAATTCTACAATAATTGCTTATGCTGCATCATTTAATAGTTGTCATGGTTGCAGCTCATTGTTGCATTAATAAAATAATAAGATTCAAAAATCGCATCAGATTTTACAATAATTCTTATTTTAACATCACTGCATCATAGCTGCATCACTGAAAATCACATAACAATTCGTTATGTGATTATTCTACATCATGTATTGAAATGATCACCATGGTTACTGTTCATTGTTACATTCCAAATTATATCCAAAATCAGTCAGTGTTGCATTAATAAGATAATAAGCTTTAAAAATCACATATAATTCTGTAGTAATAATTCTATTGTAATAAACACATCAGCATCACTGAAAATCAACATTGAAAAATTGAACATTACAATTTTAGAATAATTCCTTATTCTGCATCATAATAGTTGTCATGGTTGTGGCTCATTGTTGCATTAATAAAATAATAAGATTCAAAAATCACATCAGACTTTTACAAGAATTCTTATTTTTTACATTCTGTAGTGTAATAATCATGATGGTTACTGTTCATTGCTGCATCACTAAAAATCACATTACAATTCTACTATAATTATCTATTCTGCATCATGTATTATAGTTATCACCATGGTTACTGTGTATTGTTGCATTCCTAAGAAAGCTTTAAACCGCATTCGAATCAGTTTGCTTCCCTCTAAACAAACGTTAACCAAATCTTTTTTGGTATATAGGACTTTTCTCGTGCTGATACACAATAAGATTTTGTTATAGCAATGCGTTTACGTTTCTGTGTGCAGTGCATAGAGAGAGACGAGCTGCTGCAGTGTGTACTCACCAGCTCCACTTTCCTGGTGCAATAATAAAGCCTGAACAAAGCTTTTTCTTCCTCCTATCTGTGTGTCCTTGAATAAACCGGCGTCCTGTTCGCTTCTATCTGTAGCATTCTTTAAGATCCATTATCTTCCAACTTCATCTGTTCTCCATCGTTTGCAATTTAATTCAACAGATTTTTACAGTACGGTAAAATCAAAACATAAACACACGAACAAAAGTACACAAAGTAAAAACATCCACTGGAGAGCAGAATTAACGTTAAATAAAAGCACATTGATGCTTTGTCTCACCAGGCGTCTCTTTAGTCATGACAAGATCCTGCAAACCAGACAGCAGAGAAGTTTGTTTAGAGCTTTTAATAAACCAACATACACTGATCAGCCATAACATTAAAACCACCTCCTTGTTTCTACACTCTCTGTCCATTTTATCAGCTCCACTTACCATATAGGAGCACTTTGTAGCTCTACAATTACTGACTGTAGTCCGTCTGTTTCTCTGCGTGCTTTGTTAGCCCCCTTTTACGCTGTTCTTCAATGGTCAGGACCCCACAGGACCACCACAGAGCAGGTATTATTTGGGTGGTGGATCATTCTCAGCACTGCAGTGACACTGACATGGTGGTGGTGTGTTAGTGTGTGTTGTGCTGGTATGAGTGGATCAGACACAGCCAACAGCGCCCCGTGGGTAGCGTCCTGTGACCACTGATGAAGGTCTAAAAGATGACCAACTCAAACAGCAGCAATAGATGAGCGATCGTCTCTGACTTTACATCTACAAGGTGGACCAACTAGGTAGGAGTGTCTAATAGAGTGGACAGTGAGTGGACACGGTATTTAAAAACTCCAGCAGCGCTGCTGTGTCTGATCCACTCATACCAGCACAACACATACTAACACACCACCACCATGTCAGTGTCACTGCAGTGCTGAGAATCATCCACCACCTAAATAATACCTGCTCTGTGGTGGTCCCAACCATTGAAAAACAGGGTGAAAGCAGGCTAAAGAAGTGTGTAGAGAAATAGATCCACCTTGGATACAGTCAGTAATCCAAGGTGAAGCGGTCCGGGTCCGGGTCCTTTCTGTGTTTTGTGTTTCACAGGGAGAACATGCAAACTCTACACAGAAAGTACCCGGGTAATCAAACCCAGGCTCTTCTCACTGTGAGGTGACAGTGCTACCCACTGTACCGCACAGTAACCCTGATGATGATGAACACGTGTGTAGCTGCGTGGACCTTCTTTGAAAGCTGGAACAAAAATGTTTTCTCTTAAAAAATGTATTTCATTACAAGATAAACTCGAAACACAATCAGTATTTAAAGCTTCTGCTTGCACCGCAGTACCAGACTGTTAAAAAGGAATGTAAATGATTTATCCTTGGGCTCTTTGTGTGGTAGCCCATAATTGCGATGTGGTACATGCCAACCATTTAAGCAGTATACCCTGTTATTTTCAATCACATAAAGCGGAAGATGAAAGCCACATACATTTAAATTAAATTAAATTGGTTAAGCTCATAATTAATAAATTTACACTGTATGGGCAAAAGTATTTGGACACCTGGCCATGAGCTTGTTGGGCATCCTGTTAAAACAAATGGTATTAAAATAAAGTGACCTCTATGTGATCTTTTCTATGTGTCTTTATAGACCTTGCTTTATGCACAGGGGCTCAGTCATGCTGGAACAGGAATACATCTTTATAACATAACATAACATAACATAACATAACAGTCTTACCAGTCATTAGAGTTTACACCGAAAAGTCAAGTCAAATTCATTTATATAGTGCTTTTTACAATGGACATTGTCTCAAAGCAACTTTACAGAATCCAGGACCAACAGACCAGAAACCCCTATTGAGCAAGCCGAGGGTGACGGTGGCAAGGAAAAGCTCCCTTAAAATAGAGGAAGAAACCTTGAGAGGAACCAGACTCAGCAGGGACCCAACCTCCTTGGGTGGCCTGGAGGATACTTTAAATAAACAGGATTAAATTAATAGGAGAAAAGTGAAAAGAACATCTAGTAAACGGCAGTTCTGTGGGTGAAAACGTCTTGTTGATGAAAGAGGCTGTAAAAAGTTAAATGGCCCATCTAAAAGAAAGGCTACATGAATTTAAAAAAGTTCACAATTGTTTTAAGTTTTAAGCAGAAAACATCACAGAACATATAAAGCTGGACAGAAAAGTAAAGGATCACATTAAGTTCCAATCCCTTTAGCCAATCTATAAAAAAAAAATTAAGACAGACAGATGTCGGTCAAAAAAGATTTAAAAAAGCTTTAAAGCAGGGGAAGTACAGTAAGTTTTCAAGTAGCCATGTGATAATAATATAAAAACAAAGTTAGAACTACAGTTATAATATTCTCAAACTAAAATCAAACCAGATTAAACTGAGCCATTTATTAGACGAGATTTGTGAAGCCAGCCTACTTACAATCACAAAAGAGTTAAAGGGGTTCAGCTAACTAGAAAGTTGGAAACAATATTTCAATTTTGACAGATTCAGGCCACAATCACCCCTATGGCATTTTGCTTAACTTGGAAACAGAAGTTTGCACAGATTTGATTAGCTGACTGAAAGACGTCAGGATCCAATCAGCTCCGAGTTCTGAAGGTCAGTGGTCTTTTACTGATGATGTATCATGAATGAGGAAAACAGAATTGGGGTGTAGCTGGTGGATCCAGCATGATACTTTGCACGCAGGAGCTGTTTCCACTCCTTCTGCACCGGGACGTTCATTCATCAGCTAAATCATGAGGAAGTCCAAATGTACATAAACAGTCCAACAAATTATACACACATCGTACTACAGTGGGAGATGTAGCAAAGCCGCAGAGCTAACAGTGACACAAAATGTTTCAATACAGATCATTAAATGTGCAAAGCGTTTGTTCATTTCAGCAATAATGACGCCTCATTATCAAATTTCCTGTTTAGATGTAATTCAGAGCTGATGACAACAGCAGGGAAAGGTTTCCCAGCATTCTTTGCACTAGTACTAGGTAGAATGCTGACTTTTTACAAACTATAAAGACACAATATAAAGCCATGTAGTGCTGTATAGAGAAGAGGTGAAGAGAACAGAATCACTGATGAGAATGAGAAGCAGTGGAAGTGGGATAATAAGAGGAAAAAAAGTGCTCGGAGAGTTATGGGAGACGGAGGTAGAAAAAAAGCCAGTGGTAGAGGTTACTGAGTTCATCCCAGATGGAGCTACTTTACCAAATGTTCCACAGGATGCCTGCTGTAACAGAGCATACTAAACACACATGGCTATCGATCATGAAACCCTCATCCCTTACAGTGTTCATTACAAAACATCAAAAATACATATTTCAGCATCATGGCGCTCGCCAATTTGCTGGTTGTGATTCGTGTAAACACACATTATTCTTGTAATGCAAGCATATGTTACAGCAAAGAGCCTAAATGTCAGCTCAGGTGTCTAATGCAGCTCTGTTTAGCTCAATGCTGATTCGATAGCATCAATGCAATAATGGGGATGTGTGAAATACATGCATTGTGGTATAAAACTTGTAAAAAAAAATCTCCCAGTCCCACTGAAGCCAGTTTAACAGGACAGATGATGTGTTTTTCGAAACAGCAGTATTATATTCACTAAATGGAAGACCCTAAAGTCCTTAAAGCACCACCAAATAGTATAGTGAATCTCACTGGTTTGGGTACTGGACTAATAATTAGAAGATTTTTTATTCAAGCCACATCACAACCAAGTTGCCACTGTTGGACCCCTGAGCAAGACCCCTAACCCTCGAATGCACAAATTGTGTTTAGTCATTATTGTAAGTCGCTTTGGATGCTAGCATCTGCTAAATGAGGCGATTATAAATGCAAACAATACAAATAAACCCAACTAAGCAATTTGCACCAGACCACAGCTTAAGAAATATTAGAACCGTTCTAGCACCTGATTGAGAAGAACAGCAGCTGGCTGAGTGCAGCTCTCGAGCTTTAGTGCATTAACGTGACGGCCACAGCAATCTTAAAGGAACGCTTCAGTGTTTTCAACCTAATCTCTGTCTGCTGGGTTTGTGCCAGTAGGTGTTATGAACAATCTTTTTAACGTGTGTCCTAGTACTCAAACAAATAACCAGTGAACTAAACTTTCATTTATTTGTTGCTACATGCAGTCATAATCCGATTTCCTAGCATATTTTGTCTTTTGCAGTGAATCAATGTAAGACATTCTTAGCATTTTCTGCTTTTTTGCACATTGTAAATCAAAAACGACATTGCGCCGGTACTGTGGCTAAATCCAGTGGGGGTCCTGTGGGGGTCCTGACCATTGAAGAACTGTATGAAAGGGGGCTAACAAAGCATGCAGAGAAACAGATGGACTACAGTCAGTAATTGTAGAACTACAAAGTGCTTGTATATGGTAAGTGGAGCTGATAAAATGGACAGTGAGTGTAGAAACAAGGAGGTGGTTTTCATGTTATGGCTGATTGGTGTACATTTGTGCTTTTTTTTCAGAAATAGAAACTTTTGAAGATAACAAATCATGGAATGGCCAGCACAATGTCCAGACTTTAACCCCACAAATTTGTTTAACAGAACAATTCTACAATTCCCGTTTTAAATCTCCAATTGTTTATTTGTTCTATGTTTAAATTTCAGACTACATTGGAACAAAGATATTTGGTCATACTAGATATTTAGTCAGAACACACACAATAAACTCTTTTCTTCCATCTTCTATTTCCAGCAAAGCCATGGTCATTTTACAGGCCTTGAAAATAGTGCAGGTCTGTTGTGATTGAAGCTTTAGGTTTGTATTATAATTACTTTTTAAGTCAACAGGTTTCTCCTTGTTTAGAACAAAGAAACATATTTGACAGAGATGGTGGTTGTCACTACAGATGCGATAGAATGAAAATAGGTTGAGAAACACTTGAATGTTCCTTTATGCAGCCTCCTGTCTGACCTTCACAGCTACATATTGTGCTCAGATCACTCAGAAGACTGAGAGGCATTACATTAGAAAGAGAGAAAAGATGTGAGAAGTGTATTATGAGTTAAGCAAAACCAAAGAATATGTAGATATTAGACGAGATTAAAGGATACGGGGAGAAAAGAGGGTAATTGTGAAATGACATTGGGGAGAGAGAGAAAGAGGACAGGTAGGAATTCCACCACAAACCTGTCCAAGTCTTTCTGTCCACCAGTAAATAACATGGTTATACTTAGACTGAGAAATGTGATGAGTCCACACAACACTAATAGCGAGTCTACGTGTGTATGTATGCCTGTGCTAGGTCTAGCATGGTATAAAAGGGGTGCTAAAGAGGGGTCTGTTGCTCTCAGGAATGTCTAAAGTAAAAAAAGGAGGACTGCCAGCTAAAGCAGGTATCTGTCTGTCATCCTGTAGGTTTATTACCAGGGATCTTCAAAAAGTTTCCACACTTTTACATTTTGGTTATAAACGGTGAGATCGGGAGGAGTAGTAATCAGTCGTGTCTGAGAGACTGAGAGATCTTATAGTCTGGATTTAGCGGCATCTAATTTCCACCTTTTTGGACACTCAAAGAAGCTTTAAGGGGAAGAAGATTTTAATGTGATGACGATGGGAAAGCAGCGCTGCATCAGTGGCTACACGCTCAACCATTAATAAGTTGGTACGACGAAAATGCAGCGGAAGGTGACTGTGTAGAAAAGTGATGTCATTTGTTTTTGATATTCTTAATAAATAGAGTTTTAAAAGTGTGGAAACTTTTTGAAGAACCCTCGTGATTAAACTTTACTTTATTACTTAAAGCATGTTTATTACGTATGTCTGATTGTACTTGATCAGTGAATGGAAGTAACGGGCAATTAGTTCATTAACAAGACAGGTTTACAAATTATGACTATCTATCTGTCTGTCTGTCTGTCTGTCTGTCTGTCTGTCTGTCTGTCCATCCATCCATCCATCTGTCTATCATTGCAACTTATAGACTACTGGAGCAAGCTACTTTACTGTAACGGTGCTTAGACTACATTGCAGGAACCAAAAAGCATGTGATATTTTTGTTTTTTATTATTTATTATTTGTTTATTAATTCAAGATCAACATAGTAGCAGTGATTTTGGAGATATATATATGTACCACTCATGCTGGTCTGGGAGTGCAGACTAGCAACCTGGCCTCTACTAAATGAATACGTCTGATTATTTATTATGACTATTTCTCCCAGGACTCAATCGGATGCATTTGATTCTTTTTGAATCAAGACTGACATAAAGAGAGCCATTGCGATGCTGAATCACTAAAATATCTGTTTAATGACACAAAGGCAAATTGTTTTATTTGAGAATTTAAAAAGTCCCAAAAGTCCTTAAATACAAACAAATAAAAAGAAAAAAAGGAAAAATCACGGTGTGTTTGGTCATGCCCTCAAGTTACTAGATGGGGAAAATCGGATGAGTCCTTACATTACACTCTTTCATTAATCTTGTTCTCTGGCTCCTCAATGTAGGGAAATTCTTTCATGTTTCTTTGATTTTATCAGTTCATTTAGTCCTTGGATTTTCTCTGCTTCTCCATGGAGCTCAGCAAAGTAACATAAGCCATAAATCTGCTGGATTTACTCGAGATGTGACCTGTACCTCATTTCAAGGATATTCTATTTTTCTAGAGCTTTACAATTTGTATTCGTGTGAATGTGTGTATGTGTGTCGGTGTAGCTTTGTCTTAAACTGTTCATCAGCGTCCTTGGCCATGCGTGTAAAAACCGCTGAAACGTGAGCTGGCCCGTGCAAGTGCCTCGGCGTGAAACATTAGCTCTTTGGCCACGTTGTAGCTTCGGAACTCTGTTCCATAGATACCGCGAAGCCCAGCGCTAAAAGCTCAAGAAGCACAAGCTCTAAGAGTATCAGGTGGGTGTGGAAGGTGGAGTGATGGGAATGAAAGCGGTCATGAAGCTGTGGTGCAGGGAGAGCCACAGCAGGTCCGGGCAGATCCAGGACAATTTGGTCTCCGGACTGGAGCCGAGAGACACAATGGCTGTCTTTGTGTGCCGGCCGCTCTGGCACTCAAAGAGAACAAGTTGCAAGATGTCTCGGCCATATGAAGCTGATCATTGTTTCCCAGTTCGAATAGTTTCACTCTCTTTTACTCTCATTTTCTCTTTCTCCAGCTTTCTGTTGCTTGTAAGTTCATGCTTCAATTTTTTGGCCATTTATGTGTTGCTTCTTGTGCTCCTGTTCCTTAAACCTCTTATTTTATTGTATCATTTGCTCACTTTCTTTCTTTCTAAAAAATTAAGTTTGACCTGTTATTTGTGTTAACCGGTAGCTTTACATGGGAATGCCAAAATATTTAATGCATACTAGGCTGTAATTCTATTGCGCAGACATACTGATATTCCACTAGCACACCAGCGCAGAGATTCTGAACTCCTCTGTCCGAAACTCCACCTTGCCACCAGTCGGCTGGGCGCCATCTAGCGGACATAATTGGCAGTGCCTGCAGCAGACACACTTCTGCTAGGGTGGGATAACCGGACTATGTGGGTGGGGTCTTCAAACGCTATGTAAGGACCTGTGCAGAATGCATGGGTAAAAAAGGGTTCTGCTGAGGCCTGTGCGCAGGTTGGAGGAGGCGAGAACAGCAGTATACCCACCTCGACTGCAATCAGGGATCCCCCAGCAGTGAAAGACAAATTGACTACACTAAAATGGGAGAAAAGAATACTGACAGTATTTAAAACCTGTTGACTTGCACACTTTATTGTACTGTGGATATAATTGCCATGTTCCCCATCAATTTATGCTTAAGATGCAGGATGTTTAACCAAGGCAAAACAACACAGCAGCTGAAGAGCCACAAACCAAAAGAAACCACAAAATAAAGGGTGGTAATTTACCAAAAATAAAAAAAAGCAAATAAAAAAGCCAAATAAACTTCACAGTCCAAAGCGGAAAAAGCAACAGTACAGATAGACGAGCGCTCACTCTCCACATGCTCACCCAGAAAAAAGTGACATTCACCACACAGGAACATAAACCTATACTGTCTCCAGCAAATACTGTTTGCCCCACAAGGACATAAGTGACACAACTCCAGCAACCACAGAGAACATTTAGACTTCTAAATTAAGTAAGGGACATTAAGTACAGGGATCTTTCCTCACTAAGAGGAAAGTACAATAAATCAAGAATAGAACGCTAAAACTTACCAGTCATACATTTTCAACATTCCACAGCGACTTACATTAGTGTGACAGTATACAGTCAAGTATACATACAATTAAGGGTTAAGGGCCTTACTCAAGGGCCCAATAGCAGCAACCTGAGAGTGGTGGGGCTTAAACCAGCGACCTTTTGATTACTAGTCCAGTACTTCAAACAATAGGCTACAACTGCCCAATCCATCACACCCAACATACCGCTTCCCTCCGGTAGGTGAGACAGGCTGATGATGAGACAGACTGAGAAAAATTAAGGCATAACACCGACCACCACGTATTGCCCAAACCTTATTAAACTGAACAGAATATACTGGGGTGCCCTTTTTGTGCAGCCTTTTCACTATTTATTTGATTTGCCCTCGTTATGCTTTAGTAAGAAAAGCACAGTATGCATCTTTTCATTTGCACTTTTAGGTCACTGAGTAGCTGGGACAGGTGGTCTTCTACAAAACTTATATAATTCAGTTACAGTATGTTCTTCAACAGCTTTACAGATGTTTTCTTGTTAATTATCATCATTGGTTGAAATTTTATAGTATGCTCAGGTGGCTCAGTAGTGAATAAGCTAGCCCACCATCACTGAGAGTTTGAGCTTTTGAAGTGGCTTTTTAGCTGCGCTACCAGCCTGGTATGGCTCTCACTTAAAATCCACTCATGTTAGAGGTTGCAGGTGCTAGTCTGCAGTTCTCCTTAGCCAGTGAAAGAAGTGGTGCAAAAGGCAGAGGAATTGCAATAGTGTCTGAAATTGGCCATTTGAAAGTTTTCTTTCTTTTTGACTGGCGAAGGCAATCCTTTATTCAGGCAGCCTCTGCGCCTCATCAGTGTCAATTTGCTGTAGCTGAGAAAACCCTATAAATACTGGATTAGTCATATATTGTATGGTGTTCACGCTTTCTTGAAATCTCTATGCTCTACAAGACTGGTGCTTTTGTTTCTGCTGGCTCACATACATTTACATTTTTGACATTTAGCAGATGCCTTTATCCAAGGCGACTTAGATTACAGTTACAGTATACACTCTGAGCATTTGAGGGTTAAGGGCCTTGCACAAGGACCCAACAGCAGCAACCTGGTAGTGGTGGGGCTTGAAACAGCAACTTTTTAATTACTAGTCCAGTACTTTAACCACTAGGCTATGGCTTGCCATACCTGCATTCTTTGCTCTTATTTCCCAGCAGCAACTATTGGTCGTAGGACGTTGGCTCCACTTTAATTTCTTCTATTTTCACTGGCCTTCCATTAGCATAAAGCAGCTGAGAACTGCCCTGGCTATATCTGTTTTGAGAAGCATCTTTACACCAGGCAGTGAGCATAAGGGCTTCCACAGAGTCCTGTGCAGTCGTATATTAATTACAGGTCTTCATGCATCACCGGGTACCCCACCACTTCACGTCCCACTGATGGATTCATTTTATTATTCATTATTGTTTGGGAATTCATTATATATTGGAGGACAGTGAGAGATTCAGGCAGTTTTCAAACCAGACTTTGTTCACTTATTTTATTCTCCTATGCTCCTACAGGGTTCTGAAAAGATAATATAAGACCATATGGTGGAATATCATGTACAGTAAGCAGAGTGATGGGATACATAGGAATCTGCATAACAGACCAGATCTATTTAGGTCCAATTTCACTGTGTCCTGACTTGCACAAGAGCGAGTCATATATACCCAGCGATTCTTTATTAAGATGTGCATGTGCTGACATTTCCTAGAAGCTTATTTTTACAGCGCACTATCCTTTAGCATGTTTTCTTCTCCTTTTAGACGACCCGTCCTCCTTTGTGACTCTATTAAGTGGCACATTCCTGGAAGAGGAGCTTGTTAAGGCTGTCTGCTGGGGTCTTTAAAGCCAAGCTGAAGCAAGATCATACACCTTCCCTTCACTGCGAGGAGACAACAGATAAAAATAGACAGCAGCAGCAGTGGTTAATGTCTGTCGTGCTAGACACATGCATTTGCATATCTTTTATGTTCTTTCCTCTCTGTATTTTTTTTTTTTCTTTCTTACCTTCAGGTCCTCTCTCACTTATTCTCGTGCTAAGGCTAAGGGTCTCCTCCTGGGGCTTGGAGAGTTTTTTTTTTACTTTCTTTCCCCTCACTAGACAAGGCTGTTCAGAAAGCGCCATTGAATAGCGGTGGCAGACAGTTGGGTAATTAAAGATTTGGAAGGGCAAAGCTTTTTTTCTGTATTTGCTTTCAGGCTCCTTTTGGAGAGTGTAACGGTCTGCTTGCTCTATCAGAGGGAAGGTATTGAATCCTGGGATACAGGACAGCCATCTGGCCCTAGACCACTCCTTCAGTTATGTGAAAATAGGAGGGTTGCAGAAAAAGAGCTGTGTGACTTTTGGGCTTTCCAGAGGCAAAGCAGACGAGGCATTGTCTCTGTGGCCTTTAGTAAGCAACGGCTCTGCTTGACAGAGAGATCAGTGTTTCTTTCAGAGTGATCAGTATCAAACGGTTGTAAACCCTCAGTTTGTGTCATTTGTTTAGGTTTAGTTTGATAGCTAAACATAATGTGTGGTCTGTATTTTGGGAATCCAAAATCATTACATTATCACACATTATCAGGTCTTTCAGCTGGCATTAAAAAAAGAGGTGTATTCATAATTTTTAAGAGTATGTAAATACCAGAGAACTACCTGCTGTATTGCTTTGACACTTTACAATAAATTGTGGTTATAATGGAGGTTTGAGAGCGTTCAGTGAAGCATTGAGAGCATACACAAAATGTACAATATAAAAACTACTGATACATAAATTTATTATTTTATAAGCCACACCAGCTATGCATATAAACTTGACTGTAATGACTGTAGCATATCTGTTGTTCTGTACACTTTGTCACCCCTGTAAATTATCAGATCTCTTTTAGCTTGTTGCTAATAGAATAAAATAGCTATAGAATATAATAGATAGAATAGAATAGATATAGAATAAAATATATAGAATAGAATAGCAATAGAATAGTATAGATAGATAGAATAGAACAGATATAGAATATAATAGATAGAATAGAATAGATATAGAATAAAATATATAAAATAGAATAGCTATAGAATAGAATAGATAGAATAGATATATAATAGAATGGATAGAATAGATACAGAATAGAATAGATATATAATAGAATAGATAGAATAGAATAGCTATAGAATAGACTAGAATAGAATAGATATAGAATAAAATGCCTATATTTGTCATATATACATACACATGTACAATACAACAAAATTCTTTTTCCACATATCCCAGCTTGTTTGGAAGCTAGGGTCAGAGCACAGGGTCAGTCGTTGTACGGCGCCTCTGGAGCAGAGAGGCATAAGAGCCTTGCTCAGGAGCCCAACAGGGGCTACATGGCAGAGCCAGGATTCAAACTCTCAACATTTCAATCGATAGCCCAAAGCTCTACCCACTAGGCTACTACTGTCCCCCAATAGGACCACCAAGTACAGGAATTCAAGGCTACACTGGGCACAGGCTCAAAAATAAATGCCTGGTCTAACTAATTTTAATATGTAGCTTGAATCCATAGATCCAACTTGTCCTGAGTCAAACGTTCAGGCTGCTGGTGGTAGTTTAATAGTTTAGGGGAATTTTTCTGGGCAAACATTAGGCCCCTAATACAAACCATGTGCAACCCCAAAGCCACTATTTACTAATCCTCTGATGATAACACCCAGTATCAAAGCACAAGTCATTTTAGACTGGTACCATGACAGTGAGTTCCGTGTACTTCCGTACTCTACCTAGTCACCAGTTCAGAATCTAATAGATCAAATCAAATCATCAAATTATAAATTATTATTACGTGATGCACTGATGTCAGTGTGGATCTTAAAGGACTGTTTCCAACACCTAACCTTGTATTCTTTGTAACCAGTGCAACAAAGAATACAAGCGTAGAAGGTCAAACACAATATTAGTGTGGTGATTCTAACAAAGCCGCTGAGTATATTTTATGTAATGTAACCTTTAGAAAGTAGTAGTAAGAACGCTCGACTGTATTTAATTATTCATTCCAGCATTGAACTGAAAATTGCAAGACTCTCCTGTTATGAAACATTGGACTCTCAAAACAAGAGCAGCAACCTTGTGTTCTCGTCAGAAGAATCTTTGGATTTTCAGATATTCTAGATTAAATATGTAATAAGTAGAATTTCACACATAGCACAATATTTTCTTATAAATGACATGGTGTTATTAAAATGTACTGTATTTGTGTATGTGTGTGGTTGTGTATGGGTGTGTATGTGTACAGCGAGGGCCAAAAGTCTCAGACCACTAGTGAAAATGCTTCTACTTTGCGTTTTTATTAACCTCAGTAGAAAATGGGTTTGTAAAAACCATATACACATCATTGCAAGGTCACTCACCAAGATTTCTGTCTGGGGAATGTCATTAAAAGATTTGGCTCTTACTTTGGCTCATTGAAAGTGAACATACAAACAATATACAAACAATTCTCCTAATGCAAAAGTTGAGTTTGCAATTTTTAGCTTACAGATATTAATTATAAATTCACAGCTCAGTAAAATACGCTAGCACACCAGAGCTGGGATTTCTAATGCATTATATTGAATCATATTGAAATATGAACGTTTGGCTGTTGTTCATACAGGCAGGGAGCCGGCAAGGGACCTCATAACTGATGCAATTATGACCTCTGCTGGCATAAGTTGAGGAATAATGCTGATCAGGGTGTGACTCTCCGTACACAAAGCTGATACGCATATGAACTCGCCTCGTGCAGGTGAAAGGTCGGAGGGGGCGTATATCAGTTTGCTTTCCACAATCGGGGTGGGGGTAAGCACCAGTAGAGAAGAATTACACAATTGGGTAAAAATTGGATGCGCTAAAAACCGGGAGAAAAAAATATTAATGATCATTTTTACGGCTTTGTTTGCACTTTACAAACTCACTGATGTGAGTTTTTTTTCTGGCTGCCTCCCAAATCACACCCTCCTACACTGTGTGTAACTAAAACCCTTATGAGTGCACTAAATAGACATACTAATTAGTACCGCTCTATGATTTGGAGCACAGATGCTTGAATGCCATTGTAACCTGTCTTGCCTTCGGGAGGAATAAACTGGCTCATGCGATGCACACTGAATTTATTCTCACCCACACTGAAACCAAAATCACCTGACAGATCCTTCACAAAGGTGCATAAAATTGAAAGCATTTATTTATTTCATTTAATTTTCATTCACATTTACATTTACATTTTCGGCATTTAGCAGACGCTTTTATCCAAAGCGACTTACATTACAGTTACAGTATACAGTACTGTATTTTCATCAGCTGCTTTATCCTGGCCGGGGTCGTGGAAGGTCCGGCTTCCTCAGACACAGCTAATCATGTCTGTGTAGATGACCGGCTTGAGTGCTGTTAAACTATGGATTCACTAATGTATAAATTAAGCATGAATTAAGTCTTCTAACTCCATTTTATTGTGCTTTTAGGTGATACCAAAGACTCACAGACTAGATTTACTAAACCAGACCTTGTGGAGGAAATAAAGGTCAGTATTAAACTTGTTCCTTATTGCTAATTCAGTTTAATGAGCAAATATAAGTGTTTTTGGTCCATTATGGTGCTTTTCTTTGAAACATTATTGTAAGGGACAAAAGGAAGGTCCTGATCGCACCTCTCATTTGTTTATAAGACAGGTTCTTAGACATTTTCTGAGTTTTTAAAAGAGACCTTGCCAAAATGCAGGTCTCTCATTGGACTGACTTTTCTTCTGCTTCTTATTTAACAAAGTAGCTTGTGGTCTTGGAACTCACTTACTTACTCACTTGCTTACAGTCCTTGGCTAATGAACATTCCACCGAAGCTGATGTGTGTGTGCAGTCTTGCTCTCACACATTGTTAAACCATACATCAAGGGCAGCACCCAAGCAAGCATTGTACTCGATCACAAAAACTGCAGGAGATAATTTATATGTATCATTTTTTTTTTTTTTACATTTGTGAGTGTGAGAGAGCTCAGGTCCACAATAGATCCACCAGAACGTAGCCCATTGTGCGTCCCCCTGTGTGTCTGTGTGTCAGTCCGTGAATGCTGGATAGAGAGGTACAAAGGCTCCTTACCTCACGGCATTGGCATTCCCTGAGAGAATGAGTAGGGTACAGAGCAAGGGAGTAAGAGAGAAGTACACAGTGGGGGCATTCATAGGCCCCGTCCCCACGGGAAGGAACCAGGGTCGAGTATTAGCCCCTATTAATAAACAAAGCCAGCCCAGCAGGGGCTTGGCGCACTGCACCGAGAGGCCATGAGCAAGAGAGAGAGAATCGTTTGGGGTGGGTACAGAGAAACAGAGAGAGAGAAAGAAAGAGGAGAAGGGCATTTGAGTTCATGTCTATATGTCATTGTCCCTCGGAGCTGTTTCATCAGACTAGCGCTTTGTAGCAGAGTGAACGCTTTATTAATGTCGCACTCCAGATGTTGCTTACCTACTCGGAGTGTCGACGTTTACAGCACTTTTTCATAATCAAGACGGCAAAGACAGCCCTGGAAAGTCAGTTAATAATTCCATCCCAGAGCACTTCTTGGTCACGTGTAGTTTAAACTTTTCGGAGTTTGGTTCACCTTGTTTTTATATAATCAAATCCATTAGTCATGCTGGAAGCGATTCTTAGTATAAAGCAAGAATTTAATTTAGAAATCTTTTCCGATTCCCTCCAGGACATGAACAATAAAAGGGAAATGTGTTTATACGTATATAAGCTTAGCCAACATCTTCCGTGCAGCTCAGCTCACCATAGCAACAGTAATTATCATGCATGTTAGTAATGATGCAAGGAGAACAGTGGCAACACTGACTTACCAGTTTATGAGCTGCACCCATCTACATCACGAATGTTACATCATGGAGACTGGTTATGGTCTGGTGCTAACGTGGTTAGTCACAGTGTTTCATCTTATGGTTGCATTTCAATGCATTTGGTTCGTGCCACGGTCTAGTGAGCCAGTGTGCCAGCCCACCATTGAAGAGAGCCAGGTTCAAGTCTGGTCAAACGAGACACTCGTCAGTTGTGTCCGTAAAATAGATTGTGAATTACGTCCTTGCTGAGTTTGCTTGCTTTAAGTTCTGAAAAAAAAAAGATTGATTAGAGTTTTTAATGTTTTAATCACTCTAAAGGTGTGTAGTTACCTCTACAGATGTGTAGTTAACTCTACAGATGTGTAGCTAACTCTAGAAATGTGTAGTTAACTCTACAGATGTGTAGCTAACTCTAGAAATGTGTAGTTAACTCTATGGGTGTGTAGCTAACTCTGTGGGTGTGTAGTTACCTCTACAGATGTGTAGTTAACTCTATGGGTGTGTAGTTAACTCTATGGGTGTGTAGTTAATTCTACAGATGTGTCGTTATCTTCATGGGTGTGTAGTTACCTCTGTGTAGTTAACTCTATGGGTGCGTAGTTACCTCTACAGATGTGTAGTTACCTCTACAGATGTGTAGTTAACTCTATGGGTGTGTACTTACCTCTACAGATTTGTAGTTAACTCTGTGGGTGTGTAGTTACCTCTAAAGGTGTATAGTTAACTCTACAGATGTGTAGTTACCTCTATGGGTGTGTAGTTACCTCTACAGATGTGTAGGTAACTCTATGGGTGTGTAGCTACTTCTACAGATGTGTAGGTAACTCTATAGGTGTGTAGTTAAGTCTACAGGTGTGTAGTTAACTCTATGGGTGTGTAGTTACCTCTACAGATATGTAGTTATTTCTACAGATGTGTAGTTATCTCTACAGATTTGTAGTTAATTCTGTGGATGTGGAGTTAACTCTACAGGTGTGTAGTTAACTCTACAGATGTGTAGTTAACTCTATGGGTGTGTAGTTACCTCTACAGATGTGTAGTTATCTATACAGATTTATAGTTAACTCTGTGGTTGTGTAGTTACCTGTAAAGGTTTGGAGCTAACTCTAAAGGTGTGTAGTTACCTCTACAGGTGTGTAGTAAACTCTATGAGTGTGTAGTTACCTCTAAAGGTGTTTAGCTAACTCTAAAGGTGTGTAGTTACGTCTACAGGTGTGTAGTAAACTCTATGAGTGTATAGTTAACTCTAAAGGTGTGTATTTACCTCTAAAGGTGTGTAGCTAACTCTAAAGGTGTGTAGTTACCTCTACTGGTGTGTAGTTACCTCTATGGGTGTGTAGTTACCTCTATGGGTGTGTAGTTACCTCTACGGGTGTGTAGTTACCTCTATGGGTGTGTAGTTACTTTGACAGTGACACATCTTACTCTACAAAGACTCAGTCTTCACCCGGATTCAACCCTTTGAGATTTGATATTTATGGTCTTGAGCTTGTCTTGGAAATGAAAGTAAATGTAAGTGCAGTTCTAGAGGAGCGTGACATTTCACTTCATTTCCCCTCACATACACACTGTTTACTATTCTGTTTACTATCATTGCTAAAATTACTAGTAAACACAGTGGTGTTGACCTTTAGATTTTTTTTTTATCTTGCTAATCCAGGATCTGCATTAACTGTTTGTTTTGTAGTTTGGCACATTTCTCAGTAAGCCACTGAAATTGTTTGTTGTTTTTAATTCAGATGCAGCTGTTGTCTGAGAAGCGCTGGCACATGTAGTGCTTTCATGATAACTGATGCTAAAATGTAAACCTTCCTGATCTGCACTGAAGTCTAAAGTCTACATTACAGTCAATGGATGTATGACTCATTGGAATACACAATTTGGGGGGCGGCACGGTGGCTAAGTGGGTAGCACTGTTGCGTCACAGCAAGAAGGTCCTGGGTTCGATCCACAGGTGGAATGGTCTGGGTCCTTTCTGTGTGGATTTTGCATGTTCTCCCCGTGTCTGCGTGGGTTTCCTCCGGGTGCTCCGGTTTCCTCCCACAGTCCAAAGACATGCAGGTGAGGTGAATTGGAGACACTAAATTGTCCATGACTGTGTTTAATATAAACTTGTGAACTGATGAATCTTGTGTAATTAGTAACTACCGTTTCTGTCATGAATGTAACCAAAGTGTAAAACATAACATTAATATCCTAATAAACGCCACTCAGGTGGCGCAGCAGTAAAAACACATGCTGAAACCAGAGCTGGGATCTTGAATACATCGTATTGAATCTCAGCTTGGCCTACCGGCTAAGGCTGAGCGGCCACATGAACATCGATTGGCCTGTTGTTCAGATTTGGGCGGGACTAAGCCGGATGGGGTCTCTCTCCCAAGGTGCAATTACGACCTCTGCTGGCTGATTGATTGCACCTGCACAGAGATGAGAAAAGAGTGCTGTCAGGGTGTATCTCTCCGTACACAACGCTAAGCTGCACTGCACAGTGCAGGTGATAAAATGCATACAGCATGCTGCCCACGTGTCGGAGGGGGCATGGGTTAGCTTCGTTCTCCTCAATCAGAGCAGGGATCGGCATTGGTGGAGAGGAAGCATGACGCAATCGGGCAATTGGATGCCCTAAATAGGAGAAAAAGGGGAGAAAATGCATAAACAAAAATGTTTTTTTTTAAATCCTAATAAACAAACAAACAAACAATACACAATTTGGGTGGGTGGGCATTCTTTATAAGTGAATTTTATAAAAAATGACCATATGTCATTAATTATAATAATCTGCTGGTGTTTATTTGGAGGAGGGTCTGAGTAGGACCCCAGTTTCCGAAATAATGTGTTGCACATGAGTTTATCAAATATTATCGTATTAATCATGCTACAATACAGTACAAACGGGTCCATGATGGTCTTATGAAGTTCTTACCATTCCCATCAATGTCTTTTCGCTTGTAGTCAGCTGGAGATGGTACAGCTCATGTCCTCTGAATCACCACAGCCACGGGTACCTGCTGCTCCTGAGCGCAAATGATTATTTTGAAAATAAACTCCATGCACATCAAAAAGAAATAACGTAACAGCACACATGTGCACAGACATGCACTCCACAAGAGCGCTGAATGAAGAGTGTTATGATCACTGATGCTCTGGAGTGCTCTCCCTTTTATCCACCATGTTTATAAAACGAAGCTGTTAGAAAGAAGGACTGATTTAAGTGGCGATACGTGATTACGCACCCAGCGTCAGCATCATCGCATGATATAGACTGCACCTGCTTCACAACTGAATGTATATTTTCTACATTGACGTGTACACCTTTTCAATTTAATTAAACAACCGTTGGGATTTTAAATGGATCTTTAGAGCTTTAGTTTGCATTGAGTTTGTTTTTATATGGTTATAATAACCTGCCAGTTAGATGCATTTCCGTTCTGTTTACCCATTTTATTGATCCAGTGGTACCTTAAAACTCAACGTCAACTGGTTCTGGTTCTGGTAGTGGTGTTGAGTTTCAAGGTAATTTTTTCCATAAAGATGTATGGGAAACCCGTTAATGCAGCTGTAGGGCAGCTGTAGCCTAGCGGTTAGGGCACTAGACTAGAAATCAGAAGGTTGCTGGTTCAAGCCCCACTACTGCCAAATTGCTGCTGTTGGGCCCTTGAGCAAGGCCCATAACCCTTAATTGCTCAGACTGTATACTGTAACACTACTGTAAGTCGCTTTGGATAAAGGCGTCTGCTAAATGCCGAAAATGTAAATGTTAATGCGTTCTGTGGAACTGCATATATTTTAGGCTAATGTAAAATAATGGGGTTGTTTTCGACACTTATACACTGAATAACACAAATATAATATAAAAACTCTGAAATAAAAAGCTGATTCTTACCATTTCTTAGATCCCTGAGCTGTAACACAAGTTTAAAAGTGAAAAAGTGAGAAAAATCCAGCTCAACACAGAGTGAATCTGACGGTTATTTCACACAAATGCAGAATCGTCTCATATTCACACTCTGATGACGTTTCACTGGACTGCTCAAGCCGAGCGCTGAACAAAGCAACTGTTCATTGTTAATTTGAAATAAAATAAAAACATTTTTAAAAAAACAAACTGAACATGTTGAGTTTAAAGGAAACGTTGACTTTGAGGGTACAGATTTCTCAATGAAGGGCGTTGAGTTTCAAAGATTTTGAGTTTAGGGGACGTTGAGTTACAAGGTACCACTGTATGCAGAAAATCAGAGATGGGAACTCGCTTCAGTTTTAGATACTGAGAGTGTGAATTATATAGTGTCAATTGGAAGCTAACTAACGACCCCTGAACTGTTGTTTTTACCTCAGAACAAGTATTAATTAGGAGGGTCAGCGCCCCCAATCCCCCCAGTATTTTGAACTATAATTACGGTTGGATTCGGAGGCAGTGGCTCCGTTTGCAACAGCACAAAAATACAGTCCAAGATTGATAGTCAAATGCACAAAGTGCAACAAGTATCAGTAAACAAAGTCCAAAGACCATCCAAATATCCAGATAGCAATGATAACAGCCAGAATAGGGTGGCACAGTGGCTCGGTGGGTAGCACTGTTGTCTCATAGCAAGAAGGTCCTGGGTTCGATTCACAGGTGGAGCGGTCCGGTCACTTTCTGTGTGGAGTTTGCATGTTCTCCCTGTGTCTGTGTAGGTTTCCTTCGGGAGCTCCGTTTTCCTCCCACAGTCTAAAGACACAAAACTGTCCATGACTGTCTTTGACATTAAACTTAAACTGATGAATCCTAGGAGTACCTAGGCTTTAAATAGCATAGATGATAGAGTTCTGGTGGAAATCAGTGCTGGAATTCTGGTGATTTAGGGGTAATTAGAGGTATTAATCACACTATTTGACATTATAAATATATCCTGACCTGGTGAAAGGTCACAGCCCATGTTGTTGTTTACTGATTTGGATAACATGTTCAGAGTCTTTCCCAGGTATTTATCATACCCTGGAGTGATGGAGTCACTGTAATGATCTATTGTCATGGTTGAATCATGTCTGGTCAGCAGTGTAATGGTCATCAAGGTATACTGCATAATAAATATTGTCAAGACACTGGAGATTCAGCCTCCCACCGGCTGCCATTAACGTGATTCATTGTGTAACATTCAGCAGATTTATAGAACAGAATAGAAAACAAGGATGCTCCCATTTAATGCGATGTATCAGTATTGGGACAGATACTGGTCTAAACATGGGATAAGGATTGGATTAGACTGGATTTCACGTATCTTTTACTTCAATCTGTTGCTAAACTTCAGTCCAGTGCTATTAGAAACTCATTACAAAAGCACAGTGCATTAGTCATCCGCAACACGCCGACTAATACATACAGTCTGCACAAACACTCGCGCTATTTGTAGTAAATAATAAGTCACAGTTACAGTGGTGGGGTACAGTAAAAATTTTCTGTCGTTTTTCTTAAACATAAAAATGCTGCAATACTAAACATACATACGTATATATAACTGGAACCAACATTAATACGAGGGATCTTCAAAAAGTTTCAGCACTTTTATATTTTGGTTGGAAGCGGTGACGGTGGGCGGAGTAGTAATCGGTCGTGTCTGAGAGACTGAGAGACGCTTACAGTCCAGATTTAGCGCCATCTGATCATCTGATTTTCACCTTTTTGGACGCTCAAAGAGGCTTTAAGGGGAGGAAGATTTTCATGTGATGATGATGTGAAAGCAGCACTGCATCAGTGGCTACGCGCTCAACCAAAAACTAGCTTTGCTGATGGCATTAAAAAGTTGGTACGATGCTGGAAAAATGCATTGGAAGGTGAGGATGTAGAAAAGTGATGAAGTTTGTGTTTAAAAAAGTGCAGAAACTTTTTGAAGAACCCTCGTATATCGGTTGCATCTTGATTAGCATATGTAGCTGTAATGGACTGCTATAAGGTTGTATTAAATGTTAAACTTCAAATAAAGCAAGTTAGTAATTGGTTAAAATGTTCATCCCTTGTCCAATCAGATCATGTCCTCCTTGAAAATAGTTAATAATAATGTAACTATGGTATCACTGGTGTCCAGACTCGACTTGCTTACTATACGGACGTCAGCATGGCATCAGCGTCGGTGTCAGCCGAGCAGCAGAGCTCTGATCTCACTGAATCAGTGCACAGCGCTCTGTCGTGCTCCGTCGTGCTCCGTCGTGCTTTTACATAGGAGTGATTCTCATAACAGAGGATCTAGTGTTTGTCTCCGCTCCTCTCTTACAGGTGGGCACCTCTCCCCACATCTGGCCTCAGTACTTCAGCTGTGCCAAGCACTTTCTCTCTTAACTCCTCAGATTCCTCGCATGCTTCCAGGCAGCCAAGGCCTCCTGTAGTCTGTCTTGTGTCAGTATTGAGTGACATAAATTACCATGTCCTCCAGCAACCAATGTACATGTAGGCATGTGCTGCTGCTCGGGGGCCCTGATGTTGGCAGAGATCTTAACTCTCCCTGCCAACTGTTTTTTTTTTTTTTACCGGCTGCAGCAAGCAAAACAGTTTCAAATCGTTTGTATCTACCAGCTTGTCTCACCTGATTACATTCCACCCTTATTTTATGTCTGGAATATGTAAACAGTACTAAATAAACTCTCATCCCAAGTCATACAGTGTAGCTTAATTATTTATGTGTTACAGGACATAAGAAACATGGCTGAAAAGTCTTATTTACAAAGTAGACAGACAGACAGACAGATAGACAGACAGATAGATAGACAGAAAGACCACCCACTATTGAAAGACAGATAGATAGATAGATAGATAGATAGATAGATAGATAGATAGATAGATAGATAGATAGATAGATAGATAGATAGATAGATAGATAGATAGATAGATAGATAGATAGATAGATAGATAGATAGGTAGGTAGACAGGTAGGTAGACAGACAGACAGAGAGACAAATACATAGATAGAAAGATAGATATATAGACAGACAGACAGATAGATGTATAGATAGACAGACAGATAGACAGAGAGATAGACAGATAGATAGATAGATAGATAGATAGATAGATAGATAGATAGATAGATAGATAGATAGATAGATAGATAGATAGATAGATAGATAGATAGATAGATAGATAGATAGACACAGATACAGACAGACAGACAGACAGACAGATAGATAGGTGAACAGACAGACAGACACAGATACAGACAGACTGACAGACAGATACTTGTATGTTTTACTATAGCAGGAGCAGGACGCTGCAGGTTGTTTGGTCTTTGCAGGTCTTTGCCACTCTCCTGTTCTCCAGACAGGCTGGAGGAGATGTCAGGTGCATTATGGGAAGTGGGCTGGCAGGGGACAGCAGTGAGGCGGCAGGCCAGAATCAATTGGCAGTGTAATGAGATGGCAGTGTGCCAGGTTACCATGGAGCTCTCACCCCCCCCCCCCCTCCTCCCAGATCCTTTACTGAGGCGGTGGTAAATTAAAGAGAGAGCATGAGCTGGGGAGGAAGAAAGAGGATGAGAGAGATAAAGAAGAGAGTGGGTGGTAGCAGGAAAGCAAAGGCCACTCGCAAAGAAGAAGGTATGGAGGGTGCTAGACAGAAAAGGGTGGCACACTGCTTCGGATGAAAAGGAAAAATGGAGAAGACCGAGCAAGGGTTGGAATGCCACCGCTCCAGAGAAAAGCACAGTTCAGCACAGATGATGGAGCTCCATAATATGTTTTGATGCTTTTTTCCACACAAATTATTCGGCTTAAGCGCTTTGTCTTGTGTTGTGCGCCTCCAGTGAGCGGTTAAAAACACGAGAGCTCTCACTGTTTTTTCTTTGAACGTGGCAGCAATCAGATCCTCATTTCAATTCTCTGTCTTTACACCCATTTCTGACTGATCATTAGCCTGGTGATGAACCTTCCTTTTTTGTAGGGCTTGGTACTGCTGAAAAAAGGCACAATACAGCACGGCTGCTGATTCAAGCTTTGTTTACTGATGCATGCTGTAAAGATTCAAAAGATTAGCTTGATTAAACTTATTTAAACCCATTAACGTATTTAAGCCAGGCATTGCATGCATTACTTTATAATCAGACCATATAGAAGTAAATTCACAATGTAATGTTATTAAGGACCCCACATGTAAAATATATATTCCTCACGTAAAGAGTTTGCACATAATGTTTGCTTCCATGACTTTAAGTTTAAAATATAAATTTCCATTTCATTTTACCCTGCATATATACACAGATCAACCATAACATTATGACCACCTCTTTGTTTCTACACTCACTGTCCATTTTATCAGCTCCACTTACCATATAGAAGCACTTTGTAGTTCTACAATTACTGACTCTAGTCCATCTGTTTCTCTGCGTGCTTTGTTCGCCCTTTCATGCTGTTCTTCAATGGTCAGGACCCCCAAAGGACCACCACAGAGCAGGTATTATTTAGGTGGTGGATCATTCTCAGCACTGCAGTGACACTGACATGGTGGTGGTGTGTTAGTGTGTGTTGTGCTGGTATGAGTGGATAAGACACAGCAGTGCTGCTGGAGTTTTTAAACATCTCACTGTCACTGCTGGACTGAGAATAGTCCACCAACCAAAAATATATTCAGCCAACAGCGCCCCGTGGGCAGTGTCCTGTGACCACTGATGAAGGTCTAGAAGATGAGCGACTCAAGCAGCAGCAATAGATGAGCGATCGTCTCTGACTTTACATCTACAAGGTGGATCAACCAGGTAGGAGTGTCTAATAGAGTGGACAGTGAGTGGACACGGTATTTAAAAACTCCAGCAGCGCTGCTGTGTTTGATCCACTCATACCAGCACAACACACACTAACACTCCACCACCATGTCAGTGTCACTGCAGTGCTGAGAATGATCCACCACCTACATAATACCTGCTCTGTGGAGATCATGTTGGGGTCCTGACCATTGAAGAACAGGGTGAAAGCAGGCTAAAAAGTATGTAGAGAAATAGATGGACTACAGTCAGTAATTGTAGAACTTCAAAGTGCTTTTATATGGTAAGTGGAGCTGATAAAATGGACAGTGAGTGTAGAAACAAGGAGGTGGTTTTAATGTTATGGCTGATCAGTGTATATACAGCATGTGTCTTCAATTTTATGGCATTTTCAATTTCCATCCATCTCTATCTGTCTGTCTGTCTGTCTGTCTATCTATCAAAGACATGTCGACAAGCTGAGTTGCTAGGATGTTGCTAGGTGGATGCTATTGTGTTCAAGGTGATTGCCAGTTTGTTAAGTTTCTCTGGTGTTCCAGATTGTTGCTACAATGCTGTTTGTTTAATGGTTGCTATGGTATCGCAGGTAGGGTCAACAATTCTGCTAACTGGTTGCTATGGTATCTTCTGTAGTTGCTAAGGTGTTGCAAACGTCCATTCATTGTAGTGCATTGATTTCTGACTGTAGAAGAGATCTGTAAGGCCAAGGATGGATGGAGTCAGCAGTAGCAGCTGGGCATGACTGTGTGTGTGTGTGTGTGTGTGTGTGTGTGTGTGTGTGTGTGTGTGTGTCTTTTCGAAAGCCAGGTCGGCTGAGGACATCAGGGCACAGTGACCCCGTGACAGTGTGAGAAAAGCAGAGCAAACAGCTTAGCAGTCAAGTACCCGCCTCTTAGTCAGTCCTGAACCAATCACAGTGCTCATATAGTACAGACACAGCCACATGTATAGAACAGAGAGGACAGTAGGAGCCGCCAAGGATTATGGGTAGATGCAAAAAATAAAGAAACTCTTCATCTCCTTGGGCGCAGCATCTCACACAGAGCTCTCCGTGTCCACTGTGTGATCCTCTTAGCTTGTTCTCTTTCCTGACGCGTTCCTCAGATGTGAGGTATAGATTTTTTTAAGCTGTTGTGCAAATGCACGTTCCGTCACCACGAATTTAATACAAATGACACACTAATTGGTCCACCAGTGTATTTCATCCGCTAGCAGAGACAGCATGGTAATGAAAACGCACAGCCTCCGAGGAGCTTTTCATTTCCTTCAGGATGGACAGTAATTAAGCTCCAGCTCTACTGGGAGGAAGGTGTCACGTCACCTGGCTGCTTTTGCCTCACTTATTTTTTAGTAATGGGTTCAGCTGTATAAGTTTAGTTTGAATGTGACATTGGGAAGTATAATACTGTGTGTTTTTCTTGAGTTTGTTAAAAGAATTCTCATTATGCCTCATTTGTTGAACACACCCACTTTATCCTGGTCAGGGTGGGTAAGGGTCCACTGGGACACGCTGGTTGCAAGGCAGGGACATCGTTTTGTCACTGGCAACTGATAAAACAGCTAATTACCCTGAATATCTGTATATGTTTGTTCTTATAAAAATCAAACTGTAAATCATTGTAAAATGCATTAATTTAAAGATCCACTTCACTCACAATGCAGTTTACCAAAGTTGATGATTTTGTCGAGCTAAATGTTATTTATCTTTATTTTAAACAACACACACACAAAAAAAAAGTAAATTCATTCATTCAGCTTTTCAATGGACACAAGGCACACAGTAACACCCTGGACGGGATGCCAGTCCATCGCAGGGCAGACACACACACACACCCACACACACACACCCATTCACTTATAGGGCAATTCACTGTCTCCAATTAACTTGACTGCATGTTTTTGGACTGTGGGAGGAAACCTGAGCTCCCTGAGGAAACCCACGCAGACACGGGGAGAACATGCAAACTCTGCACAGAAAAGACCCGGACCGCCCCACCGGGGGATCAAACCCAGGACCTTCTTGCTGTGAGACGACAGTGTTTAAAAGGCGTTGAGTTTCAGGGTATTTTTTCCCATAAGGATGTTTGGGAAACCTGTTAATGCGTTCCATGGTCCTGTGGAACTGCATATATTTTAGGCTGATGTAAAATAATGGGGTTGTTTTTGACACTTATACACAAAAAATAACTCAAATATAATATAAAAAAACACTGAAATACAACTGAAAACAGTTAAAATACAATACAAATACAATAAAACCTGCTCTTTAGCTTTACTTCTGTATTGTTTCCTTATGCTTCTTAATCGTGGAAATGCTTGATCTTGGAATACCGTATTCCGTTCAGTACCGGCGCATTCAATTTTTAAAAAATCAATTTTTAAAAAAGCTGAACCGGTTGAGTTTAAGGGTTCAAAGATTTTGAGTTTAGGGGACGTTGAGTTACAAGGTACCACTGTATAATATCTGTGATTCAGCCTTTGTGCAGTGTGCAGTACATGGCCAGTAGCTTCACATTTATATCCTAGAGAGGTGCTAATTAACCCTCAACACCTCTGCTGCAGCCATCTGCAAACACACACACACACACACACACACACAGCCCAGCCTCTGGCAGGTGCACTTATGACTAAGGCCCTACCTAATTCACGGCCATGAAAATCACCCGAGTGATATGCAGTTTGGTGTGAAATTCTAAATTTAAGGTGTGTATATAGCAATTTAACGTTTTTCATTCAAGTGCCTCATGTTTACTGGTTAATTAGCATTATGAAGCAATCCTACGGCAATTCAGTAAGCAATCGGTTCTTCACAATTCGGGTTCTGCACTTTTTTAACTCTATTTATTAAGAATTTCAAAAACAAATGACGTCACTTCTCTACACAGTCGCCTTCTGATGCATTTTCCCAGCGTCATACCAACTTTTAAATGCCATTAGCAAAAAATATAAATCTACTGATGCAGCGCTACTTTCACATCATCACATGAAAATCTTCTTCCGCTTAAAGCTTCTTTGAGCGTCCAAAAAGGTGGAAATCAGATAAAGCTAAATCTAGACTATAAGCGTCTCTCAGTCTCTCAGACACAAACTATTACTACTCCTCCCACCCTCACTGTTTAGAACCAAAATATAGATGTGCGGAAACTTATATATACTTATAAGTATATATGATAAATAAAGGCATTCTGTTCTATTCTAAATCATGTAGATTGTGAGGATGGCACCTTAGCCAGACAGAAGGTGTCACTGTTAAAAAAAAAAAAAGACTCCTAGTCTGGCCTCTCCTCCCTCAGACACACCAATGTGTCTGCAGCTTGCCTGACCAGGCCGGTAGCACTGCTAACATTTGAGCCTGGGTCTTCAAAGTGGTGGGATCACATAGAGGTCACACTATTTAAAAAGTTAGTTTTTGAAATGTGACGTCCAACAAGCTCATGTTTCAATGGGTGTGGCTAAACGAAATAATTCGCAGTGGTGTCCACATACTTTTGATCTGATGGTTGTAGAGCAGCAGTGAGCAGGGCTGGTTCCTTGTCTAGTGGAATTAGAAGTTTAATATGGAGCATGATGCTGCTGCTAACTCCGTCTAACAGGTCAGTAGTGAGAGCGGCGCAGGAAGATAGTGTGTGTGTGTGTGTGTGTGTGTGTTCGGGGAGACCGGTGGCCCATCTGGCTGAGGTGGGGTTTGAAGCGAGGGATTGGTGAAAGGCTGCCGCAGTTGTGCGTGAGCAGAATGTCGGAGAACGTGGACGAGCAGGAGAGGGAGAGGCGTGGAATTTCCAAGGGTGAGAGACGGTGCCATCGTAATGTACTGTATCACGAGTGCATATGTTCGTCCTGAACACAGCTGTACAGTGAGGAGTGACACCACAGGGTTCGGGAGTCACCCCCTTCCACACACACACACATGTGCACACATAGACACACACACTGCTAGTGTAAGAATGCTGTAGGTTTTATTTACAGTCAGTGCTATAGGGAGATGCCTCGTGGTGTTTGACCGCTTGCTGTGCATCCCCTGAGTATCCGTGGCCTATGGCTGCTGGGTATTTAGGACTGATCGGCCATCATGGTGTCAGCCTTGCCTCCCTGAGAAGACCAGGCAGCTGGGGATTAAACATCAGAGCTGGAGATGACGGCCTGGCTTGACAACCTGACACACAGTAGTTCTCCGCTCTCAGCTCAGACAGTGACAACATACTCCAGACAGAGCCGGTGCTAGCTTAGGTCACTGATTTTCTTCACGAGCGTGTATTTCGAGTGCCGGCTATGATTTATATGCATCTGCATGGCCGTGCGCTATATTTGCGTGCTGCTGATCCTTAGAAAATGTGCCCCAGCAGGAGCCCCCCGATCCGTCGAAAACTGTTCCGCACGAGGATGTGCTCTGCCGTCGTCCACGCCGCGCTCGGCGACTGTCAATGCACAGAATATGGCTTCAATTAAACAATCCCCTGCCCCGCATGTGTACCAGTAAAGCTTTCAGCGGTGTGTGGAAGTAATAAATTTACCTCCGTATGGTGTGGTCAGTCCGTAGCGATTTTTTTTACATGGCAGAAGGCCAAGGGGAGCGTTTCAGGAACTGAACTGAACCGCATATTAGTATTATATTTTTGGCACAGGGAAGTCTTCCAAGAAGTGCGTGTGCATGTGAGAGGGTGGGGGGTTTGGTCGAGCAGCCGATCTGGGAGAGGCTAGCGGGAGGACGGGTGAGAAGTTGTACCTGGACTGCCTCTCGGTGCAGCTGGGAGAGGGGCGAGAGCAGGCAGAAGGGACGAGGTTAAGGGGTGACAGCACTATTGCACAACTTCATTTCCTCCCCTCGCCAAATTTCCACAGTCTCTTTCTTTTCTCCTTGGTTTTATTCAGCTGTGTGAGTGAAAGCGAGCGCGAGTGGGAGAGAGCGCACGAGAGAGTGAAAGAGAATCAAGCCAATTTTTTTAAGACTCGATCTTGGCTTTCTTACAAACAGATGTTGCCTGTCATTTGGTCGTTAAGCAGGCACCCAGTTAGTAGATACAAAGGCATTAGATTTAGATCTATTTTCACTTTTACCGTGTGGAAAATCAATCTTTTATAAATGTGGAATCTTTTTTTCATGTTTTTTGTCTTTATTTAGGCGTTTTCTATTTTTTCGAGGGTCTGAATCCTGTTTCACTTCGGTTTCTTTTGCTGTTTGGGTTTCGTTATTGGATTTTTTTTGGTTGCATGTGTTGTGTTGTCTCGTGGGCCACAGTGGACTGGATTCTTCGCACCTCCTGCCAAACGCTGTAGGCACAGTGAGTATAGAGAGAGAATTTGGAAAGAATAAACTCTTGGTAAGTCACTATTACCATGCTTCAGAGCTGATGGTGTGTAGCTGTGTGCATTCTGTATTGTCATGTCGTGTAGTTTATTAACACTTTCCGCGGACAGTAAAAGGCCCGGCTTGAAACTTTACCACATTGTTTTATGAAACGTTTGCTTTTTTATTTTTCACCCACCCATTTCAGACTGATACAGAGTTTGTTTGCTGTTCGGCTGGGCTTGATTGTGCTCGCATGCTGTGGAGAGATTACTGTCCTGATGTGTGTTTGTATGTGAGTGTGTGTGTGTGTATGTGTGTGTGAGTGTAGTTGTAGTTTTTTCGGGGTACCTCTTCCCCACTGTGCTGAAAGCCTTCGCTCCAGTTCTCCCGATGGCAGGATAAACACAGCTCTTCTCGCTCTTTCTCTTATTCAGCTGATTTGAAGGACAGCTTTAACTTCTTGGCATCGCCCGGCTAACATAGTTAAAAGAACTTGGCGCCGGCATCAAAGTCAAAATCCGGTCATTTAAATTCAAGTAGCGGGGTGCAGCAAAAGGAAAACGTCCATCAGAAGTCTTTTAAGTGAAAGCGCCGAGTCCAAATTGACCATCAAATAATTTCACACTGAGCCACTTGTTATTAGCAGCGGCGTATTTCGATATCCAGGCCAGATTTCTTTTACATCTCCATTAGGCTCGCTGATGAGTTTCTTTTCTGACTAGTTCAAACTGGTTCAAGCTGCAGGATGCAAAAAAAAAATTTACTGACTGATTAAAAGAGTCATTAGTGTGGAGCTTTGCTTGGTTTCTGACTTTGTAGGTAATTAATGTGAAGTACAGGTATGTGCATGATCCAACATTAAAGTGTCTCAGTAGTTTCACTGCTATTTTATAAGATAGAATATAAGATAGATGTATTCTAGTGATTAGCTGTAGCCTAGCGGTTAATGTATAATATTAGCGGTTAATGTAAAATACTAGTAATACTAGATGTAAAAACATCCACGTTCATTTAAGATGTAAATAATTTGTAAGATATTTTTTGTTTAAATTTAAACAGTTTAAGAATAGTAAGTTTATCATCAGGTAAATGCTCAGTACTCGACTCTTATAGCTACTTTACCATCTTGTAGGCCTGACTGAGGAGATCTGGTGGAAGGGGAACATGTGAAATGACCTGTTCTGACATTACACATATTTATCTATCTTCAATCAAGCATTTTAAAGGGTTCTAATTATAAATAAAGTAAAGCTCATGTATAAAATTGAAACCTATTCTAAAAAAATATTTAGCATTTATTTTTAATCACAGCATATACTTGTGGTGCGTTCCACATTTGTATGACACAATAGTTTAAACAATCACGTGTTGTTTCACTTAGTTTAAGAGATCTGGATTATAATTCTTTTAATTTTCTAGCGTAACAGCTTGCTCCTGTACTGGTTTTCACCTGGACAAATGAAATGTAAAAAAAATATATATGTAAAACCTGCAACTACAGAAAGTGGTATACTACTATCTATAATGATGCTAATTTTAAATGTGAGTATAATCATAGCTACAATAACCACTATGTGTAAATTTGGCATGTGAATATTAATATTAGTATATGTAACTTTTGATACCTATTTCAGTCGTTGACATGTTTATATCCTTCATTTTATAAATGCTCTATATTTTAAATCTGCTGTGTTTTTAGAATGAACCGAATGCTCGTAATTTCATTTTTCTGGACACCTTGGTGTACAGTGAAATGACAATAAAGTTAATCTTGAATCTTGATTCTTGAATTGTAGATAAAAAATTCTGGATAGACCATTGAGATGCTTGCATTGTAAAATCTCAGCTAGCAGTAATATTCTTAACACATGATCTTATTAAGTATCTCTAAAGTTAACATTATTTGTTCTAATTATTCATTTAATATTAGCTTGTACACATTTACTGGCTTAGTTTATGTTTTTTACCATTTAGAAATGTTCATTTCTTTATTTTGCTATTCTTAAAAGTACATTGTTCGATGAGATACAGGAGGAAAAATTTTACCCACTTCATCAAGGCTCAGTCAGGCCTTTACTTATTATTCACAGGATTATCAAACTGGATTTGAATTTGCTTAATTTTAACCTGCTTACTGTGTAATTTTGCTATGTGACTTAATTAATTGTTTTAGTGTGGAATGTTCTTAGCGATAAAAATCATTTTAAATATTTTTTATAAATGTTTTAAGTCTTGAACAAAGCATTCTGTACATACATGTAAACATAGTAAGAATAAATCCTTTTCTTATAGATATGTAGCACTTTAAAAAGGGAATTTGTAAATAGGGTGTGGCATGACTAATTTTTTTTAATCATATTTTTATGTTTGAACAGATATGGTGCCGTTTATTTTATCTTTTTTTTTTTTGTCTTTTGTGTTTGATTTGTCTATATTAGTACATTTTCAGGTCCTAATACATTTTACGTACAACGCTGAATGTGAATTTATCATAGGAAAAAGCTTTAACTGTTGTACACTAGATGTTGTATACTTGAAATGAAATGAGTAACAGTAGCTAACTGCCCTGAACTGCACTGCATTGAAAGCAAACAAAGCTTAATGCAGGATTGTATTAAAAATGTTGACAGACAACTCAGTGAATGAATGAATGTTGGAAATTAGTTCATATCTGAGCTCATATTAACGACTCATGACTCATTTGTATAAAATAACACAAACTTGAAAACATGAAGCAAAATAAACTGTTTTATTGTGACAGAAGCTTGGATACACCAACCAAATGCAAAAGGTATTAAATTATTTACATATACAGCATTTAGATGTTTTTTATACAAAGCAACTTACAATAGTGATACAACGCAAGCAATTGAGGGTTAAGGACCTTGCTCAGGAAGGAGCCCTAAAGTTGGCAGTGGTGGGGACTGCACCAACAACCTTCTGATTACCAGTCCAGTAGCACTGAGCTACTACTGCTGCAATATGCCTCAGGAAATAAAGACATGTTCATTTTGAAAAGGGAATAGCCAGAAATGAATTAAGAGTTTCATGTTTGACTGCGTAAGTCGTGTGATATTCAATATATGCAATGTATTAAACCTATTATTCGTTTAATTGAAAACATACGTTCTGGATTCTCCAAGGACTGGCAGGTCTGTGCTTTAGTCAGTGTAAAGGTTAAACAAAGCAGCAAAATAGCCTGGATGTCCATAGTGTTAGATCAGGTGGGCCAGCAGTCTGAGAATGTGATGGACTAGGACAGATACAGCTGGACTGAAGCTACATTTATAGTCTGCATTTCATACGCTGTGAAATAAAATGCAAATGTAGCTCTTTAATAATGCTGTGATTACAAAAAAATTATAGTAAATGTTGTGGAATGACAGTGCTACCCAGAGAAGTCAATTAGTATCATGTACACAGTATAGATCTTTGCTAACAGTATTTGCTTTTAAAATGGTTTAAATTGCAGTTATAATATTAATATTAGGATATGTGTATTGTTTAGGTCCTGAACATGTGCTTAAATACATTTAATGTCATTATCTTGACCTATTCTAAATATATATATATATATTAAAATATGTCCGTAAGGTATGTGTTTTATTAATAGATAATATATCCAAAGATCCAAAATAAAGCATTTTTCTTTTCACTATTTTGCTATCACATAGGATTTCAACATATTTATGCCCAGATCTGAGATCCGAATGTCACATGCGTCAACGTTCTTCAAAAGGAAAGGCATTTTTTATTAAGGTTTTAGGTTATCAGGATTTGAGTTGTACAATTTATCTTCTGTAGACAATGGGCACAGGTAATTTTAGGTAAGGGACTTTAATTTAGTCTTGAAGTCTAATCATTAGTAAGACAGACAGTTCTTATTAAAACACTTTTTAGTCAATTCACCAGGTGAAAGATCTAAAATGACATAAAGATAAAGCGAACTAGAATTTGGAAAACAAATAAATTATAATTAGAAACTAGGGGTGGGGCATTTAGTCAGATCCTGGTGTGTTTTACCCTTTGTGCAGTTCACTAAGGCAGGTAAGAACACAACAGTCCAAAAAATGATAATGAAATATAAAATAACTGATCCAGGCCGCTTGTGAGAATGATCTTATTGTTCTGCTATTGATTCAAACCTAATTGGATTTAACTGCAGGAAGGTTCACGTATTAGTGACTCATGTGAAACTGTGTTTCTAGGTGGCAAAATGAGTGATGAACAAGATTATTGTATACGTTTAAGTCTCCAGTCCTTTATTTGAACTATTATTTCCATTCAGTCCTTTATAAATATGCAGGATTTGGCTGTTCATCCCCCATAGTTAGACCTCTAAGCTCTAACTGATATATTGTAGAGAAAAAAAGTATTTTTTGTTGATGCAAAATCCATTCTGGTGTCAAAAACGGTTCATCTATAGATGTTCAAAAGCTGCATCGTCTGACGAGACACATTTTCCAGCCAGATTTCAGTCTTTATATGTTTCGTTTTGTTGCAGTAATTATTTTTCTAGTGGTTGGGTGATTGGGTGGCACTTCAGCTATTATAACAGCAGTGGCATAGATACAACATCTTCGTCACACGGTCAGCCAATCAGCTTTTCCATCATGAGTAATATAACATGTGCACCATTGGTCATTGGCTTAAATTACTGTGACTGAGTAAACCAAACTGGCCACACCCATGGGACACACTTTTGGGGTACACTTAGACCTATGCCAACCATTCTTTCCATTTTTCTAATATTATTATTATTTATTTATTTACATACTTGCAGAAAGGTTTCATCCTGGTCTGTTCTGATCTTGACCTAATAATTTGGCACACACTTCTAATCAGTGTCTGAGAAGTTTATAAGTCACCACCTTTGAAAACCAAGGAACAAACTGGACCTGTGTGATTCCTCTACAATATTGGATTGTATTTGACCTTGAAGACAACAAATTGATCACTTGAGTAGATCATTGACGTTTGCCAAGGATGAAACCCCAGCTGTGAACCCTAATGCAGTTCTTGGCTTATCTCCACCTATGCCAGTGAGGACCCTTCTTAACCACAGGGTGCTCCTTTCTTCTTTTTCACATACTGAAGATAAAACAGATTAAGTGGTATATGCTATCAGGGCTTAGATTGATTTTACAAATTTAGTTAGCCTATTGATTATTTTAAGCTAGAGTTACTGTGTCGACCACTATTCTGCTCTCCAACGCTTTGTAAAGTAATGAAGCCATGTTGGTAATGTTGGATGCAGAAACTTTAGTGCGTGCAGATGTCCATAGTTACTCACATTTTTATTTGCATGTCTTCTTTTTTTGCTTACGTACTGTTTTGTTGGTAGTAGTTATAGTAATAAGACCAATATAGCTGCGTTTATTACTCTGGAAGAAACCTGCCGGCAGACACAAACCCGTAGATCCGAACTTGTGGTGACTGTCCACACAAGCTTGTATCTATAGGTATCTGTCTGTCTGGCCCTCACAACTTCATCACCTGCCAATCAGTCTTTCTTTACCAAACACATAAACGTATTCACTATGGCATCCTGAGAACCAACCAAAAGTCTGGAGCAAAATTTTACTTAAATTTGAAAAGAGAACAAATTTAGTCTCCTTTGTAGTTAAAGTGAACAACAGCAGCTTCACCAATCATCAAAATGGGTTGCACTGGAATGTAGATTGTAGGCAGTGTACTCCTTTCCTCATTCGACCTCAGGACCCTGAACTAACCCACCTCTCTGACCTCTCTGAGGCTCGTCCATGCTCCCCAGGCTGAGGTAGTAGGTTGTATAGTTTAAAGTTATACCAAAGAAGATAACTGTACAACCTCCTAGCTTTCCCTGAGGTACGCATGATCCAACCACATCCTAAATTCACTATCCACTTCCATTCGGAGGTGATGACTTGGTATAGTTGTGTCATTTGTTTATTTGTCATCAAGACACGAAAACAGACACGAAAGTGATTATGGATCCTGTTAATAGGTATATTGTGTAAGTATAGCAAAAAGCATTTCATTTTAAGCTTATGTTAAAATATGTGTATGTGTAACTATTACAGGCTTTATTTTTGTGCAAAAGTGCTGGTGGATTTTTCAGCTGCTTAAAACTAATTCTCATTCTCACCGGTTGCCATGTTTCTGGCCAGAAATAAACACACTGATGGTTATTTTATTAACAATAAAACCGTTATATACAAGTAAATAGAAATTGGAAATATGGCCTCTTGTGCCAGCCACAAATACGAAGCAGTTGTTGGTTAATATATGTGTTGTGCACCACTGTCTTTACTGTTAAGAATGATTGCTAGAAAAAGGGGAGTTAAGAAATTGTCAGAATATTCTTCTCTCTTACCAAAAACAGTGGAAATGCTTTCTAACAGCAGGACAAACGTTTCCCAGTCATGTTACACAGTATGCTGTTTCACATCTAAAAATTAACTCCTACTTTACAATGAATTTACAATTCAAATGTGTAAATGTGCACTGCCACCCCAACAAAAAACCTCACATATGACTACTAGATGTTTATTATATACTTACTGGAATAAATACTTTCCCTATTAAAAGGAAATAGAACTTAATGAAATAGAATTCAACAGAACTTATTAAAAACCATAACTTATTAAATACGTTATTATTTACGGTATACGGTATCATTTCTCACCTGATAAACTCGACTTTATACTGTTAGTTACCATGTTATTACGTTGTAAGTAAACATCTGCAAAAATGCAAAAATAAAGAAAATATATATGCCAGCCAAAAGTTATTTCAGTTTTCAATATATTAACAATACATCGTATGGTGAAATCTGATTGCATATCAATGCAACAAGATATAAACAAGTTTAATTTAATTACATATTATTACAGAAATATTACTGTGTGGAGCACATGCTTCTATATTTAAGAAGAATTATAGTATTATATGTTTGATTGGATATGTGTAGTGATTTGAACTACTGCTCATGCTGTGAACATCAGCACTGGACACTTTTTTACCTTCAGAACTATTTAAAATGACTAGTTTTTAATCGTTTCTAAGTTTCTATGTCATGCACCAGCACATTAAGTCAAATTCCTTGTATGTGAAAACTTACTTGGCAGTAAATAGAATTTTGATCCTGATATCACATTATTATACCTACAACACTTAGTTATTCATGTATTGATTCTAATCTTCTGGGGTTTTTCTGTTTATTAGTTTTTTTTTCTTGTTTTTATTGAAAGAAAATCTTGTGCTAGGTTACCACAGTGCCACTGGTCATAATAAACTGAGTGCTTATGTGCCACACTGTCAGGTACCAACACTCTGATTATAAGTCTTTTTTTTTGTATTTGATTTATGATAGTGAAAAAGGACCCTTCACTTAATGCAGATGTTTAAACAATGCCTTAAATATAACAACATTAACCCAAAATAAGGACCGCAATCACTTTAAATAGTTTAAATGATAATCAGAATTATTGTGCTCGGTACTCAAATTGTATAAAAATTTATTATGATTGTTTTCAGAATCTTAAAAGATTTCTGGCATTTTGTTTGTTCAATAACTAACATTTATTTTCTTTAAAACTAAAGCTGCTGATTAGTCACACTAATTGGCAAAATATTTTAAATGATAAATATTAACAAACTCAATGGTTTGCACTGGTTGCAAATAAATGAGCAGTTAAACTGTACAAAAAGAAATCAGTTAGTTAGTAAAAATATAAATGTATTTTGATTAATGAATCAATAATAAAGTCCAAAATGTTAGTAAGAGTTAAAACACGATGAATTGTGCAGCTTGGTAGTGTAACAGCGAAATAAAGTCCAGTTGTATTTTCTTGGTGTATTGATTTTTTTCCCCATTCGAGGGTGTGACAGAGTTTGCCCTGAATAAAGACCACCCAGGAGCTGAGCTCCTTACAGACAAAGTTTAATTCTGATTAATCATCTCACATTTACACTCTGTTCATTAGCCAGAATGAATTCAGTAGATTAATTTAGAACTGGATGATTAGGATTGTTAGAATTACATTTCTTGTGGCGCGTGCTGAATTCACTGAAGTCAGATTTTTTAATTGTCCTGAGATTGGTCTCACAAGAGGGAGCCAGTGATTTTGGCTTGACTAGCAGAGAGGTAATTCTGTCTTCTTGGCACCTGAGTCATGTTGTTTAGGGTTGCTCACTTTCCCAGACGTCGGGTGAATTCAGATCCTGGGATTTTCTTCTGCCTTCCCAGGAAAAGCATAAAATCCCATCAGTTCCATAAATAACATTTTGGTTAATAATAGGCATTTGAGAATGTGTTTGGTTTTTTGGAATATTACAGAGATATAAAGCTATCCAGAGAAAATCAGATCCATTATATTTTATAAAACTAGAAAACGATGTCAAATCATGAAATTGTGTTTTTATGGTGTTAAAGCCTACAACACCATCTGCTGAAATATAGTTCACTTTAACATTATTGCATTTTCAGATGGTTAAAATGTTCAAATACAAATTGTAATATTATTTATTATTTAGATTTTGTCTAGTTGTTAGTTGAATTTCATTTCTCAGTATTACCTGATTGCTTTAAAGCTGATGCATTAATTTTTACATCCATTTCATTTTGTTTTTGTGCAAATAAACAAATTGTGTAAGTGAATCTGCTTTAAAAGGCAAAAAGATTCACTGTTAAAAGCTTTCTGTTAAAAGAGAGTTAACATTTGTAGCTCTGTTCTCTTCCATTTAAGACATTGAATGTTATGCTTTATGCTGTGCTTAATATTGATTTGTGTTTTAAAGATCAATAAACAAAATACTTACCTTTGTTCATAAATTAAATTGTTTTTAGCATATGTACATAAATCAAATGCAGCAAAAGACTGTATAACATCATGTTTACAAGCTTCTATATATTTTTTACACGTTGCTGCTTTAAATAGTAAGAATAACAATTATAATCAGAAACCATTCAATGTGTAAGAAGTATAAAGTGTAAAAGTTTCAAAAAGTAGTTTTAATTTACTGCCTTAGAACAGGAACACAATAATTTTGGCTTCCACATGTGCTCGCAAATTCTTGTGTTTCCACTGAAATACGTTAAACATCAATAATTAAGCTCTGCCAGTAAATCCAAAGAGCAAACTATTTTGTTAATGTAATAATATATAAAACAGTGATTTATTAGTTGACCTAAAGGTAAAATATAACAGATATAAGTAATTAATAATGCAGAATTTTGTATTATTCCATAATATTTCTGGATAATTTATGCCATGCTAAAAATTTGATTAAATGTTATTATACATGTAATTTAGCTGCATGCTGCCCCAGGATGTTCAGTAATGGACACAGCTTTAGTACTTATTAAGTTTTTGTGTACCTATTAAGTTATTTATTTAGTTAGGTTAGTGGAATAGTGGAGTGTTGCTGTGTGTTCATAGTGTCAATTTTATATTTAGTCTATAAACTATTTTATGTGCTTAATTTTCCTGTATTTTATTTTTGCTGCTTAATAAGTGAAATCTAATTTTAAAAAAGAGTTATTTGTGTTGGTTCAACTAAATTCCCTCTTTAATCAAAACAATATTTACTCAGTATACTGTCCCTGTAGTTGGTCAGGGGACTCATTTATTTGAGGGCTTACTTACCAGGACTTTTTAATAACAATACAAATACAAAGCACCTGTCATTCTTTAAGTTTTATATAAACAATGCAGCATGAACCAAATCATATTAATTTTAATAAGCAAGGTCCATGAAGACATGGGTTGATGATTGCTCTCATCAAACCTTAATGCTGTTGCTCTGTTGACTAAATGGGCACAAATCTCCACAGACACACTGTAAAATATTTTGGAAAACCTTCCCAGAATAGTGCAGGCTGTTATGGCCACATTGGGGGAGCCAAGTCCATATTAATACCCGTGGTTTCAGGATAGGGTGTCCACATATATATAGTGTAACAGATTACTGACTGATTCCTGTTGTCACGTTACAAAGTGATCGTTAATGCCAACTAGTTTATCAGATCTCTCCCAAATCTGATGTCAGCACACTGTTTACCTTGTGCCAAATCTACAAGGAATAAGTAGTTATGTTTATTACTCACCAGAAAACAGCATCGAAGGGAAATGTTTTTAAAATGTTTAATTGCTAATAAAAATTTCAAGATGCAAATACAATTTTAAATAACAACAATCCTCAGCATGGACAGTTATGCTAAAGAGAGCCATACTAACTATTTCAATGGAGGAAACAAAACATTTAGCATTAGCTCTATACACTATAGATTATATTTATATTTATATTGACTTATAGTTGATTCAGCCTGCTACCTTATATAACATCTTCTTTAGCCCAAAAAAGGTGGGCAGATTACCTCTGTCTCTACAGCTTAATATGTTAATATTAAGATTTTTAATCAGTGATCTCTGATGTACCTTAGTGATTTTTTTGTAGTGATTTTTAGACACTTTGACTCTAAAAATACAGTCAGATTTCTTTTATTTACAGTTTTGCATGTTTGAATCCCATCTGTCTTTTTTTTAACAATCCTTACAAATTAAAATGGATAAAAATGTCAAAAAGTCTGATTTTCAGTTGCCAGCAGATACTGGTCTTGTACCAGGCACGCCACTTAACCTCAGTTTAACTTACGCTAAAGCTATAAGGGATTAATTAAATTTGATAGAGGACAGGAACCAAACAAAACAATTAGCATTTGCTCTATACACTACTAATTTATAATTATATTGACTTATACAGTATATTGGAAATTGGAAAACTCACCTTCTTTAGCCCAAAAAAGGTGGGCAGATCACCTCTGTCTCTTCAGTTTAATATGTTAAAATTAAGATTTTTAAACATTGATCTCTAATGTACCATATTTGTGCTTTGTAAATTGTATTTTAAGACACTTTGACTCTACAAATACAGTCAGATTTTTTTTTATTTACAGTTTTGTATGTTTGAATCTCATTAGTCTCCTTTTTTAACAATCCTTACAAATTAAAGATGGTTAAAATATCTGGTTTTAGGTTTGACTTTCTACTGTTGCCAGCAGATACTGGTCTTGTATCAGACACTCCACTTAACCTCAGTTTATCTTACCTTAAAGCTATAAGAAATTAAATTCAATAGAGGACAGGAACCAAACAAAACAATTAGCATTTGCTCTATACACTACTGATTTATAATTATATTGACTTATTCAGTATATTGGAAATTGGAAAACCCACCTTCTTTAGCCGAAATAGGTGGGCAGATTACCTCTGTCTCTTCAGTTTAATATGATAAAATTAGGATTTTTAAACAGTGATCTCTAATGTACCACATATGTGGTTTGCAAATTTGGACACTTGGATCATGCAAATAGTCAGATTTTTTTTTTTACAGTTTTGCTTGGTTTAATCTCATTTGTTTTCTTTTTAACAATCCTTACAAATTATAGATGGTTAAAAAGTCTGGTTTTCAGTTTGATTTTCTACTGCCAGTAGATCCTGGTCTTGTATCAGACACTCCACTTAACCTCAGTTTATCTTACCTTAAAGCTATAAGGGATTACGTTCTCGAGGGTATGGCTTGCTTTGGATAAGGTAAAGGACGGAGTTAATTCATCAGTGTGGGAGGACTAGTACTTGAGGAAAGGGCTAAAAAATCCCGATGGATGAAGCTAAAAGTTTTTAATGACTGTATATAGGGGTGTGTCGAGCTCGAGGAGGTGCAGGAGCTGAGATATAAAAGCTTGTGGTTAATTGCTAATATTGTATAAACATGGTTGTTGTTTTTTTTTGTTTTAGAGGGGAACCACAGAGTGTGGAACAAAGACGTAGTATTTTATGGTCAAACATGTTCTGAAAGCCCAAATATTGCTTTTGTTCATCTGTAACTCATCTATTGTGGTACCAACAGGAAAAGTTAACCTTTCCTGTTTACTTAATAATGTATTTTTTTTTATCTATTAATGATTTAACAAGATCAGATTGGCATGTTGTAGCTCATATAGACATACATATTATAATTAGATATTTTAAAAGTTAAACGTATTATCAGAACAGTTTTGCAGTTACAAGGTTTGTTTACGTAATTTGATTACCACTATAATTTCTCCTTTTTTTTTTTTTTACTTTTTTTAAATATAAAATTTGATTTGAATGTTTTGTCTTTGTCAAATCATAATAGAAACAAGTTTTAAATAGAACAAAAAAACAAATACAACTTCTTTAAATCTAAAATCTTCTTTAAACTGCAAAATAATGCAAAAATAAATTTCACCAAACTGTTTTGTTTATTGATTCATTGTTAATAGAAGAATAAAATAGTTACAGTCTGAAACATTGCAGCACATGGAGGGCGAGTAAATTTATCAGCCCTCCGAGCTGTTTAGAGAGCAGGAGGCTGCCCTCCAATGGTGCAACTTAATTCTGCCTGACGTAAATCCTGATCCAGCATAAATGGATCTTCTCTGAACTATTCAGCACCGCTTTGTAATCCATGTTGTGTATTATTAGTAGGATTGTACATTTTTGGGTGAATTTACATCTCATTTATTCAGATTTTCAGTCTCTGATAAATGATCAGGGTGGGACTATGTCTTTGATTGGTCTGCGGGTTGGTTTTTTCCGGTAGGTGTGCAGGATTTGTTGTTTATTGTCAACCAAAAAGCACCAATCCAGAGCAGGCCGAGTAAGAAAGGCTGGACTTTTTTCTGCTCTTACCTATCTGCTCCTTGTTATCTTTACGTTTAACTGTCTTTAGCTTTGCTGAAACATTTTCTGTGATCATTTCTAAAGAACACTCATGTTGTCATTCCATGTTAATGTCAAGCAGTGTCTGGCAGATGGTAATTATGAGATTGAGACTATTCTGTACTGTAATAATTATCTATAGGGCAAATGATGCTGACACAATAATTACCAGGTTTGTAGAATAACTCCTGTCATCACTGATTGAAGTCTGTTCATTTTTTATCATCTGAGTCATTAGTCAGTAATACTATCATTGATCATTTATAGGTGATGTAATTACCCAGTCACAGAAGCTGTGGTTTTTTAAAAATTTACTTTTTATGTACTACTATGTTATGTTTTACATACATACATACACCGATCAGCCATAACATTAAAACCACCTCCTTGTTTCTACATTCACTGTATATTTTATCAGCTCCACTTACCATATAGAAGCAATTTGTAGTTCTACAATTACTGACTGTAGTCCATCTGTTTCTCTGCATGCTTTGTTAGCCCACTTTCACCCTGTCCTTCAATGGTCAGGACCCCCACAGGACCACCACAGAGTAGGTATTATTTAGGTGGTTGATCATGCAGTGACACTGACATGGTGGTGGTGTGTTAGTGTGTGTTGTGCTGGTATGAGTGGATCAGACACAGCAGCGCTGCTGGAGTTTTTAAATCCACTCACTGTCCACTCCTACCTCATTGGTCCACCTTGACGATCGCTCATCTATTGCTGCTGTTTGAGTCGGTCATATTCTAGACCTTCATCAGTGGTCACAGGACGCTGCCCACGGGGCGCTGTTGGCTGGATATTTTTGGTTGGCGGATTATTCTCAGTCCAGCAGGGACAGTGAGGTGTTTAAAAACTCCATCAGCGCTGCTGTGTCTGATCCACTCATACCAGCACAACACACACTAACACACCACCACCATGTCAGTGTCACTGCAGTGCTGAGAATGATCCACCACCTAAATAATACCTGCTCTGTGGTGGTACTGTGGGGGTCCTGACCATTGAAGAACAGGGTGAAAGGGGGCTAACAAAGCATGTAGAGAAACAGATGGACTACAGTCAGTAATTGTAGAACTACAAAGTGCTTCTATGTGGTAAGTGGAGCTGATAAAATGGACAGTGAGTGTAGAAACAAGGAGGTGGTCATAATGTTATGTCTGATCGGTGTACATGCTCTATGTGATTGGAAACATGAATAATTGTAATATTCTTATTATAATTCTATATATTCTGTAATAATCCTATTGTAATGAGCAGGTACATGTATTCTGGTTGTGAAAGGTGCACCCAGTAGATTATAGTGATTAAACTGAAGTGCTTTTACAGTAGTGAGCAGGCTGGAGTGCCCAGACTCCCCTGCCTATTTTCTGCCTTCAGACCAAGAAAAAGCTATCGCCTCAAGGCACTGGTTACACACCCGCTGTTGTCTGTATTTGCTTTGAGGTTGATATGACAGCTGTCAATGACTTACAGGCCTGGATTTTCCCGCTTCGCAGGTAGCTGAGACATGACTTTAAATTCAGCTCATGCATGCCTTTTGTTTAAGCGCAGAGATTTGCAGCGTGCTTGCTGGATCGTCTCGAGCTGCAGTGTGCGCATGGCGTGTTTTGCGCGTGCGTCCGCTCGCTAGAGGCGTGCGGAGCCGTCGGTACTGTCAAAGCCGGTCTAATATTAGCGTCTGGCTGATAGCTGGCTGTATCTGACGAGAAGAGGGTGATAAATTAGGATAGCGCTGGCTGTGTGTGTGGGGGGGGGGGAGAAATTTAAAAGGGATATCTACTGTCCGAGGTGATATTCGGCGCAGAAGATGCAATAATATGTCCCTCGGTACTCTGTGAGAATTACAATTCGTCAGGAATAGAGTAAAGCACAAAGAAAGGAATATTGAATGGAAGCGTGGTGTATTTTTTTCATCCGTTTCCCCGGGTACCATGTCGCTGATTTGAGCCCGTGCGCAGTTGTATGTCCGCAGACTCCCTTTCTTCTGGATTCATCCCTCCCCCCATCATCCCTGTCAGCATTCTCCCCCTCTCTCAGCCCAAGCCTGGGGGAGCCAGTGGAGATTAAATGTAGCCTCCATAAGCCATGCACATCATGTAGCTATGTATCTAGGACCTGCATTCTCTCTTTCTCCTTCTTCTTTCGCTCCAACTTATTATTATTCTATTTTAAAGCCTCTGTGACTTGGAACAAGTGGGGATGTGTGTATGCGAAGAAGGAATGAGTTGGACCAGCAGAGGAACCTGACGTGTGCTGAATAAAAATAAAAAAGAGACGGGATTCAAACCTAGACGGGAAACAGCCAAGAACTTTCTTATCCCGTTGCTCTTTTTTTTCTCCTGTATCTTTTTCTCGCTCTCTCTGGCTCTGGGATTGATACGGCGCAGAGGTGGGCCTCAGTTTTTAACTAATCACAGCTGTGAGTGCAAATTAATGGATGATGCTTATTTTCGCGTGCTTTCCCCCCTCTCTCTCTCTCTCTAACTTTTTTGTATCCTGCCACTCAACACGGGCTGGGGGGATGTCATGCTTTCCCTGCACACACACACACCCCCCCCCTTTCCAATTTCTCTCCGAGAGAGATGGAATGAGAGGAAAAGTGTGTGCGCATGGCGGGAGAGAGCGAGCGTAAGGGAGAGACAGAAAGAGAGAGAGAAACAGAGAGAGAGAGCACGAGAGCGAGAGAGGGAGCAATGTAAGACGGATACGGAGAGTGAAAGAGAAGAAGGGGGTGTGGAGAGCGGAACAGAAGCAGCACAATGCACTGATGTCTGCGCCTCTTTTCGGACGCCTCGTTCGCCGCGTTTTCTCATCAGGGGGATTTCAGATTGGCGTGCGTTTCCTAGCTGGGGATATACGGCTGGACGGTGCCTGCGTAGCTCTCCGACTCTGGACGGATGAGGTGAAGTGACTGAGTGAAAGTGAGTGTGTGTAATGTGTGTAGCCGCATGTGCTCCCCCTCCCCTCCTCTCCTAAGATCCACTAGACTGGTATCATTCGCTGGTGTTGCGGCCCTGTCCGTCGGCTGGCGTTTGCACTCCTTGCCTGGCCTATCCTTCTTTTAAGCTGCACGCTTCCATCGGTATCGACCCGCTGTGCTTTCTCGACGTCCTCGGAGCTTGTGATCGGGACCGTGATTCGATCTTGGCGCCAACCTGTTTCCTGATCCGCACCATGCCGCACCGCACCGCTCGCTCTGCTCTTCCCTTTATTACCCTCCGTCAGTCTGCTAACCAGCCATCACTTCTAATTTAAAGAAAATATCATATTTAAGATTGTCTTTGTATTTCTCTCGCTGTTTCTTTTTCTCACTGTTTTTCTCTCCGTCTTTTCTTTGTCCAGCAGGATACGAGAGACGGAGCTCAGCATCGTAGCTGCGTCCGTAACAAAACCCGGGTAAGTTCTTTAAACTATTTTCTCCTTCCTTCTTTCCTTCCTTCCTTCCTTCCTTCCTTCCTTCCTTCCTTCCTTCCTTCCTTCCTCTCTCACTTCCTTCCTTCCTTCTTGCTCTCTCTCTCTCTCCCTCTCTCTCTCTCTTTCCCACCCACAGCTGCAGCATCTGTTTGTGCCTTGATTACCTTTGTCTGGAAAACTGCTTGCACCGGCTTGGTTCAGCCTCAGGTAGCAGTCGGGCTAAACCTTACTGCTACCTAGTTTTTTTACCTAGTAATTAATGCTGTGACAGAATAAAGAAGCAGGAGGAAGCATCGATGCCATGGATTAAAGGCTGAATGTGAGAAAACTGAGTTTACCTGAGCGCCGGGGCATTTTTCAGACCGTGGTGTAGAATGGCTTGAAGGGCCGGAGGGTAGAAGTGAGAAAGTGTCTGACTGAGAGAGAGAGAGAGAGAGAGAGAGGGTGCTGGAGAAGGGGGCGATGGCATTGTTGTGTCTGGCTAAAGGTCGCACTTGTTGTGTCTCGTGAGGGGGGTGAATTCTTCAAAGTGAGCGCGTTTATTATTATTGTTTTTAAATGCATCTGTTTTGCAGGGATGATTGTTTATTTTCTGCACTGCTGTAGGCCGGCTGAACTCCTGACCTCAGTAGCCTTTGAGGATGATGCTTTTGTTTTGATGTCCTTGCAGGTGTGTCCAGAGCAAAAAGAGACAGATTTTGATCATGTGCCTCTCTCAATCCCTGAGACCCTAACTTGTGACGTTTTGCTGTCCTGTGCACGGGTTAGGCTCTTGGGAGCTGGGAGGGGTACTCCATCATCCTAGCACTGTGGGAGACAAAGCCATTTAAAGCTCAAATCAACAGTGAAATGAATCAACAGTGATGTGAAGGCTATTAGCAAGCCAGGAAGAGGTGGTGGTTGGGGGGGGGGGGGGGGGGGGGGTTGAACAGAACAGAATGTGGCTTTTTGGAACGGGGAGGGATGATGGAATGCCAGTATCAGGTCACGTGACCCATTCGTGGGTCGAATCAGCTGAGGATTCATTGTAAGACGAGTTCTGATGTGCGACCACGAGGAGCAAAAGAGCAGTCACGTATGGTTTCTCTTCACCGAGGCCGTACTGTGCGAGTGGCTTTGTCTTCTCTAGGCTGGCCTGTCCTTGTTCAGTGATTCGAGAGCAGCACAAAGTACTGGTGAGAGCGTGACGCATACGGCTCGGTACACTTGTGTTTGACCTCACTAAGAGTCTTCAACCTCGAGACGTGAACCCACTTTCTTTAGTCGGCTGATCTGATTTCCACTAAGGAGCTTCGTTGCTGTTTAGGTCGGTGTTAGTGTTTAGCATGGCTGCGAGGTTTGTCATAAGTCATTGCTAAATGGTGCCTTTATTTTTTTGTTTAGGAAGTCTGACTTGCTACTGAAATTAATTAGGTTTGCTTGGAGTTAAAACTCACCCAAGCAGAACTGTACAATTGTAATGAAATGTAATACGTATACTGTTGTTAATACATACATTGTTGAACTTAATGTCCATATTACTTATGTACAAATTGCCATGGCTGCCAGCTCTTAAAAGCAGCATCTCACTCCTAACCCACCTTACTGTGGGATAAAACTCCAGCTAACAGGGATTTCAGAAACATTTCTTATTAAATTATAGTAACAAAAGAGGAAAGCGGTCTATCTATGTGTGTAAAGTTTGATGGGCAGAGGCGCACTGCGGTGTGGGCAGCACCCACATCCTAATGGAGCATGATACCCATACCATCCACTAGCTAGCCTCTTTTCCTTCTAACCACTACCAAACCAAAACGTATCTGCTAGCACTGGGTGATGCTTTAAAACATTGTCATTGCAGTTTAGTACTATTTACCCAGAAAATAGGGAATTTGAAACAAAAATAGATAAAAACATTATAAAATAGCTTCATTATAACTCCATTCTAGTTACATTATAATTAAAATTCATTTTAAAAGCACTGTGACATGACAAAGCTACATTACGCAGATAATTCTCAGATCTGAACGTACTGCACTGTTGATATCAGATCTTCATTTTTCCTATCTTATCAATCTCTGGAATGGCTGCATTACAAATCATCATGGACGTAGACGGTCTCTAGGTGCTTAGTCTGCACGCGTCCAGGTAGCCATATTCTAAGAGGATTTATCATGTCCACTTTGCTGACATTGCTTACTAGATTTCTAACGTAAACGGCTAAGCCTGTCCACCCAAGGTTTCATTTCGTCCTTGTCGTGTGTATGAGTGGCTTTGCAGCGCCGTAGCTCTATTGTTCGCCTCTTCTATCTTTTCTGTCCACACCCACGTCACGTTTTTCTGACACAGGGCGGCCGCACAGAGGCTAGGCTAGTCTTAAGGTGGACCGGTGGCAGGGACATTAGCTCGGCCCGAGCTGTTAAGGTGCTCGGAACAAAGAGTGCCGCATAGTGAGGGAGCGACACAGACAGATCCATACTGGGTTACGCCCTTGGCTTGGAAGCTCTGAAGCGTTTCCGATGCACTGACACACACATACTGTCACATTCGCTGGCCGGAGCTGGATGGTCAGATATCAGAAACACTGTCTGCTCTAATGCTGCTAAATTCCATTAGTTTCCTGGAGAGATAGAAAAGACACATTCTGGGAGCTGTCCTTTTCTCTGAATGTGCACAGTTTTTAAGTATTAGTTTGTTATGATTGTTCGTCAGTCATTGGTACAGTATACGATGAGATTGCTCGAGTCTGTTCTGATGAAGACATCTGTCTGGAGCTTTCTCAAAATTCCTGTCTAGGTACGTGAGACAAGATGGCGCCAACGCACGTGGTTCTGCTCTGAACCCAAATGCTACTGTTACTGGATGAAGGAACGAGTTTCATTTTAGATTGTGCCTTGGAAATTGGTCTGAATAACTCGACAGCCACGCCAGTATTTTAGACTTTGGTACACAAAGACTGTGGTACACAAATCAATGAAGATTGATCCTGAGGCTTATACTACCCTACTATTTCAGGGAATGTTAAGCTGGTTCTTATATTTATCTTTAATATTGTGAAGTATTTCATATTGTTATTATTATTTTAGTAAGATTAGCCGCCTTAAATATAGTGATTTAAAGAGCATTGTAATGTAGTGGCCTAAAAAAATGTAGACATAAACATTTTTTATAAAAAACAGACTAATATTTACTATCTATCTATCATCTATCTATCTATCTATCTATCTATCTATCTATCTATTTTAAATGTCACTTTGTACTTGAATAATGTATAAAAGTGAGTTCTCACTGATGGACAAATCACTAGCTAGACTATTCTAGTTTCAGTTATACCTGCCCAGTGGACTTAGTATAATCCCCAAAAATAATTCTTTATAAACATTTTTACTTTAACCTTTTGCTTCTGCATTTAATTTTCAGGTGTATATTTGTACTTGTAACAGGTGAGAATGTGGGTTCACATAAAAAGGGACATTTCTAAAAAAAAAGACAATATCCAGATGGAAGACTCCTATGTTGCTTCAAAATGTGTATGTACCCCTCAGCATTGTCATTAAAACACCCTCATTCTTTTGACCTTTGCCTTGGTAATAATGAGTAAGGTCCTTTCCTATTAGTCAATTAAAAAAACACCAATTACAAAGGTGAAATTATTAGTCCACAAGACGATTCCAGTTTGCATCAGTCCATCTCAGATCTGCTTCAGCTCAGACAAGTCTGTGGCATTTCTGGATGTTGTTGATATTATGCTTCTGCTTTGCATAGTAGAGTGTTAACTTGCTGTTGATGCAGTGACTTTTCAAGGTATTCCAAGCTTATTCTAGTTTCATTCATACCTGCCCAGCAGTATGGAACGGTAAAAACTCTTCTTTAATCACCAAAAATAATTCTTTATAAACATTTTTACTTTAACTGTTGCTTCTGCATGTCATTTTCAGGTGTATATTTCAGGCACAACACAAGCAGTTTCCCTCAAAAGCTTTGCTAGTGTTTAATCTTGCAGCCAAACAGGCAACATCACAAATAAATCCAGTTACTCGCCTACACACCATGGAGCTGAATATAAATAATTAAGTGCACACTTTGTAGGAGGCAGGGAAGGGATTGTAATGATGTTTGAAACAAGGCCTCTCTACAGCCAGTCAGATCGGTGCCTTGTGCCTTGAAGCTAAGCATTTCTTTACCTAACATTTTGGCTAATGCTTGTGTTATGTTAATTCTAGCATCATGTACTGTACACTAAGGCATCTCTAGTACTGAAATAAGCTTCTTTTATCTTCTTTTTTTATTATATCTTCTTTTTTTATTTTTAGATTTTCACACTGTTGCACCAGTGATTTATAGAAGAATTTAAACTATGTAAAACATGTTGTATAACGGTGCAAATGGGAAGAAATACACATTATTAACCAATTAATTATGTTAAGCCTCTAACGTCAATCATCGTACTAACATACATAAAAAGCCAGTGTTTATTAATGCACATTATCGACCATCATATTATTAATATCATAACAATGTATTGTTTTTCTTCTGTTCAATAAGATTAATTAGATTATGCTACATTATGCTACTTTTGCTACTTTACGCTTCATTATGCTCTGTATTTATTTACAACCCTAATTCCAAAAAAAGTTGGGACAGTAGAAAGGATGGCAGCATAATTTGCTGTCACAAAAGCTTCTAAGAGAAGATCATTTCATTGCACCAAAGGGTTATTTAATAAGATTTCCAAGACATTGACATCATTGCGAGTATTATCTGGAATTTCCGAACTCGTGGTACAGCAGTAAGCAGTCAGTGGTAACCGTAAAAAGATCACTCACCAACCAAAGACTTTATGTCCGGACTCCATGACACATGCTGGCCGAGAAGCACAGGAGGGGTCGACAGAAATATGCCAGAAGGAGTTCTGGGAAACTGTTCCACGGATTTACAAATCACAACAGGAACTCTTTGGCAATATGGACCACAGTTTGACTGGCCCAACAAAGGCTTATGAGCAGAAGAATCTGCATGTTCAAGCATAAAGGTGGGTCAGTGATGTTTGGATGTTTTACTGCTACAGGAACTGCCAGTTTTGACTGTGTCAATGGAATCATGGATTCACAGAAATGCCAAGGCATGTTTGAGTAGGATGATGAAACTGATGATGAAACCTTGTTGATAAATTGGACTTTGCAGCAAGAAAATGATCCCAAGCATCACTTCTGGATTATTCTGATGTAACCTTACATATTTAAATATAGTAAAAAATCTTTGGTGGGGTTTAAATATGGCAAGTGAAGCATGAAATTGTTTATTAGAGGTTATTAAGACCTAGTCATGTTCCACCAAGTGCTAAGGATTGGGACTGAATAATAGTGCACATGGACATTTGTCAAGAGAACTGAATATTTTCTTAATAATTTGAACTTAAATCTATGTCAAATTAAGGTTATTAAATTGTTTGTATGTATTAATAAATATTCATTCTCTGTTTAGTCAGACTTCTTGTTTCCTACATGAATGTAATAAAATTCTGTACACATCACCATAATACTTTTAAATGTCAAGTGGGTTGAAATTTTCCGAATGCAGCTATATATACCTTAAAACTGAGACAGGGACATCCTGTGTTACATTAACTTTTATTTAGTACCCAATTCTTGCTTGATATTCCACAATCCAGGGTCTCCGTTGTTGTATATTGGTCGTAATGGTCCAAACGTTTTTAATGGGAGAAACGTCTGTACTGCAGGCAGGCAATCTACACAAGCACCTACACTTTCTTACAGCAAAGCCACAGTCTTGTAACAGGTGGGTTGACATTGTCTTGCAGACACAAGCAGGGACATTTCTGAAAAAGACATTGTCCAGATGGAAGACTCCTATGTTGATCCAAAATGTGTATGTACCCCTTAGCATTAATGTTGCCCTCAGAGATGTGCAATTGGCAGTCCACAGCATGTTTTCACTTTGCATCTCAGATCTGCTTCAGCTCAGACAAGTCTGTGGCGTTCCTGGATGTTGTTGATATATTGCTTCTGCTTTGCATAGTAGAGTTCTAATTTGCAGTTAATGCAGTGGCTTTTCAAGGTATTCCAAGCTTATTGTAACAGGCCCCCAGATCATTAAGGTCCATCATTTCGGTAGGTGCAAAATTTTCAGTCCATGAGTCTGATGAAGCTCAGTGTAGTAGCTTGTTTCATACAAAAACATTTGCTGATTGGCGAGCTTCATCAGTGCTGTACCACTGCGTAATGAAGATGTATTAGAATGCCAAAACCTGAACCTTTTTAACTGCACAAACACAGAGTAGCCCTCTTACAAAACAAGGCCCCTAGCAGCTTAGGATGGGTTTGAGGAGCTTACTGGTAACTCCTACACACAAAACCAGATTAACCAGCATGGGCCTAACTTAATTAGGGGAAATGTCACCTTACTGAGGCCTTCTCCCAGTCCTGCCCAGCACTGGAATGCACACGTCGGTCAGCTCTGCCTGATCGTCTACCCCTCAGCCTGCCTCCGTGTGCACCGCAGTACCTCATTTAGAGCGTTTAGGTCCCCATTGTTTCATGGGAACGTAGTGGAAATTCCCAGAGAGATTGCGTTGGGCGCTGCATGGCTCTTTGGCTCATCTTGCTAGCAACGCTCACCGCCGGTGCGCCACTCACACACACTCGTTATGCGTGCTCGCGTGAGCCGCTCGTTCTGTTTGCTAACATTACATTAGTGAGGTGCTAATTAAATACCAGTGTATGTGGAGTTCCATCTGGTAGCAAGGAAAGCTGTTCTTTATGGAAAGCTGTTCTAGCTCATTCATAAACAGTGTGAGGACTGTGAGGAGTGTGAAAGATTTGATCCTGCACATACGTTAAACTCACATACGTAAAATTTTTTATTCATGGCTGTCATCTGAACCATATATTTTAAATCAGGGTGAATCAATTTAAAATTCAGGATGAGCGTCACTACTTGCCAGTCATATTGACGTACAGAAATGATAAGTCAGTTCGTCTCTGCACCTCTTCCTAGCCATCCTCAGCAGATTTGGTTTAGCATGATTAATTTGTCATTAATATGCAGACTGTCAGCGTTTGCTGTTGAGAGCCCGAGTCTGTAACTATAGTGATGCTGGAGTCTCCAACGCAGGCGTTCGGATTTGCATGACACTGGCTGCCGTGCTTCGCCAGGAGCTGTTAGTCGCCGGGTTTGTAGATGGTGAGAAAAGGGTGTTGGCAGCTCAGTCTCTCGCTCCGTATCTGAGAGACCGTCTGTTTGTCTGTATCTCTGTGGCACAAAGCTTTTAGATCATGATGCCCACACTCCTCATGGCACCAGTCTGACCTTTCAAACTAAAACTGGCTGGCATGGCTAAATAAAACCATCATGTCATACAGCGTCTCATAGGAACGTAATCATCCGGATGTTTTCAGTATGATTTCCGGCTCATTTTAAATGATTTGTTAAAGATTTTTGTACTTTTTAGCCTTTATTAAAGATGAAGGGAAAAAATCTGTGTAAACTTTTTAAAAAATCTAATTTCTGGAATAATTGGGACATTTGTTTAGTGTATATAGCTTTTATTTAACTGAATATAGTATGACAAAAGACTTTTCAATTCCCAACTTAATTGTATTTTGTAAATACAAATAAATTTAGAATTTGATGCCTGCAACACTCTCCAAAAATTTGGGACAGACGCATGTCCTGTATAATACACTTTTGCAAGTAGAATTCAGTTGATCAACAGTCCCTGTTCATCGCTGTCTGATTCTCCTCTTCATAATGTGCTATACATTTTCAATAGGAGACAGATCTGGACTTCAGGCAGGTCAGTCAAGCACATGTACTTTGTCTCTCTGAAGCCACGCTGTCGTAGGATGAGATTAGCTGTGAAGAAACATGGGTCTGTTCAAAAACCTAGTGATCTCTCTTTATAGACACATTTTACGTCATCCTACACTTCTAAGGTAAAGGCTGTTCGAATTCTTAGGTGCCACAAAATGCTGCCTTATGAGGCGCCTTAATACAGAGTGATTTTTGACTGAATAACTAGGGAGCATCCGATGCTTCCTTAGCGGTGAAGGCAATCCCAGCATTCAGTGTGGAACAACTTTTCTTACGAAAAATAACAAACTGAGTTATTTTCAAATGTAAATATGTAAATATCATTGATTTTTTATTTTTATAAAGGAGGACATACAAGTGCAAATTCAGGCTCGTCAGTGACAGTTTAACCATTGTCGTTGGCGTGCTTCTGAGGCTAACTGTGTTTAGCTTAGTAAGCAAAAACTGCGGTGACGTAATCGCCATAATCCCTGTATAAATAGAGCGTCTAAATAATCTGCCTTATAAGTCGATGTCTTATTAGAATCCTCTCTACTGAGGCAGCTGCCCAGGTAGTAAGTAGGCAGAAAGGTAGCTCACCAGGTTTTCGAACAGACCCCACATTTGCCTAGATGGCAGCCTGTGTGTCTCTAATAACCCTAATATCATTTTTGATGTTCTTATAATAAAATTTGACTCAGCTGTTTCCAAGGTGGGCGGCACGGTGGCTTAGTGGGTAGCACTGTCGCCTCACAGCAAGAAGGTCTGGGTCCTTTTTGTGTGGAGTTTGCATGTTCTCCCCGTGTCTGGGTTTCGTCCGGGAGCTCCTGTTTCCTCCCACAGTCCAAAAACATGCAGTCAGGTAAATTGGAGACACAGAAATGCCCCCCCCCCTTCCCTGCGACCCTGATTGGATTAGCACATTCGAAAATAAATGAATGAATGAATGTTTCCAAGGTTATACCTCCATAAATATATTATTATAAAATGAGCAGTAAAGAATTAAGGCCTATTTGGGGCCTACTAATACATACATAATTTGAATAGTAGATAAACTGTAAACAGGGCAGCCAGACTCTTCCTGACTGTAAGATTGTCCCTGGTGTAAGAGAAATTGGTCACACCTCATAATTGGATGCGATACCATTCAGAGTGCCACAATACAATTATAAAGCAATTATTGATGCATCTAATACATATTTTTTTCTGTTTGACCTTTTGTTGTTGTATAAATAAATCTGCTAATTTAAACACTGTTTAACCAGACGATAAGAAAATAATATAAACTTGTCACTGAGCTGCTGTCGATCTCACTGGACGGTCTAGAATGTTTCACACCCATGAACAAACCAAAATACTCTTCCTTGCTTGCATAAACACAACCGTACAATATTAGCTACACTACGATACAGTTCTGACAGGAAACGTCCAGCGTTAACCATCTAAATCAAACTTATTTAAAGTAAATGTTTTTAAAGAGTTTTCTTTTAAAGTATATAAGTAAGTACTTTACTACTGCGATAATCGTCAATGTATTTTTTCTTTTAACACTTTTATTAAGATTACGATAATGACAATTATTTATACTCATAGTCTCAAAAATGTGTGCTGTGTCCAAAATTACACACAGGTATCTCACGCTATCCAACAGCAGAGATTTGCCTTTTGTAACCTTTTGTAAGTCAAAATGGTATAAAGCTAAAAAGCAATAACCATTCATTTATATTTGAACATTTTTTGATTGTCCACAGACCCAAAAAATCATCCAAATCATAATAAATGATGCATAAAACCTAAATGACATAACATGGTAAAAGCCGGAATGATCTGATAAACACACAGCTTATATAAAGTCCAATTTACATATGTACAGCGTAGTTTTATTTATCCGAATCCCGCTGCTCGGGGTGCTCGTTTACTCCAATAAACTCTGACTCTGTGCAAGATGCTGAAAGCTATTTACCCTGCACCTTTTTTTGTAAAGGAAAAAATCCTCTTTAGGTTTCTTACGATTAGCAAAAGCAGATACTGATGTAGGTCTATCGTAAAGACAAGTAGCGTAAAGTAAACCTTTGAAAATGGGGGAAATGTACTACAGTGTTATATCGTTTGTTAGCACTAGTAGGAAGTGCATCTGGACTGAATGTGTAACCATTATATTGATTCGCGCCATTGGTTGGCGTAGCACAACATTCAAAAAGGTTGTTTGCAGTGTTTTCTCCTTGATGGGTCTTTAATCTCACAAATCTAAGCAATATTGCAAAATAATTTCAAGAGAAAATAAGGATGCATCTATGAGTGTTTTTTTTCTGACACCCCACAGATAGGAACGTTTTACTTAAACATTTAAATAAATAACAGTTAATAATACTTAGCATAAAAAAATAATTGTTCAGTAACCATTATATTGATAACAGCTGGGGAACAAAAACAATTTTAAAAAAAAGATATGCACAGAAGAATATTTAACAGTGAAATTTCAGCTATTTGTTTAAAGTCTCGTCCTTAGTAAATATTCATTTTCCACAACTGCAAACTTCCAAATGGTCTCCGTATTGGAAATGTTGTCAGATTTCTGTTTCTAAACAGCACCAAATATTAAATACAGTACCTGTGCATTAACATACTTAGCACTACAGTGGTCATTATGGCTCACGCTGATGCAGTTGGGTCACCTGAACTAAGCTGGACATCTCTCACCCTGAGATGAAAAAAGAGGAAGCGATGGCTTCACACGACAATGGGCAGCACTGTCCTCTCATCCTCTTCTGCAGAGAAATCAGATGAGATTGCAAAGCAAACATGAACAGAAATGTTAGTGTTCCTAGTGTCACTCGGTGCACAGTCAGCTGGAGGAGGGAGGAGGAACCGAACATGAGGTCGTGCTTCGGCTAAAATAATCCCAAATATTTCATTGTTAACTTGTGAACTCTGGTTTACAAAATAAAACACTAAAGCACACAAAACAAATAAGCTCGTAAGCAAAACTGCTCAAGAGGGTGCCGTATTTTTATGGACTTTCCTCAAATTGAAGCTTGAAGCATGTAATTTAATTTATCAGGCCTTTGGCAATGATCATGTCTTAAACACCAGCACTCAATAATTAAGAGAGGTGCATATTTTTGGCAGTGAGGTGTATCTGTACCAGTGCTTTAGTGGCATAAAGAGAAAATACAGTTGCCATACATTTCCCTTACAATTCTATGCAAACGTTTGACTTCAGTTGTAGGCGTACGTGTCTACAAATATGTTAGGTTAATGTGATTCCTCTGTGTTTGCAAATGTTTTTTTTTTTTAATAAAATAAGTGAGTAACTAAATTGTGGGAAAGTATAATTATTTACTTGTTTTATAATAGACGTAATAGGCTGCCTATTATAAGTAAAACATGTGCTGAAAAGGCCAAGAATACAGTTTTAAAAAAAGAAGCTGAATTAAAAGAGATCTTTGAACTAAAAATTAAAAACTAAAAACTTTAAAGTCTAGTCATGATTTGTTAGAATAAAGTTAGATTGAGTGGAATTAACTATATTATAATGTCATTACAGTGGGATAAAAACTAATGTAGTTTTTGTTTTTCTTTCAAATTTGTACTGATAATTACAATTATAATCAAATTAAAATTTAATTATATATTTGCAATTACAGCCAATAGTATCAAAGCATAGGGTAACAAACAGTAATTACAGCATAGTTTTAGAGGCAATTTTAACGTGTTCCTCCTGGCAAACTATCTTTACTTTTCCCAGGTTTGCTATGATGGATCCATTTTTGAATACTTTAAAATTATCACATATAAGTCAAGAGATTGTGAAGAGATTGACTATGTCATGATTTTTTAACCTTTTTTAACCTAAAACAGCCGCCATGACTATTCTTTAGTCTAGACATTGGGTATTTTGATCTTTTATGCAGGTTATACAGGGTCGGACTATGTTCATGCTGTAAACTTATATTTTTATACACCTTTTTTCCAAAAGTGCTCTGATCAGTATAAATGTTTGTGTACCAAATTCATACGTGCATCTCTGTGCTTCTTATTCGGCTGATGAGTTTTGTGTGTGTTGTCAGATGGATATAATAGTGGTGCATTTTGTGGCTAGCTGTTCTTTTTACTTACTTTTAGATCATTTTATAGTGCTCATTACCTTTTTTACTCCTATAACATTGTAAAACCTTGCAGATTGATAAATCATTGATGTTTAAGGTGTCTGTTATGGCTCTGTAGCTTTTCTCACTTTATTGTTGTTTAATGATTTTGTCCCTTTGAGCTGTTTAAAGCTTTTTATTCACTATAATTGTTTCTAGTTTCTTAAAATCTTCCCAACAAACAGTAATAGTTATTTTTTTACATTAAAAACTTGGGCACATGGGCACTTTACACAGTATTTTTATCTAGAACTTGACTTAACAAACACATTTTTAATATAGAGACAAATAATTTCCATTTTATAAATTACTTTGTCATGAAACAGATAATTTATGCTTATAAATACATATTTTTTGTTCTTATTTAATTGTACTGTCAGAGGAGATTATTAGTGCAAATTTAAAGTGAATATACTAGTGTATGTACTAGATCTACGTACAATAAATAACCAAAACAATGTGGCTACATATTCTTCATTCTCTTACTGTATATTGACATAATTCACAGCAAAACTAGGTGACAGTGGCGTAGGTAATAAAGTATTAGGGACATAATCTCTGGGTCTGGCACATGCTAATTAAAATGACCTACGTTTTCAAAAACAAATATAACATATATATTATTGTATTATACAGTATATATTTATATTGTATGCCATTCCTACCCAACAGCAGCAGCCTAGGGAGGAGGAACCTAACATGAGGTCAAGCTTCGGCTAAAATGATATTTTATTGATAACTTGTGAACTCTTGTTTACAAAATAAAACACTAAAGCACACAAAACAAATAAGCTTGTAAGCAAAACTGTTCAAGAGAGTGCCGTATTTTTATGGACTTGCCTCAAATTGAAGCTTGAAGAATGTACTCCATTCTGTACACCAGTACTCAATAATTAAGAGAGGCACATATTTTTGGCAGTGAGGTGTATCTGTACCAGTGCTTTAGTGGCATAAAGAGAAAATACAGTTGCCATACATTTCTCTTACAATTCTATGCAAATGTTTGACTTCAACTGTAGGCGTATGTGTCTACAAATATGTTAGGTTAATGTGATTCCACCATATTTGCAAATGTTGTTGTTGTTTTTTTATTAAAATAAGTGAGTAACTAAATTGTGGGAAAGTATAATTATTTACTTGTTTTATAATAGACATAATAGGCTGCCTGAGTAAAATATGTGTTAAAAATGCCAAGAAAACTGTGTCTAAAAAACAAGAAACTATTTTTAAATCATGGTTTGGCACATGCTAATTAAAATTAACTATGTTTTCAAAAACTAATATAACATATATATTATTGTATTATTATATATATTTATATTGTATGCCATTCCTACCCAACAACAGCAGCCTCATTAAAAATACACTTCCTGCAGTATTATGGGATTTAATGTAGCCCGTTTTAGTGTGGATGGGAATGAACACTGTGGTATACCAAAACCCATGATGTTAGGTCGGACTGTGTCCATGCTGTGAATTGTTCATTTCACTTTACCACTAATAAAACCTTTGGATGCCAAAACACACCGGATCCCAAACCCTCACTGTAGCAGCCTCGGAAACAGGAAGCTTATTCTAATGTATAGAGTTACTATTAAAATAAATCAAAACATGTTAAATTAAAATTCTTCTGAATATTTCAGTCTGGTTGCAGTTCGAGCTGCTGTGTGGAATTTTTGCTTTATTACAGGTATGTGCTGAGGTTGTTTAATCTGTTCGAGGTTTTTTCAGAGATGGCTCAGTGACTGAGCCCGGTCTTATCCTGCCATCTCACAGAGGAACGCTGCTGCAGATCAGCCTCTGGCTCACAATACAGACAATAGCAGTGGCTCTTTCTCTTTTCTTTCTACTGTCTGTCGGTTCTTGTTTGCCAAGGTTACTGTTTTTAGGTTTTGTTTTATTCGTCACACTCATATTTTGTAAATTCTGTCCTCACGTGGCTTTTGGCCTACTTAATGCAATGCTGGGCTCCAGTGAATGTGTATGTAGGAATGAGAGAGACAGATTGTGCAGTTTGTGAATGACTGGCTTGCATAATAATGTCTAACATTATTTAAATAGAAAAAAATTAGGCATCCAATGAATTTAGCACACAGTGGAACAGATGTAGCTTGTTTATGTGGGCAATATGGTACAGTATGTTCTGTTTAGTGTGTGTTAGTGCAGTATTTATGTTATATGTATTGACATACAGCCTTCAGGACCGATATAAAATGCTGTTTAGTGATTTGCATTCTATGGCTGCATTGAAAATCTGTCTGTGATTGTATTTTCCAAATTCCAAAAGTTATTTGTCATACTTTGTGCTTACTAGCAAACTAGTGGTAGGTAGGTGGCAAAGTACGTTAGGCACTGACAAAACACTCAAAAAATGTAACAGATGGTTAACATTTATAATACAGTAAAATTAAGCTAAAACACACAACAATTAATTCATTTTCACAATTTAGTCTATAGCACCAGTTTGTTTTTTTATTAACCGTCCACCACAGCATTAACTCTGCCTTCATGGTCTAAAGGGCCACAACTAATCCTATGCTGCTATTCACAACTTGTATTTCTGTATTTAAACTAATGTTTCATTTAGATCCAATTATTGCTGTTGGCATTTTGCACCATGTTTAAACCACATTTTGTAATTTTGCTTATAATTTACTCTGTTAACCATTGTTAATAATACCTAAAAAAATTATTGCTTTAATAATTCCTTAAAATCTTGAAATCCTGGAGCACGACAACCACAAAAAAATCTTAAAATACAGAGCAGTGTTGAACCGTGTTATTCTGGAACACTTAAGAGCAGGTAATAGTATGTTAGTTTGTAAATGCAGAATGAAAATCTCTCCAGCTGATAAAATTATTTAATAAGTATTTAATTGTTTTTATATTTTGTGTATTTATAAATGCTTATTCATCCAATAAATATATAACTGCATGACTAAGCTAAAACACACAACAATTTATTCATTTTCACAATCTAGTCTATAGCACCAATGTGTTTTTATTATTAATCGTCCACCACAGCACTAACTTTGCCTTCATGTACTGAAGGGCCACAACTAATCCTGCTGCTATTCACAACTTGTATTTCTGTATTTAAACTAATGTTTCATTTAGATCCAATTATTGCTGTTGGCATTTTGCACCATGTTTAAACCACATTTAGTAATTTTGCTTATAACTTACTCTGTTAATTATTGTTAATAATACCTAAATACCTCCTGGAGCACAACAACCACAAGATACAGAAGCAGAGTTGATACCATGTGAGATGTTAGTTTTTGTGAATGCAGTATGAACATTTCACCAGTATTTAATCTTTTTTTAAATACTGTGTATTTATTAGTGCTTAATCATCAAAATATATACAACTGCATGTTAGGATTCATGGTAAAGCAAAAGCTTAAAACCAAGGACACATTTCTTCTTGATATAGCGAATAACACCAGGACACCGAGCATAATGTCAAATCAAGGTTTATTTGTCACATACATAGTCATACACAGTACAACTGGCAGTAAAATGCTTTAGTGACTGCTCGGACACATTTTTATAGCTAAAAAATAGACAAAGTAGACAAAAATATATATTTATACAAAATATAGAAATGTTTTGTTTATTTGAATACATTTTTGTTTTTGAGTCAAAATGTTGTAATTACTGTGTATTGTTAGACCATGTGCACTAAAGCATCTTACCCATTTCTTTAGCAGACATCAGCATGCTGGCACCTAATATTTTTGAACACTCAGCATAGACAGCCCAACAGTTGACAGGGTTGTTTGTTAATTAGCATTTTCTTACTTGCAAAAGAATTAAAAAAGAAATTGAAGTCACAGTATTTTTATTGTTCTTTGTGTTATTCGGTGATGTGGATTATAGCTAGCCGGCAATGTAGTAAACTTATACAGTTAAAGATTAATAAATAAAGATTAATAAATCAGTTGTGCTGACAGTGATGTTTAAGGTGTCTGTTATGGCTCTGTAGCTTTTCCCACTTTATTGCTGTTTAATGATTTTGTCCCTTTGAACTGTTTAAAGCTTTACATTCACTATAATAGTTTCTAGTTTAAGAAGATCTTCCCAACAAACAGCAATAGGTTTTTTTTGTCATTAAAAAATAAGCAAGTTGCTTGAGAACATTTTGATACAGCATTTTTATCTAGAACTTGACTTATATTTATGCATTTTTTTAATATGGAGCAAATAATTTCCCCTTTTAAATTACTTAAACATGAAACAGATCATTTATGTTCATGAATACATCATTTTTGTTCTTATTTAAACATTTTATCTCAGAGGACTTTATTAGTGCAAATTAAAAGTGAATATACTATATGCACTAGATGTATATTAAAACCAAAACAAAATGGTTGCATATTCTTCATTCTCAGTTTAGGTCATTGATCACTGATTTAATACAATCTGCTGTGGCTATCGTTCACAAGTGCATAACCAATAAAAAATAACTCGTGGCTGATATTATTTTTTTAAAACCACTGAGGACTTTTGGAATAAAGCAATGCAAAACTGTTGCTAAGTAAATATCATAAATACATAAACTGCATATTTTCCTGCACAATTTCTGTTTATTTGCTGAATTTACTTCATTTGCAAATGCCAGGAATTTCAATATTTAGAATTCAGAATTAAGAATCTGCAAAAGTTTGTTAAAGAATAAAAATCACCTAATTTTCTCTTTAATTTAACTGAAGAGTCCAAACCTTTACATGAGACTGTACAAACCTTTAGTCTGTTATACAGAATGTTTTGGTTTCCCTTCTGTACTCTTTAATCCTTTTGTTTCATAAGTTTCCTCAATCTCAATGCTTATAAGTGACACTGATTCAGAAACTAAATTTTGCTATTAATATGCAGATGAATCTTGAGAATAACTTGACACTTTTGACTGTATTCTTTTAAATTCCTGACTGGTGCATGGTGGTGCGCAGGCGCTGGGTGGCAGGCTGAAGGTTGAGCTGAAGTGTGGACAGTTCTGTTACAGATGGGTGTTAGATTTTCAGTCCTGCTACAGTAATAACTCCATACGGCCACTTTGTGTTAAACCCAGTAACCCTGCACAGGCATTCCATGCCTTCTGCCTGTTATGAGCCCCTTCCAGGGGGCTGGATATGGGGGCTCAACTTGAACTCACTCTCTTCTCTTTCTCCATTTCTCTTTTGCTCTCTTACACTCTCTCACTTTCTCTGTCTTTGCTTCTTTGTTCTATTTTTCTTGCACTTTCGTTCTGAAAACCTCTGGCCTCACCAACCACTTTAGCTAAATATATAAGACCAGTAAGATCTGCTTCATTTTTATTAACCAGCAAACAAACAAAGAAAACCAAACAAATGTTATTACCAAACTATCTTATCACGTCCCTAATATTGTTTGTGACTTTTGGCTCACTGCTTATACATACTACAACAAGCTTAGATTTGGCTAGTATTTTTTTTGTGGCAGGGGTGGAGGATGGGACTTTTCCACCCCCATGCATGGAAGGGTAATGTTATCCATTTAAAATTGAAACGGTCGCTTCCTGCTCCATAATTATTTCCACCTTGGTCGGTATTTAGAGATTCCTCACTGCATTCTTCTTTTATTGAAAAACATGTTACTGTATTTACGTTATTCTTAAACATAAAGACTTAGCAAATGTTTAATCACCTTTAATTAGGTATATACTGGTCTGGACAATAATATTTCCAATATAACAGTATTTCCAATATAAAGGTCAACAGTTTCTCTCTTTGTGGCTTTAGCTTCTTTACTTCTTTGTTACATTTGCTGAGATGTATTTCATTTTTCCAACTACCTGTGCAATGTTTCATCTCTGAAGCATTATAAATCCATTCTTATGCTTACCAGCTGGTAAAATCCTTATTATTATGAAAAGATGCTTGTTTTTCTCCAAACATACTTTTGGTAATTGTATCAGTCCACATCACTCACTTCCAAAATACTTCTGTCTTATCAATATGCTGTTTTTGACGACTCTTATGTTAAACCAGCACTGTGTCAAATAAACCATTGCTGTCATTTGGAAGTTTTCTTTAAATTTCTGGCCAACATACAAGCAGGTTTTTTTGTCTTCCAAATCTTTAATTTTACAATCTATACTTCCACTGCCATTTCTAAAAAAAAGAGTCAACAAGTCAGTGAATGTGTAGCAAGTTACTTTAACTTTGAAACTTTACGAATAATCACAGATTATAATCACATACACTGTACTGTTTATTTGTCTATTTTTGTACTGAGTGCCCTGCTATACCTTTGATGCTGTAACACTGTGAATTTCCCCACTGTGGGACTAATAAAGGATTATCTTGTCTTATCTTATCTTCTTATCTTATCTTATTCTTTTTATTGCATTTTACAAAATTTTTTTGGAAATGGAGTTTGTAATATAATTACTTTAAATCCAGTTCTAGTGTTTTTTAGAGAATATTGCTGCATTTACTATGAGCTCTGTTATTATTTGTGTTGTTTTTTTTTGGCAATAATTTTGTAAATATTTTATTAAAGTTAAAATCAAGCAACAATTTAAAACTAGTAAATTTACTGCAATTTATTTCAGTTTGTAAGGAAGTACAAACACTTAACTAATAAGTATTAAATATTGCCTTAAATACTTTTGCTTTTGGCTTCTAGTTGATACTATATTTGTTTACTATATTTGTTTGACGTGATTACTTTGTTTACTTACATTTTCCACATTTAGATACTGCAAGAAAGCTGACAACTTAGTAAACTTGGGGCAGTTAAAGATTAAACAATAAAGATTAATAAATCAGTTGTGCTGACATGGTTCTGGAGCTTTTCCCACTTAAATGTTGTTTAATGATTGTGTCCCTTTGAACTGTACAATGCTGTACATTCACTGTAATAGTTTCTAGTTTATTAAGATCTTCCCAACAAACAGCAATAGGTTTTTTTGTCATTAAAACATTTTTATGCAGCATTTGTATCTAGAACTTGACTTATACACATTTTTAATATAGGGACAAATAATTTCTTCCTTTTAAATTAGGTTGACATGATACAGAACATTTATGCTTAATATAAACTATCTGTTCTTATTTAAACCTATTATGTCAGAGAACATTATTAGAGCAAATTAAAAGTGAATATATGTACTAGATGTATATTAAATAACCAAATAACCAAAACAAAAACGTTTACATATATTCTTTATTCTCAGTTTTAAGAGAGGTACATTTCTCACCTAGAAACTTAACTGGTTTAATACAATCTGCTTTGGCTATTGTTCACAAGTGCATAAACAATAAAAATAACAAGTGGCTGATATTATTTTTTTAATAAACCACTAGAGACTTTTGGAATAAAGCTATGCAAAAGTTCTGCTAAGTAAGTTTTACTGCATAATTTCTATTTATTGAAAGAACCTCTATGCATGTTAATTCATTAGTCATGAAGCCTCATAAACGTTATGGTTTAGTAATATAATAACAAGTATAACAAGTATGACATGAAGCAATTACGTTCTATTAAAATGAATGTTATTGTTGGTATGTTGTTGAAGTTTTAAGAGTTTCTTTTCTAGCCAGAAACTTTAACTTCCAGTACTGAAAACAGTTCAAACATAAAGTACTTGGACTCCCTGCATAAATTGCATATTTAAATCCTAAAGTGTGATTTATTTTGAAATGTTGCAGTGCAGCTAATGCATCGGTTTATTTATTTCACTCAAACATACTGAAACTGTCCTTGACAAAACCTTCTTTTTGGCAGTTACCCAAATGTTTTCTGAACTGTTAAGTCCTGGTAGATCTTATTTTTTTATTTATTATATCATCTTTTTTGAATGCCTCTCAAATGTCTAGCCAATAGCAGTTTCATCTGTATCTGCAGTGTTTTTTTCCTCTGGCTGAGATACTGAAGTCATGTCTGTTCGAGGTAAAACGTCCTATCTGCCAAACTCTTCCTCTCCTGGAAACTTTCAAAGTTTCAGGAAAACTTTTCTTCCAGAACATCGCTGTATCATCAAAGCCAGGATTAAACATTTATGAAGGAACAGCTTTGACTGTTGGATTTAAGCTTATTAGGTTTAAAACCAAGCTAGAAGTTTAATGTGACTTCAAAGATGTTTTAATCTGTCAGTATACAAGCTTATACAGAGGCTATTTAGCCGTGTGGCTCCTCTCGCTGCCTCTCCCGGTGTGAGCTTTCTCCAAATAAATCTGATCGAGTGCTAATTATAATTAACCTCTTCTCGGCCAAATGCACCTCACTAATGTTTCAGGAATAGATTTGCTCATTAGTAATAAAATATTCCAGTTAATTGATGTTTAGTTGTTGTTTTGATGCTTAATGAGCTCACTTGAACGCTTTAATTTGTTTCGATGGATGACAGAAAAACCATTTGTTGAACCACATGGGGGAAAAAAATGATAAATTTGTTTGGGAATTCTCTAAAACATTTAATAGTTCTTGTTTCTTAGGAGAAGGCATAGTTACAAAATACTGTACAAATAATTGTACAAATAATACAACATATAAAGTCTTTAAAATGTTCCAGTACAAATAATGTACAGTCATGATGTCAGTATACATTAATAAATCATGTTCCGTTCATTTGGACACAAAAAGAAATAAAGTTTCCTAACAAAACATTTAATTTTAAAGTAGTACAATCTCCTACTTGTATTTTGCCCTACTATTTCTGTAGTAAAGAAAAAAGCCTTATTTAAACATTTATAAATCCACAAAAATGTCTGTGACATTTCTCCAGATAAAAAAACACTTAATGTATAAACTGACCTTGTAATTTCCTTTAAGCAGGACTGTAAATATACTGTGTACAGTGTTAAGGCTGTAATGTTCTGTTATATGTTTGTATACATGGCTGAGTCACGCCTGTAGATTTATGCACTGAATTTTCCAGGGTTGGTCTGTAACAGTGACGTCACACTGCCAACTAAAATAAAGTGTAGCGCTGTAATATAACGTGTCTTAAAGGAATCTGAATGTGTGTGTTCAGTGTGGAGCTATAAATAGTAAAAACCGCTCTTTCCAAAGCCAGAAATAGGTTTGCTGGAATCAGTCTGAGGGCATTAAGGGCATTAAGCTCTCTCCTTCCTTTAAACAGGACGAATACCACAAATACTGAACCAAGGCTTCACTAAAATAACCCAAAATGAGATTTATTTATTTATCATTTGAGAAAGGTTTCTGATGTGTGGAACATACACTTTAGATTAGAGGCATGGTAAAATCTGAGTAGAAATGTTATTTATTTTAAAACCTCTTTGTTCTGATCAGCATACAAGAATTGAATGTACAACATTTTCTTGATGTTTCTCAATGCATGACATTGTAATAAATATATAACTGTCTCTACTCCACACCTACAAACATTGTCATACAATATATAAATACTTTAAAGTCATAGTGCAATAACTACAGACTACAGATGTTTTGTAGAATTATATTGAAGTGCACTATAGAATTAAAATACCTAAAATCATGTTGTAATAGAATTGTTGTGTTTATTTATTTATTAGGATTTTAACGTCATGTTTTACACTTTGGTTACATTCATGACAGGAACGGTAGTTACTCATTACACAAGATTCATCAGTTCACAATTTGTGCTGTGCTAGCCACACTGGAACTAACCTGTAACCCACTCAGTCAAATTTGTTTTGCAGGCTGAAGTTCCCCCACAAGAGGGTGCTGTTAGTGTTAGTGGGATTTGCCATCTGCCAAGATATGAGTTCCTGTCTTTACAGCCAGTGTATTTTCGACTCTTGATACGTTAGACTAGCGGTCCCCAACCTTTTTTGCACCATGGACCTGTTTCATAAAAGATATGATTTTATGGACCAGTGGGGGTGGGGGATTTAAAATAGAATAACTATAGAATGGAAAATCAGTGTGAATCCTGAGCTTTTTTTCGATGCAACTCGCTGATTCCACCTAGTGGTGATTAGAAACAATAACACCCGAAGAGTATTGGAAATTGAATGGACCACTGCATTAGGAACATTTAAGAAACTCAGCCAAGACCTAAGAATTAAAAAAAGGTGAACCTTCACAAGTCTGATTGTATGCAAATATAAAAGATGACACAAACATTACAATATTCAGGAATGACTTTTGGTCTAAAAGTTTCAAATGAACCCAAAGACATCAGCACTGGAACTGGTAAAGGAAATATAATAAAATAGCTCAAGGACGACAAGGTGAATGTGTCCGAGTAGCAATTGCAAGTCCTGACCTGAATCCCACTGAAAATTTAATGAATACACACAGATAATAAATATGACTATTATGTCATATATAATTGTGATATCATTAATAAAGAACATAGTATTATAATACAGAATGAGCACAATACAAATATGAATACAGTAATTATATGGACTTATGAGGTGTTATGAGGTTAGTACATATTGTATCACTGATATTACTGTAAAACAATATTAATTACAAGCTAAACTGTGGGCTGAACTGAAAACAGCATTTTCAAGGAAGGACTGAATTACACAGGTTCTACATTTAATATTGGAGTACAACTGTCTATCAGTGCAGCTCCCTGCTTTCCTCAAGTGCATGTTTGAGTACTGCTTCACCTGCAGATGGTTGTGGGTATTAGGGAGCTTGTGCATGAGTGCTCACAGACACACACACACACACACACACACACACACACACACACACACACACACATTAGGGTGGGAGTGCAGTGTGCAGTGGTGACTGCGTTCCTTTGATCTATCCATTTCCCTTGTCCTTTGTCAGAAATGGTCTGAGAGGGAGAGCTGCGTGTGTTTGGAGCTTCTATTGAAGCGTTAAAAGTGTTCAACTCTTTTCCTCCTTTCTTCCCTTCTTTCCCCCCTCTCGGCTCTTATAAAAGACCTTCCACACAGGCAGAAATTGGGGGATATGGATGCGAGAGAAGGAAAGTTCTTGTGTTTATTATTTTAGAAAGTAGGTTCCCACACACACAACAATGAGTTAGCCATGCGAGGCAGCATTGTCTGAGCGCCGTAGCCGCAGGGAAACTCTATATTCCAATGAAAGTCAAAATCTGCAGGGGAAAAGAAGCTCGTAACGGGAACCAATCATGTCACAGGATGTGCCTTCAATTCTAAAACCAACAGTGCATGACATTTATGGTGATGTTAGCATAAATTCTACAGTATCCAGAGCTTGTATTTAATTTTAACTTTCTTCACAGTTCATTCAGTGTAAAAGTAAGTGACACCCGGGGCTGCACAGAAAAAACTACCAGAGAAAAAAATGGCAGATGGTTTCGGCCAAGTTCAAGTCCACATTTCCCCCTCCCCCTCTCTTTTCTCTTCACTTCCTGCCATTCTTTCTGCCCCTGGACCAAAGCGCAAACGGCCGTCGGCTAGGTATGCGACCATTCATTGTGCGCCGCAGGGGGTCCCTCGCTTTAAGCCAGTCTCTCTAAAAGCAGGTCGTGAAGTCCCGTGGAGTTCTCTGAGCCATGAGTGAAACGGACAGGCATGACCCGACCGGGGCACACATCAAAAGGGTTGTGCTCGGACCCCTCCGCCCCGCCCACGCCGTGCCCACCTAGCCCGACACGGCAGCACATTATGGCAGCACATCAGGGTTCACTGCGCACACTCAGATGTAAAATGTGCAGTTCTGTGTGTCCGGAATATCATCAGATGGAAAGACTGAAAAGTTCTAAAAGATGAGAATGAGTGCTGGTCAATAGTTCTCAGTATGCAGAGATAAAGAAAAAGAGCGAAAGAGGAGCGAGACGCTCTCATTCAGCTTTCTCCTGGTTTGCACACAGCCTCTCAAGTGCTGCATGAAAGCCCATTACCTACTTGTGGGAGGCCTTAATTGAGACGGACCATGCAGGTGGACAATGGCGGGCAGAAATTTGAGTCAATGCAAGCATGACTGCAGCACTTCTGTGGCAGTAATGGTGGCGTGAATGACAATAAAGCACTTTGTAATACAAGCATATGTGGTCATATATCTTCAGCAGACCCAGCCTGGCTTGTTAGGATAGCCGTAAGCGGAGAAGCCAGACAGTCACACGGTGCAGAGCTGAGGGATCTTAGTTCATATCATTAGCCATCTCACCATTGCCGGTCCCTCCCTTCCCAGTCCCTCCTCCCTGCTCACTTCTGCTTATATCTAAAAGACCTGAATAGAACCACTGAAAAGCTCCTGAAGCCGGTAAAGCTACGCTGCTTCAGGCAAGAACAATGCCAGCTGGAAGATTATTGGATGAAACTGAATGTTTTCAGCCTCAAGACACATTTTCTTCAGTCTTACCTTATGGTCAGTTGTAGCCTAGCGGTTAAGGTACTGGACTAGTAATAGAAAGGTTGCTGGTTCAAGCCCCACCTCTGTCAGGTTGCCACTACTGGGCCCTTAATCCTCAATTGCTTATACAATATACTGCATCTGCTAAATGCTGAAAATGTAAATGTTACCCCTCTCAGAAACAGCCAATCGTGCCTGTGTTGACGCCCAGCCGGCTGATAGCACCACTCGGATTTGAGCCCGGGTCTCAGAGGTGGTGGCTTGCATAACAGACCACTGCACCACCCAGGCGAAACCCAAAATTATATTTATGGAATATTAATTTCACTGGTCTCTACTCATGACCTGTGTGAGTATCAGTTAGCTACCTGCCATTTTTCTTCGCTTTTTCAGCTGCCTAGTACAGTTACCCAGTTAGAGCTGGGTAGTTACAGTTCCCATTACATTGCAGAGAATTAAATAAAGAAACTTAAGATCTACTGATGTTTAAACCATCATGCTATGCACCAACAATACCATGATACTAAGCTAAGTTGACGTGTGAATGGATGAAGAATGTGGTTTGGGACACAGCCAAAACAATGTAAGGTCTGGTTTGTTTGAAGCACTTTGGCTTACCTGCTAATATAGGATGCATTTCCAGTTTGTGTATTTATGAATGTTCATAGATCCTGGTGTTTTTATTATGCAATAAAGATATGATGTTCGGTGCGGGGGTGGGGGGATTAATAAACTAGTTAATATTTCAAATGATCTATCAGGCCAGTTGAAAAAACCATTTCCATCTATCATTGGATTAACCTGGTTATATTATTATATTGTATATGTATCGTATTTATAATATGATAAATTATGCATAGGTAAACTGCTGTTTACTGCGCTTTTTAAGAGGCGTTTTAAAAGCAAGAAGTGTGCTTACAGTATCCGTATATGTGTGCGTGTGTATGTGACATTCTCACAGCTTGATAACATCACTGTTTATGCCACGAGCCACAGCAATTACGTAAATATCATCAGACGCTCTCATATTACAGGTTATTTAGATCAAATTGAATAGAACTACATAAACAGTAATGTTGCCTACAGGGGACGAAGTCATTATCCCAGTCCTACGCAGCTTTGACTTTCTTTCCGCTCTGTCCCCGTGGAGATAAGTACAAGTGCAGCAGTCGTGTTGGCCGGGCCTCTGCCCACACATTACAGGCATGAAAACAGTAAAACCACTAGCGATGGTCATAAACACAACATGCTATGCTGTACAGGCACTGACGCTACAGTACATACATCCTGAATTGCCATGGGAAAGCCAGCGATGAAGAACCGCCTTAAAGGAGTGTTAGTCTGTGTGTAGTAGAGCAGCCTGGTGGTGTTGATCATTATTTCTTTACTTACAGTGTCACGGTTCACATAAAAGAGAGGAAAGAATGGACATTATTGTAGATAAATGTTAAATGACTGTAACTGTAGTAACAGCAAAACTAAGTACAGTAAAATTATTAATAGACCAGCTGCATATAGGACAGTAATTCTTTTTTCCTGTAACTTTGTTACTGTACTTAAGTTCTCAATTCATATTTTACTTGACTTATATTTACCTTTGACTTATTTATTTATTAGGATTTTAACGTCATGTTTTACACACTTTGGTTACATTCATGACAGAAACGCTAGTTACTGGTTACACAAGATTCATCAGTTACATTTTGAATGTTAAACACAGTCAGTCATGGACAATTTTGTATCTCCAATTCACCTCACTTGCACGTCTTTGTACTGCGGGAGGAAACCGGAGCTCCTGGAGGAAACCCACACAGACATGCAAGAACATGGGAGAACATGCAAACTCCACACAGATAGGACCCAGCTCTCTGCACAGGCATCTCTTTATCTGTCAATCAGGGTCCTTACACAGCATTTAAAGACCACACTCACATAGTCCGGTCATCCCTCCCTGCAGGCACTGCCAATTATACCCACTAGATGGCGCCCAGCCGACCGGTGGCAGCGCCGAGTTTTGAACTGAGGAGTTCAGAATCTCGGCGCTGGTGTGCTAGCGGAATATCCTGCTGCGCCACCTGGGCGGCCTTTTAGGTGATAATTAAATGCTTTTACTAGACTGATCACAACATAAAGCTTCTGTTTTAAACACTATTTGAAATAAGTCACTTATATAATTGTAGCATTTAACCAAATGTCGTTATGTGGCTAATAAACCAATTTAAATCATGTTTGGTGTTTTTTTTCCTGAGCAAGTTTCAGTGTCAGTATTTGCCTAAAAAAATGCTGATTGATCCATTTTTACAAAATACTTATAATGGCTATTGTTGTTCTACAATGTAGTTAAATAACTATTAACTAAATTATACTGAAAAAATAAATTAATAGATAAAATCAGATGAGAATTGTACACCTTTTAATGATGAATGAATTCAAATACAAAATACAATATAAAAAAAGTATAAATTCAAGGTTTATGTAAATAGAACAAACAATGAAATTTTCCCCTCTTATTCAAATTGTGTGTAGAAAATCATACCCATCTGTCACCATTTTCCGACTCTTGTTTTTGGATTAGTATTGGCACTTTTACAGTGAAGACCTGTTGTACTAGTGCCACCTTCTTATGTCCAGGCAAAGCTGCCCTCCCTCGTTCCATCTCCCTCCTCCAGCTTCTCTCCTTTGACTGGCCCCCGACTTTCTCGCCCCTCTCTCTCACCCCTACCTTTATCTCAGCTTCCTCCTCCTAAACCCCCCTTTCTTTTCCATTTTTCTCTAAACTCAATCAGTTTCTTTCCATTCCAGCAGTGAGATATTCTAGCATTCCCCACGTTCATTACTTCCGTGTACACATTCTGAGGGTGGAAATCTCTCCAAGCGTTTGTAATCCGACACGATAACACCTGCTAGTAACCATTCTATACTAATACAAATAATAAGAAGCCTGACTCCAAACCCTGCTGCACACTGTAGAAGAGGAACAAAAGCTGTTATAGATGCAAAAAGAGGGAGGAGGCATGTCTATATTAATGCCAGTGGTTGGAATGGGTTTTGATCTAATCACGTTTTTATGAGATCAGATCGGACACGATCTCCCAGCTGGTCTGTTGCAGAGCAAGTGTGCAGTGATTATCTGAGGTACAGAGCGTTTTCCTGATCTGAAGAAATGCTGTGCTGGAAGACTTGAATGTTTGCCGTCAGGGAGAGGATCGTCACAGACGTGTGACACCGCTGTGCCTGGCAAACTGATGGCATCCGAAAGGCAATTAGCATGGAGAGAGTAGATGCCGGAACTACCCGGGCTACGCAAACACACTGTGTCCTCTAATGAGGCGTCACCGGACTTATGAATTACCATGGAAACCCCCACCAAGCTTCTGCAATGCCAGCAAAATCCCTGTAGCATCATTTCAGTGCCGCGACTTATGCGAGTTAAAGCACCTAGAGCACAAATCTGAGCTCACAACCTGCTCTAACATCCACCATAATGAATATTAATATTAAGTGCACTTGTAGAACTGTTTTAACAGTAATAACATGTTTAAGAACTTTAATTAAACCTCTTTATATGGGAACAAAAAGTCACTAGCTTAAAGTCAATTATAATCATTATGGAAGAAATTAGAAGGCAGTGGAACTTTTTACAGTACTGACTTTATGCTTTATGTTTAGAGAAGATTCTGCAAAAATAGATGCAAAAATGAAAATTCATGTCAGTATTTTTCTACAGAAAGTGTCACAGAAAACAACTACTTACTTACTATTCTTACGACAATATCTATAATTCTTAAGATCTGTACTTTATCTACCAAGAATTTTTTTCTTTTTCTCCGATTTCCCTAGCGATTTCTAGTCGTATCCAATCACCCTGATTGCGTTATGCTACACCTCTACCGATACAACCCTCCACTGCTGACTAAGGACACGCCCCCTCCGACATGTGTGCATTACCGACTGCATCTTTTCACCTGCACAAGGCGAGTTCATATGTGGAACAGCCTTGTGCGCGGAGAGCCACACCCTGATCAGCATTATTCCTCAACTCTGGTCTGGCTCATCCCACCCTGTGAACAACCGGTCATTGTTCATGTAGCCGCCCAGCCCAACCGGATGGCAGAGCTGAGGTTCGATGTGTTCGAAATCCCAGCTCTGGTGTGCTACCATATTTTACCGCTGTGCCACCTGAGCAGTTATCTACCAAGAATTTTAATCAATAGAAAAAAAATCTTCAAAATCTGTACCTAGCTGTTTATCTATCCGGTTATCTGTTCGTCACTAATTTAAACAAAAGTTGAAACTCGGCTTGTGGTCTGGTAAATTAGACTGTTGCTCCACCAGAGCGCTCTTCAGTAACTTTGACTATTCAGACAGTTGTTGGTTTAAGCCCTACCAATGCCAGCTTGCCAATGTTGGGTCCATATGTATTTATTTATTTATTTATTTATCAGGATTTTACACACTTTGGTTACATTCATGACAGGACAGGTAGTCACTGCTTACCCAAGATAGTTTAATGTCAAACAGTCATGGCTTTGTACTGTGGGAGGAAACCGGAGCTCCCGGACTAAACCTACACAGACACAGGGAGAAAGGACCTGGACCGACCCACCTGGGAATCAAACCCAGTACACCTTCTTGTTGTGAGGTAACAGTGCTACTCATTCCAGGCTCTATATTAATGCCAGTAGTTGGAATGGGTTGCCCAACAAGATCATGATCATATTTTCCTCATATTCACATACTTTTGGTCTGTGTGTCTGTGTATCTACATAAATATCTGTGTCTGTCATTCTACAGTTTATACACTGACATCAATGTGTGTGTAAACATATGAATGTATGTGTGAAGGTATAAATGTAAGTATGGCTCCAGCATGACATTCCAGGGATGGTTTTCTCATTCAGGTTCACTGTAACATCCATAAGCGACGCTTAATGCTTCAAGTGAGGAGAATGAAAGCCCAGGTCTCAGCTCTCGGACAGAATGTTCTGTCTGGTCACCGCACTGTCCCTGCCGTGTTTTGTCAGTTGGTGGCACATTCCTTCCTTTTGGCCAGTCTCGTGTTTATTTCCAAGGATAAGTCTTTCTTTCCCAGGTCCCACTTGGCCTCGACGAGAAGGTTTTTGGCTGAGATTCATTCTGCACAAAAGGGCCGGGCATTCCAGCTGTCTGCCACTAATCCCTGGTGTCAGCTCCAGTTAATGTTGCAGAGTGAAATCCGAAAGCTCAAAGTGGCATGGGATATTGTTTTTGGAGAAGAAGAATCATCAGTATTCATGTGGAAAGGAAATTTGTCTGTTGGTGGCATTACGGAGGCTGGTGGCCTTCCACCTTAGAGGTTAGGGGGTCTAGCTAAGTTGTTGAGGCTAGTGGCGTCTTACGATTATTTATTTATTTATTTATTTTTATTTATTTATTTTTTTATTTTTTTATTAGGATTTTAACGTCATGTTTTACACACTTTGGTTACATTTGTGTCAGGACAGGTAGTTTACTGGTTACACAAGAATCATCAGTTCAAGTTCAACAGTCATGAACAATTTTGTATCTTCAATTCATCTCACTTGCACGTCTTTGGACTGTTGGAAACCGGAACTCCCAGCGGAAACCCACACAGACACAGGGAGAACATGCAAACTCAGAAAGGACCCAGACCACTCCATCTAGGAATCAAATCGATTATTATTTATAAATCTGTTCCAGTAATCATAAGGTCACTGGTTCAAGCCCCACCACTGCCATGTTGTCACTGTTGGACCCCTGAGCAAGACCCCTAACCCTCAATTGCTCAGACTGTATACTGTAACCATAATGTAAGTCGCTTTGAATAAAGGTGTCTGCTAAATACCATAAATGTAATGTAAATGATTAGCGGTTAAGGTACTGGACTAGTAATCGAAAGGTCGCTGGTTCAAGCTTCACCACTGCCAGGTTACCACTGTTGGGCCCTGAGCAAGGCCTTTAACCCTCAATTGTTTAGACAAGCTACTGTCACAGTCCTGTAGGTCACTTTGGATAAAAGTGTCTGCTAAATGCTGAAAATGTAAATATAAATGAAAAAAAGTTGTTCGTTTATCCTGGTCAGGTTCAAAGCAGGTTCGGTTTCAACAGAAACAACAGTGGGTGCAGGGCAGGAACATCTTAAATAGATGACTTACAGACAGAAGGCAAGTCCTGCAGGTTGAGCTCCTGCAGAGCTGCATCACCGCTCCCTGCCTCCTAATGGCATGTCAGCTGGGCGAGGACGGGCTGTTTTTCTGGGTTGCTGGACCAGGCCTCATTATCACATGAGTGTTATCTTTCTGTGTTTTCACGCAGCGGGCAGCTTACACCCCTGTGACAGGATCAAACCAGCCGCACACACACACACACACACACACGCAAACACACATACACGCAAACACACACACGACACACAGGACGAGCCTGGTCCAGAAGCACAGTGTGTGAGTGATTGTGTGTGTGAGTGATTGTGTGTGTGCTTCATTCACTTCATCTTTGGATGTTGAAGATATACATGCATGCTACGATATCTGTATTATTTAAAATAACAAATTACAGTTACTTTGTGATCATGAATAGGGTCATTTTTGGTCTAGATTCCAGTGGGAAAGGGAGTGGCGTCGAGTTTAACAGACGTTGAGTTTCAAGGTATTTTTTCCCATAAGGATGTACGGGGAAACCAGTTAATGCATTACATGGTCCTGTGGAACTGCATATATTTTAGGCTGATGTAAAATACCACTTCACATGTAAAATAGCATCCACATGTATATGTGTTTAGCTGTATTTTTCTCACTGTTTCACTTTTAAACTTGCGTTATAGCTCAGGGTGCTGAGAAATTGTGAGTCTAAAAAGCTTACCATTAAAAAAAAAGCTTAACATGGTCTAATGTTTTTAATATATGAACACTAAACCTCTTCTTATTTTTACTGCTCATAAGTTCTCTCCATTAGTGGAACCCGATGTTTTATAATACAGACACAATGTTTGTACGGCCTGAGTCGCTTTAACCACGTCATATCAAACAGTTCGTCTCATTGGAGGTGCTTTGAAAAGATCAGCGGCAAACTGGGACAAAGTTCAATCAGGTTCCACTTAGGGAGGCGTAGTGGCGAGCTAAGCAGCACCGCCACACTAACAACAACTCAACTCAACAACAGTCAGCATAAAAAGCTATTTTGCCGCTTCTCATGTGAATGCGCCCTTACCTGAACTGTGGAATTTTATTTATTCATTTATTTTTAAGCCATTTATCATTTGAAACAGACACCTGCAATTTAAGATGCGTGACGCTTATGTGGACAAATATCTGTCGGAGCGGTTCAGCGTCAGCGCTTAGTCTGCTCCATAAGCTCGATGCTACATTGCTTTATCATGTTTCCACGCTGACTCTGGGTCTTTGTGTGGGACGTTAAGAGCCGGTCTAGAAAGCCAAACCGTGTTCTTAACAGTCAGCTATCTAGCGTTCTCATCTCAGCCCTAGATGCAAGTGCTATTGCTACCTGTTCGGAAACAAAAAAAAACAGGGGGGCAGTGGGGGGGAGCGCTGGGACAAAGCTGGGAGCGGAGCTGCAGAACACAGTGACTGTTGTGTATGAGTGCAGGCTTGGCACAAACACTGGCTTTTCTGTAAAACTATCCGACTGCTCCCAGCCCACTGCATGGGCCCTCCATACTGTCTTTGTCCTTTCACATCACCAACGACATTGAGAAGCCGAATCTAACAACACCTGGTCCCTCGCTGCCTTTTCCCTCCTATACATGCAGCTCGGCTCTGCTGAGATCTAAGCTCTTACTGGAGATGCACCACATGTGTCCAAACCTATTATGTAAATACACACTAGATAGCCAAAAGTATGTGGTCGCACATTGACCAGGTAGTTACTGGTTACACACGATTCATCAAACATAGTCATGGACAATTTTGTATCTCTAATTCACCTCACTTGCACGTCTGTGGACTGTGGGAGGAAACCGGAGCTCCTGCAGGAAAGCCACACAAATATGGGAAGAACATGCACACTCCACACAGAAAGGACCCAGAGCACTCCTTCTGGGAATTGAACTTAGGACCCTCTAGCTGTGAGGCGACAGTGCTACCCTCCGAGCCACCGTGACGCCCCTCCTGATTATAAGTTCTTTCTGATTTAGTGTTTTCTGATCACCCAGCTTCTGAAACAGCAACCCACCACACCATCACACTTCCATCATCATGTTTGACTGTTGGTATGATGTTCTTACTGTTCAAAGGTTCATCTGGTTACATTTGTAAAGATTCACCACTGTTCCAAGTTTTTTATATTTGAAGATTTTGGCTCTCACTGTGATTCGCTGGAGTCTAAGGGTCCTTTAAATGGTGTTGTAACCCTTTTTTTGTAATAAGATCTTTGATTTTTGTAATATTTTACCTACGTCCTATTGCTGAAAAGGTTCTATTCAACTGATGTTTCAATTCTGAGTCTGGCTGTGCATTTTCTCCCCATTTTCCTCCTGATTTAGCACACTCAGTTTGTCTTGGTGGCCAATTAGTATCTGCTGCAGGCACTGACAATTTTGCCCACCGACCGGTGGCAACGCCGAGTTTCAAATAGAGGAGTTCAGAATCTCGGTGTTGGTGTGCTAGCAGAATATTCCGCTGCACCACCTGGGCATCTGTGGCCAGTCTGTTTAAACCCAATAATCAATTACATTTGCTGAAGATGTTGATTTATTAAACAGCTTTTCCTCACAGTGCCAGAGAGTGTTGGAACTTTTTTCTACAGTACATGAAATGATCATTTAAAAGTTGTGTCTTGTGTTTTCTTATGTTTTCTTTGGCTCATATCAAAATCTGAAATATTTAAGTGTAACAAATGTGCAAATAAAGGAAATCAGGAAATGGTAAAACTACTTTTTAACAGCAGTGTATCTGATATAATAGCTAATAACAAAAGGAAGGAGTCTATTCTTCAGACTATACTTCAAACCCACCACCTACAAAGCTTTACTTTACACATCAAAGACTTTGGATTTGATCAGATTTGTTTGAATACACACGATCAAATCCACCATCCATGAAAAAGTGGCACAACAGGCTTCAGATCAGCGTGAACAGGCGTCTTTTATCTGAATCCTCAAAATGAGCAGGTGACTCGGTGGTATGGGAGAGGATTACAAACTGCCACCTGCTATACGGGTGAGGAATTTCCCTAATATAGATTTCAGAAAATGATTCATCAAATGATTCATTCATCACAATCATTAAAACGACAAAACTAGTTAATATAGCTAGTAGATATGCTTCTTTAATTTTCAACCAGTAATTTATTTAAAATATCCCAGTAACATCTGTTTCTCTGCATGCTTTGTTAGCCCCCTTTCATGCTGTTCTTCAATGGTCAGGACCCCCACAGGACCACCACAGAACAGGTATTATTTAGGTGGTGGATCATTCTCAGCACTGCAGTGACACTGTCATGGTGGTGGTGTGTTAGTGTGTGTTGTGCTGGTATGAGTGGATAAGACACAGCAGCGGTGCTGGAGTTTTTAAACACCTCACTGTCACTGCTGGACTGAGAATAGTCCACCAACCAAAAATATCCAGCCAACAGCGCCCCGTGGGCAGCGTCCTGTGACCACTGATGAAGGTTCAGAAGATGACCGACTCAAACAGCAGCAATAGATGAGCGATCGTCTCTGACTTTACATCTACAAGGTGGACAAACTAGGTAGGAGTGTCTAATAGAGTGGACAGTGAGTGGACACGGTATTTAAAAACTCCAGCAGCGCTGCTGTGTCTGATCCACTCATACCAGCACAACACACACTAACACACCACCACCATGTCAGTGTCACTGCAGTGCTGAGAATGATCCACCACCTAAATAATACCTGCTCTGTGGTGGTCCTGACCATTGAAGAACAGGGTGAAAGAAGGCTAAAAAGGTATGTAAAGGAACAGATGAACTACAGTCAGTAATTGTAGAACAACAAAGTGCTTCTATATGGTAAGTGGAGCTGATAAAATGGACAATGAGTGTAGACACAAGGAGGTGGTTTTAATGTTATGGCTGATCAGTGTATATGCATATATAAATTTAGCGTATCATATGCCTTTATTATATGAAGCTAGTCATTAAAATAACGTCTCGTCCAAAGACGTTTCTTTATTTAAATTCTAAACCACAGATGCAGGTAGAATTTTCTAACTGCGAGCCAATCCATAAAGCCAGGAGAGAAAGACAGATAACAGAAACAGAAGTTATCTAGCAGTCTGTCTGCAGAAAAAAGGTTCTTAGTGGGGATTCAGTATCAGGCACAGCCAGACAGGAAGCCAATCAAAAGGTTGGTCAGTGAGGGCAAAGCTAGTCTGGACAGAGCCCAGAGTCCCTCTGATTACACCTCAGTATACACAGTGCTTTTCCCACTGAAGTAATTGGATGTCCTGCATAAACCACTGCAGAAGTGCTCCGGAACACCACTGATTATCTTTCCATGGATTAGAAACACTGCGCTGTCTATGAATGCTCCCATTATTTCCAGCACATAATGTTCAATAAAATATAAAACTATAAAAAATAAGAAGAAGAACAGATGGTGGTAAATAAAAAGATCTGAAGCAATGTATTTACATTTTGTAGGTTTAGTAGAAGTCAATTGTTGAGCATCCTAAAACCTTATTGCTGGTATGTTTTTTTTTTTGTTTTTTTTAATATAATTTGCAAAACAATTTGGACACCGCTTGTAAAATTTCTCTTCTAGTTGACTTTTTAATTAAAAATAGATTCGCTTTAAACATTTCAGACATGGAACAAGTTAAAATATGGCATTTTCCACCATTTTTAGTTTAATATTTAATTAATGTCTCATTTACAACAATGTACAAATAACACAAAATCAGGCATGTGGAAAAGTATGGCACAATTAAATGTTTTTGGGTGTGTTATTTCTATCTATCTATTTCCTCGGCTGCTCCCGTTGGGGGTCGCGGGGGAACGTGATCCGCATTATTGATTTGGCACAGTTTTTACGCCGGATGCCCTTCCTGACACGACCCTCCCGAATTATCCGGGCTTGGGACCGGCACTACAATGCACTGGTTTATGCATCCTAGTGGGTAGGTACCTATAGGACAATTCAATGTCTCCAATTAGCCTGCATGTTTTTGGACTGTGGGAGGAAACCGGAGCACCCAGAGGAAACCCATGCTGACACGGGGAGAACATGCAAACTCAGCACAGAAAGGACCCGGGCCGCCCCACCTGGGGATCGAATTCAGGACCTTCTTGCTGTGAGGCAACAACGCTACCCACCTAGCCACCGTGCCGCGCTTTGGGTGTGTTATTTATTTTTCTTAAAAATAACCATTGAATTTGACCACGGGGGTTTAAACTATATCTGAAAGAAATACCTCAGTGTTATTAATCTATAGCACACATGTGAACACCATGGTAAGTTATTTTGACACATTCCCCAGTGTTAAGAAAACCAGAATATGAGCAGACAAGTGTTTCTTACTAACAACCAACCACAGAATAAACTGGATGGTCGGCTTTTGTTTCTACATGTTGCTCTAGGACAGTTTTATCACAGCTCTGTTTGAGAACTGCATTATCTTTTGTCTGCTGTATATAATGTTATCCAAAAAGTGACTTCTTTCATAAATGTTTACAGATTTACCACGTCAAAATGGGAGCTTTGCTCTTATATCACAGGGTGTTCATTCATATAGCAACAGGAAGTCTTGACTTCTGTACGTTTGAATGGAGAGACTGAAGAGGGTCACATGTCAATTATCAATCTCTCTCTTCTCAGGCGCTGAAAATTACACAGCTGAATGAAGTACTTATATTATTATATCGCTTTAATGCTTTTGGAACCTGGAGTGCGTTTATATTGCACTGATCTTATTATTTTCAGTAATGCAGGACCAGGCTCTTACCTGTTTAAATACCAGAGGATGCCAAGCATAACAGCTAAACTGACATTACTGAAGTTTTAATCCACTGATGAAATGGTGAGCATGAAGCAGATGAAGAGTCTCTGCAACACCAACTCAGTTTCCTGAAAAGAGGCTTAAAGAAAGACGGTCTAAGAGGTGGCAGAAACAAAAGTACCGGCTATACAGAGTGTCCATGACAGTGAGCCCATGGCAGGTGACCAACAAAGCCGACATATAAAGATCTCTCCCAGCTGCAGCGAATTATCGCTGATGAGGCACAGAGCCTGCCTGTCCCCTGCTGGCCACAATGGCATGTCAGGTGGGCATGATTCTGTAACTCTTGCACCCAGTTGATCTTTATGGCTTTTTCTTTCTTCGGCCAGTTACACTGTGTAAAGTTGTGAATCACTAATATACTACAGCTGAACACTTGCTTCCTCTTCACAACCAAACTGCCCCACGGCTACCAAAAATGTGTCTTCTTTATTTGAATGGGCCGAATTATGACACATCCTTTATGCTGTTGACATGGTGCCTACATGACACTACAGGTTTCCAGTAAAGCGGCATGAAACTGCTGGCAATGATGCTGAATTAACAAATAGGTAATTTTGCTGTTTCAGATCATCACCATTTATTATCCTTGACCTTATTGCAATGCCCCCCCCCCCCCCCCCCCCCGTGCTATTTTAACAGAGTCCTAACTAGCCTTAGCATTTCTGTCTGAATGGTTGATTGTTTGTTTGTTTATTAAGTCATGTTTTACACTTTGGTTACATTCATGACAGGAACGGTAGTTACTCATTACACAAGATTCATCAGTTCACACGAGGTTATATCGAACACAGTCCTGGACAATTTTGTATCTCCAATCCACCTCACTTTTATGTCTTTGGACTGTGGGAGGAAACCGGAGCACCCGCAGGAAACCCACACGGACACGGGGAGAACATGCAAACTCCACACAGAACGGACCCAAACCGCCCCACCTGGGGATCGAACCCAGGACAGTGCTACCCACTTAGCAACCGTGCCGCCCTGAATGGTTGATTAGCTGTGCTCTAATTCCTGCTTCGCACCAGTCAGCACCTGAAAGATTGACTGAAGAGAAGGGAAAAGCGTGAGCTACAGTGAGGTAAAGCTTGCTCGACTGTGGACGGCATCTGCCATGTTTCAGCTACTGTTTTAGTTTCCAATTCATAGCAGACCTTTGATGCTTTATGAATCCTTCAGACCTTGGCAAAGAAACCACTGTTCCATGTACTTTTTTTAACAGGTGTGGTCAAACCAGCCCTACTTATATAGGCAGAGAATTCAAGAGCTATATTTTATTGATTATGAAGGCCAATCAACAACGTTAAATGATGTAATAGAGCTTTTCTACATCACCCTGAGAATCTAATTTGCTATAAGTGATATTTTTGACAATTTTCTTTCAGAAAACACTCAAGAAACGTATAAAAGATCTCAGATTTATGAAGGTTTCAGGACAAAGCGGTGTGAAATCCGGTCCATATTTGAAATAGACTCTCAGCTGCCAGCTCAGCCGTGAATGTGGGCATCATGGGTGGCTTTGTATGCACTGCTCTCTTGAACCGGAGCAGTGACCTTCTACAAATGGCAACGTCTGAGCGATGAGCTCCGGCTAAGCAAAGCCTGAATTTTAACCTTGAGTCCTCCGCGACAGACACAGACCCAGCCCCCTCTGCAGAACATGATCCTTATCCTTATCAATCACGCCGCAGCCACACACTGCTGCCATTGTCAGGCTGGCGGAGTCGCACCACGGTGAGAGCGAGTAACCCCCCCCCCCCCCCCCCCCCCCCCCTCCGTTTCTCCGCTCCCGCTCTTCTGCTGTACGTCTGCGCTCCGTGTAATAGCCGTCTCTTTGTGTGCCGGCGCAAAAGGAATCTGAAAATAAGCAGATTTGTGATGGATATTAACAGTGGCCGCAGAACAACGGCGGTCCGTGCCGCAAGGGTCAAAACAAATGTGGCTTTTATGTGAGGACGATGCTGCGTCCTGTGAGGAGGGGGAGGGAGGGGGGTGTCAAGAGAGGAGGATTCATTCAGTGGGGAAGCGACAATATCTGCACTGTCCCTGGGAGAAGCAGATCTGAGCCAGGCGCCACCACGACGCTGAACTGACAGACAGAGCTCAGGCTCAGAGGAAACAGCCGTGATCGCTGGCTGCAGGTGTCTAGGAGAGATGAAGTCTGATTACACACTGTGCGATGATTTGTGGGTCCTTTTACGTAGCATTTATTCTGGAGTTCTACATGATTACAATACATGCTGACTTGACAAAATTACATGGACACCCCTTTTAAATATTAAGTTCAGGCCTTTTAGCCACACCCAGTGCAACAGGTGAATAACAGTCATTGTATAAAATAAACCATGTGCAATCAATTCTGTGGAAACAGTTCCTGTTTATGACGTGGGGGCCAGAAATACATGGTTTGATGAGTTTGGTCTGGAGAAACCCCATGCAGTCCTGGTCTTAACCCAGTTAAACACCTTAGGGATGTATTGGCATGCTGATTGTGAGTCAGGCCTTCTACATTTACGGGATTTAGCCGACGCTTTGATCCAAAGAGACTTACAGTTAGGACTAAACACAATTTGAGCAATTGAGGGTTAAGTGCAAACAGTAGCAACTTGGCAGTGATGGGGCTTGAACCAGCAACCTTCTGATTCCTAGTCCAGTACCTTAACCAGTAAGCTACCGCTGCCTTTCTTATCCAGTGCCTGACCTTACAAATGCACAGAAATTGCAATAAACGTGCACAAATTCCCACAGAATAAGCCGCAAAGGGGCCAACATGTCCAACAGACTTGTGGTCATGAGTACATATCTAGTGTAGCTGTAGCATGTCAGATCTAGACACCTTGGCAATGAGACCACTGTTCCATGTACTTTGTTATGACGTCAGTCAAACCAGTCCTATTAGAAGGCCATGCTACAAAGTTAAATGGCCCAATAGAATGTTACATCACCATTAGAATCAGATAGATAGATAGATAGACAGACAGACAGATAGATAGATGTGCAAATAGTAGCATTGTGCAAGAAAACTGAAAATATCAATAAAATTACATATTCTATGAGTACTATTATTATATAATTATAACTATAGCTATTTACATATATGGAATTAGATCTATGTACATTGTACTATATACATAATACCAATAATAATAATAATACGCATATGAATAAAATGGGATTAGTTAGGTGTATATTATAATAACAACAGTAATATTAATAAAAAGATTAGTTAGGTATGTATTATAATAACAGTAATAAATAATAAAAGATGTGTAAATAGATAAGTATACAACTGTAACTATAACTATACAACTGTAACTATAACTATATAAGTACATTGCTACATAACTGTAACTATACATATGTAACTACATATGTAACTATATATATTTAAAAATATGTAATGTACACCATTATAATGAGGTAATATTTTAATATTGGAACTCACTCAGCTCTATTTGTCTGTTATTTACTTAACTTTTAGTGCATGTATTCACTTTATATTTAGACATTAAATATATAAATATATATAAATAACTTCTTTTAACATTCTATTTGTAAATATAAACAAAAATCAATGTACTTAGACACAGAAACTATAACTTTAAAAAAGGAACTAAATAATACGCGGGGAAAAGTATTCAGTGTTTTCTTTACTTTAGTACTTTATTACTAAGCTGTTTTAACGTTAAAGCTTTGATATGTTTACAGTAACAAATAATTTGCTTTGGCAAGCATTGCGGTTCAGATTTGTCCCTTTCCTGTATCCTCACATCGCTTTCATGTCGCCCTGCGCCTCTTCAGAAGTAACTCTTGAGTTATTTTTATTTTTCTTATCATTAGTAAGAAAGCAGCTTGTAAGATCTTGTGTGGCACGCCTGTCTGGGGATGTGACTTGTGATTTCATGAACTTTTCACTTGCATATTATTAAAGCAGTTTACAGACAGTGATGTATTAGATGTTCATTATGGCTCTGTAGTTTTTCCATTCCATCAAGTTTTAATTCATTTAGTCATTTGTTTTCTGGAGCTTCAAGGATCTCAATCAGCTTCACTATGGTTGTTAGTTGTTGCTTGAAATCTTCCAAGCCAACATCAGGTCAGTCAAGTTCTTTTAACACAAAGCTTGGCAGCATTTCTTTATGGACATTCTTTAAAATGTGATTGTTTGCTGTTGAATTAAGGTGGGTGGATGGATGGATGGATGGATGGATGGATGGATGGATGGATGGATGGATGGATGGATGGATGGATGGATGGATGGATGGATAGATAGATAGATAGATAGATAGATAGATAGATAGATAGATAGATAGATAGATAGAGATGGGTGGATGGATGGATGGATAGACAGACAGACAGACAGACAGACAGACAGACAGACAGAGATGGATTCATAGATTCCACTGTCAATAAATTGTACGCAGGATTTTATTGCTATTGTTGCTGCACTAGTTTGAAAAGGTTTTAGCTTTTTGATGCATTGATCATTGACCTTCTTGCTGTGAGGCGACAGTGCTACCCACCGAGCCACTGTGCCGCCTCAAATACCAATCTGTTTAATAAAAATAAAGTGTTTCAAAAGAAGATAACTACTTTAAAATAATCATGTTTTCAGTTCAGAAAGACTCATGCAGAGGTTGTAAAATACTGAACTTGTAAAACAGACTTTGATTAGGCTTAGGTGAACAGTTTTTTAAATTCTAAAAATCCCTGTTTCCCCAGGTGCCCTGAAATATCTCCAATAAAGTAGCTCAGGTAACAGATAGCGTACCATTATCAGCATGAATATTTAATATGCAGGCCTAAGCACTGAGGAATGTGGAAAATCACATTCCACACAACGTGACCTCACCCGTACAAACCTGTGCAAACAAAGCGCCGGCCAGATCCGATGCTTTCCAATAGATGAACCTTGCTCCCTAGATTCCACTTATCTGCTGGACAGCCAGCACTTTCCTAAACTGATACAGATTTTTTATTGGACAAACATACATGTACTGGTGACCAATGGAAGGGAATGGTGCTCTTCCTCTCCTAGCAACAGAAACTCTTAGCACTGCGATACAGGGAGCTGATACCCCAAACTGTGTGTTATGAAGAAAGAAAATAAACACTTTGCCCCCAGTCCATGTACTGCTCACACACTCTCACACACACATTTCACGGACCTCATCTGTGAAAAAAAAAACCCACAGATTTCACGGATTTTTTAATAAAAGTGTCACATTTCACGACAGTCATTAAATCACAGTCATAAATCGCATTATAGAATAAATGGAAGCTACAATACACAGCACAGCTACCTTAATGGTTGAATGTAAACCTAGAACATCCAGCGGCGGTCTTAAATACAAAAATGTTGACATCTTGGACATTCTGACTAACCGATTGCTAACTGAATTGCTGTAGGATTTCTAGGACGCCACATTGTGCGAATTAACCACTAAACGTGAGGCACTTGAACTCTACACAAATGGAAAATGTTACACGGGAATTACATATTGCACGGAAAACAGTGTGATTTTCACAGCTGTGAATTAGGTAGGGCCTTAATTATATACTGGGACATTTTGTAAAATGCTATAAAAATGTCCCTGCATCTTTTCATAATATTATGTAATGTAGATGGTGAAAATCCTGTACTGAAAAATTTTCTTTTTAAACTAATTGACAATTTAAATTCTATGTTTCATTCATGACAGAAATGGTAGTTACTCGTTACACAAGGTCCATCAGTTCACAAGTTTTAAGGTCAAACAGTCATAGACAATTTTGTATCTTCAATTCACCTCACTTGCATTTTTTTTTTTGGACTGTGGGAGGAACCCGGAGCTCCCGGAGGAACCCCATGCAGACACGGGGAGAACATGCAAACCACACAGAAAGGACTCGGACCGCCCACCTGGGGATGGAACTTCTCTCATGTAGTTTGGAACACAGTTGTGAGTCATGACCCATCACTGCGTGTACAGACTAATCCTTTGGTGGATCCTCCTGTTATATATAAATTGTTCATTTTTATTTAGCCTCTGTTCCAGTGTTTTCTGAGTGTTGCAAGGATCAAATTCTAAATATGTTTATACTAGGGCTGTCATTAATCGCGTTAATTAAAATTAATCGAGATTAAAATTTTTAATCAAACGGTTTTTATTGGGCTGTGTTTGTGCCACTTTAAACATGCATCACTGTGGTAATTTGCGCTGCTTTAACACAGCAACATTGTGTTTATACTGTATAACAATAAAACGGGTCTTTTTCCAGTTTGCGGTCGTGAGTTACAAATGACTCGAGCTGCTGCTGCTACATATTGGGAAATGTCGGGTATTTTAAAAAATCATTTTTGTTTTCAAAAAGCGTGAGAAATCATCACTAGACAAAATTACAAAATTAGTTATTAATTGACACTTTAATATCATCTTTGGTCAGAGAACGGATTTGTCTCGTCAGGCATCTGCGCGCACGGATATGCGACGCGTTACAGGCAAAATGAGCTCAGACTCAGTCTAACTTTATTTCAGATGAATTTGGATGAACTGTACACGTCCTGGAAACATTACAAACACTGGTGTTAAATGGATCGCAATGGACTGTAGACGCTTTAACATAGTTAACGATGTGGGTCTACATGACGTTATATGTGTTGCATCTAAAAATGGTTCATATTAGTACCTGAGCGCCTGTTTTCAGTGGCAGGGTTACGAACCGGAAAAGATCCAGATAATGTGAACAGACTTGTCATTTTAAATAACTGGCTGAAGGATGGGTAGCTGTTAACAACTCTATATAGGCATTGGCTGGCTTTCTAAAATAATTTAGATATAATAATTTTATCATAATTTTAATATAAAATATAAATATATATTAATATAAAAATGTGCATAACTTCAAATTTTGCTTAGTTACTTTTGCAGTCAATTAATCATGATTAATCAATTAAAAATTTTAATCTTGTGACAGCCCTAGTTTATACTGTATTTACATACTACAATTAAGTAAAATACACTGGAATCTTTTCTTTCTACTTACAGTTAAATAAAGATTGCAGTGAATTAACAACTGTCCTAACTTTTCTGGAAATGGGGTTTGTATTTACCATCTTTGTCATTTACGTCAGACATCAGTGCATACTGTTGTTCATATTGATTTTAATTGGATACGTGAGAACAGAGCACTACATATCTTTTTGAAATGGCTTCTCCGGACCCCTGAAACATATGGTAAGCTTCGGAAGCGAACACAAAGCCTCTCTGTCTCTGATTACACACGGCCCCGCTCAGGTTGCTATGTTTAGCTTTGAAGAGGTGTCACCGTGGCTCCGTCAGCACCGGCCAAATGGCCACACACAAACACGTAAACACAGGGCACAGACGAGCTGGTTATCCAACCTTCACCCTGTGCTTGAAACAGGTAGAACTGATGCAAAAAAATGTGCAGTGAAATCAAAAGAAGATTTTTCCTATAAGATCTGGCCTCCTCAGACCTACAGGAACGCTCATCTATTCCAACATGGAAATTATTTCCCACTGTAAACTTAAACAGTATAACCAACACCCTTGACAGATGGGTAATGGGGTGTAGAGTCACCCCTGTGTTTCCTGGTGTTGGGTTTAAAGTATGTATAATCAGATTCCACTCCTCTTTACAAGATCAAAACCTTGTGGACACAAGACTCGTCAACATGTCCAGCTGTCAGACTGAAATATTTCCTCGCTGTATGTGATCCCGCTGTCTGCGTTCACGTTTCTTCATGAATAGGATCTGGGGTGATTCGGAGCTTAAAGAACTCAGCAATCCACTGAGGAAGGCAAACAACACAGCCCAGTGTTGTGGCTGAGAAAGACAAACTGGCTTTTCACCGTTTAAGACCTCAATCAAAGCAAATACAGAAAAAAAAGATAAGCAAACATATTCAGTCTTGTTTAAAGCAACATATCCTGTGCAAACCAGCCAACCAAGTGTGTTTAGTTTGCTCTTCAAGAGCTTTTCAGCTGCTGCTGTCTTCATGTATTTAAAATGAATTGTAAACATGTGCACCATACTGCACATACACTGATCAGCCATAACATTAAAACCACCTCCTTGTTTCTACACTCACTGTCCATTTTATCAGCTCCACTTACCATATAGAAGCACTTTATAGTTCTACAATTACTGACTGTAGTCCATCTGTTTCTCTGCGTGCTTTGTTACCCCCTTTCATGCTGTTCTTCAATGGTCAGGACCCCCACAGTACCACCACAGAGCAGGTATTATTTAGGTGGTGGATCATTCTCAGCACTGCAGTGACACTGACATGGTGGTGGTGTGTTAGTGTGTGTTGTGCTGGTATGAGTGGATCAGACACAGCAGCGCTGATGGAGTTTTCAAACACCTCACTGTCACTGCAGGACTGAAAATAGTCCACCAACCTAAAATATCCAGCCAACAGCGCCCCCTGGGCAGCGTCCTGTGACCACTGATGAAGGTCTAGAAGATGACCAACTCAAACAGCAGCAATAGATGAGAGATTATCTCTGACTTTACTAGGTGAACCTACAAGGTGAACCAACTAGGTAGGAGAGTCAAATAGAGTGGACAGTAAGTGGACACGGTGCTGTGTCTGATCCACTCATACCAGCACAACACACACTAACACACCACCACCATGTCAGTGTCACTGCAGTGCTGAGAATGATCCACCACCTAAATAATACCTGCTCTGTGGGGGTCCTGTGGGGGTCCTGTCCATTGAAGAACAGTATGAAAGGGGGCTAACAAAGCATGCAGAGAAACAGATGGACTACAGTCAGTAATTGTAGAACTACAAAGTGGTTTAATGTTATGGCTGATCAGTGTATACACGTTATTTTAATTATAAATATAGACCAATACTATGTGGACACCTTCTACCTTGCTGGACAGCCTATATCAACCCCTGACCCTTGTGACTATAACAGCCTCTATTTTTGTAAAGCACACCACCATTAGACTCTGTTTGGTTACACGTTCTTTATAAACTATTGAATGATGTTTTACCGTCAAGGAGTCTGATGAATGACTCTGGATTTAGTCTTGGTCACGACAATTCTGTGTGCTAGAAAGTGTCAAATATAAAATATACAGCCAAAAGTATCTTGACACCTGACCATGAGCTTGCTGGACATCCCATTCCAAAGCTGGAGTCATCAACCCAACACCCCCTCTTCTTTAGGACTTTACCAGCCTTTAATCCTCTGTCTTTTCACATGGTTTTGAAGTATGTCTGTAAGAAATTTGTACCTATTCAGTCAAAAGACTATTCGTGAGATCAGGCATGCTGGACGAGAAAGATGAGGTTGGGGGTCAGGGCTATTAGCAGGACCCTGGAGTTCCTTCACACCAAACTTGTCAAATCACGTCTTTATGGACCTGGATTTGTGCTCAAAGGTTCTTTCTTCATTAGTTTCCACAAAGCTGGAAGCTTTATTTTAGTATTCATAATTATCCTCACCTTTATGGCATCATGACTTCTGCAGACACTTAATCTGACAGTCTTACAGCCCAGCTTGTAGACTAAACTCTCCTCATCTAATGAACCTCACACCAATCAATACAGAGTTTATCCATTTTTAACTCCTATTTGCTAATTAATATATAGAAATGTATTTATTTATGGGCACTTAAACATACAGCATGTAAAAACCAAAATAAACCAAAAGCAAATGCTCTAATTCCAACAATTACACAGACGATTTTGTATACACAGCCGCATTATCCCCAATGCCGTGGCATACTTCTTCCTGACCTTATGCAGTCAGCAGGCAGTTGACCTCTAACCTAAGGCTGATCAGAGGGTCAGGAAGCACTTGATGTGGCTTAGCTGATTACACAACCACACACCCATTCGTGCAAGCATGTGTGTGGGTGAGGATCGGCTGTGTCACAGGAGATAAGTGAACATAATGAGCATGTGCAGCGCCCACATTCATGCAGGAAAAAGACAAATTAAGTAAGTGCCGGCAAATCAGGTGGTCATGAACATATTACAGCTGGTTATTTTTGCAGTATTTGCTTTTCCTTGTGCAAAATAAGGGACTAAAATGGTGCAATTATTGATACAAAAACTCAAACCGTACAAATAAAAACCTGCAACCTGTGGAGTGAGAGAGGTTTCCAACAAATACCAATAAGGGAAATTAAATACCATTTAATAATCATCATCATTTTTATTTTTTTAATGCTGTATTGGACTTATTCCACCCTTATTTGGTAATGCATGTCAAACATGGTCAAATACACTGATCAGCCATAACATTAAAACCACCTCCTTGTTTCTACACTGTCCATTTTATCAGCTCCACTTACCATATAGAAGCACTTTGTAGTTCTACAATTACTGACTGTAGTCCATCTGTTTCTCTGCATACTTTGTTAGCCTGCTTTCATGCTGTTCTTCAATGGTCAGGACCCCCACAGGACCACCACAGAGCAGGTATTATTTAGGTGGTGGATCATTCTCAGCACTGCAGTGACACTGACATGGTGGTGGTGTGTTAGTGTGTTGTGCTGGTATGAGTGGATGATCAGACAAAGCAGCGTTGTCCACTCACTGTCCACTCTATTAGACACTCCTACCTAGTTGGTCCACCTTGTAGATGTAAAGTCAAAGACGATCGCTCATCTATTGCTGCTGTTTGAGTCGGTCATCTTCTAGACCTTCATCAGTGGTAACAGGACGCTGCCCACAGGGCGCTGTAGGCTGGTTATTTTTGGTTGGTGGACTATTTTCAGTCCAGCAGTGACAGTGAGGTGTTTAAAAACTCCATCAGCGCTGCTGTGTCTGATCCACTCATACCAGGACAACACACACAAACACACCAGCACCATGTCAGTGTCACTGCAGTGCTGAGAATCATCCACCAACTAAATAATACCTGTTCTGTGGTGGTCCTGTGGGGGTCCTGACCATTGAAGAACAGCATGCAAAGAAACAGATGGACTACAAGTCAGTAATTGTAGAACTACAAAGTGCTTCTATATGGTAAGTGGAGCTGATAAAATAGACAGTGAGTGTAGAAACAAGGAGGTGGTCATAATGTTATGGCTGATCGGTGTATGGTCAACTTTCACTTTTTGTTGTACATCTGGATTGATTTCTGTTCAAAAGAATTCAAACAATGCCTTTAGCCCAAAATGTCTGCTGCTAAGTGTTAAGTACAGTGGGGGATCCATAAAACTTTGGCCATCCATGCTGCGAAAATGAAAAGATCCAATGATGATGAGGAAACATTGTATAAGCTCACAGTCGCTGTTGGACGGAAAGACATGCTATTAACTCCACTAGTGCAGGCACCTGGCCAAGTCGATATCCTGGGATTTGAACCCAAGCAAGAGATCTCAGCAGTGAGAAGCTACCTTCCCAGTCTTCAGATCACACATTATAAAACCTGTGTGGTGGCTCAGGGGTTTAGATACCCGACTACTGATCTGAAAACACCAATCTGCCACAGGTAAGCTCTTAGGCTCTTAACTATCAGTTACATGGACTGTATCCTATATCTGTCGCTTTGTATAAAACGTCAATCAAATGCTTAAAGTAAACACAGTAAATCTGAGCTTCTTCTATAACCTGGAGGATGTTACTTGTTGAAAAATGGTTCAACATCCTACCACAACCCATTCAGAGCTCGTATGGCAGCATTCTTAGTAGTATTTCTGGAGGCAGAATGGTGGTCCCACTTCCTAAGAGGTCAAATTTTTCTATGATATTGTCCATGTTCTGTATATTTTAGTTTTCTCCTTAATGTTTTAAACATCTTAGATAATTGTATCATGTAGTTCTGTAAACAATCACCTGTATCAGGTAGTTCTGTAATAAATCACCTGTATCAGGTAGTTCTGTAATAAATCACCCTAAAAGGAAATTCTTTGGACTGCTGACGGCTGTTAGACATCATACAAAGCCAGTTTATAATAAAACAGTCATTAGATGAACATAAGACAGCGACACCTGGTTAGAAAATAACCCGTCTCCCAGTTCAAAAAGAACTTTACTTCCATTGGCAGGTGATCAGTACCGGGGTGGATACGATCGGTAACCGCCGGGTTACAGTTTCTAAATCCCGCCCGGCTGATATGCACTGGGGACGGCGCTCGGCTGATCCTTGCTAAAACCTGTCTGCATGCCTCTACATATTTGCACCGGATATCAAACAGCCTCAGCTGAAACAACACACCTGCGTGTAGGTTTAATCAAATTCTTAGGAAAGTCATATAGTGGATTTTTACTTTTAGAGCTTGTATTTGGTGGATTTGTAAGTAATATGGAGGTTTTATATGTTATTGTGTGAAGGATTGAGTCATAGCTCTGAAATCAATGTTTTTTGTGCTGCTGTGCATCACTGGGTTCTCAGATTTCTTATAAATAAGCCTAATAAATAAGTAAATAAAATATTCCTGCATTTTATGGACAATACATTCTGAATATACTGCCTCACTCACTCACTGTCTTATCCTAATTAGGGTTAGAAACAACTTGGGGTTATCGTAGTTAGAGTTAGAAACATGTTGGGGTTAACCCTAACCTTAATCCTTGTAGGTAGGGTTAGAAGGAGCTTGGGGTTATCGTAGTTAGGGAACAGCTTATCCAATCGGGGGTGGGGGGGTGCTGGAGCCTATCCCAGCTTTTCAATGGTCGTAAGGCACACAGTTACACCCTGGACGGGGCGCCAGTCCATCGCAGGGCAGACACGCACACATAAACGCGCACACACATTCACCTATAGGGCAGTTCAATGTCTCCAATTAACCTGACTGCATGTTTTTGTACTGTGGAAGGAAACAGGAGCTCCCGGAGGAAACCCATGCAGACACAGGGAGAACATGCAAACAACACAGAAAAGGACCCGAACCACCCTATCTGGGGATTGAACCCAGGACCTTCTTGCTGTGAGGCGACAGTGCTATTCTAAATATATTTTAGTCATATCCATTTACCCAGTTGCATTTTGCTTCCTTCTCATACTGCTGCAGACCTCCACTCCTGACCAACACACACCCCTTCTTACACGCATGTAGTCGCCGACTGCATCTTTTCACCTGCACGAGGCGGGTTTATATGAAGAGTCAGGCACTGATCTCTGTTATCCCTCGTCTCTGTGCAGGCGCCATCGATCAGCCAGCAGAGGTCGTAATTGCAGCGGCTATAAAGAATCAACTCTGGTATTCCCACCCTCAGACAAGCCAATCATTGTTCGTGTATTCAAACCTGTGAGATCAAGATGTTTTACCACGGTACCACCCAAGTGCACCAAATGATCAACATGTATTTAAAAAGTAGACACTCTCTACTGGCATGTAAATCAACAGTTTTGTTCCCATGTTTTAATCAAATGTCAGTTTTACTCTTAGTATATAATATATCTTAATATACATAATTAATTACATAACTGGACATGCTTTTTTTCAACCCAAACCCACTGTCTACAGAAATACACGACTGACAAGTACAGAAAGTTCCACAACTTGAATATACTGTAATGGGCTTCTGTTTATGGGCGTGTCTTGGCACTTTTCTGGTTAATTCTGATGCATTAGCACATTAACCTCCCCTAATTACAGTTTTCTCCAGTCCAGCGGTGGGGCTGTAAAGCCTAACAGACCTGATCTGCTCTGACTAGATAGCTAACATCAATTACAGAACCATTACCAAATTAAAGGAGGCTCTTTATTACTTTGATACACATGCTGGGGTGCGCTGCTTAGCCATTTATGAATCATTGACTCTTAGTGCAGAGGAAGATGGCTTGCTTGCTTGCTTGCTTGCTTACTAATGAACACTGTGGCTGTTGATTTGATAGTTTATCTTGTATGTTGCAAGAAAGAGTTCATAAATGTTCAGATAGATCAAGAGCTAATATTCCAGTGAAATTATTCAATAGGTTTAGGGTTTTATTTATAAATACTGCTCAAAAATACTTAAAAAGGAACAGATAAGTCTTGCAAAGATGTTTAATGAGCTTAATGGCCCAAAAGCTGCCCTTAGATTTTAGGTACTCAGGTTTTCATTCAGGTTCAAATGCTGCAGCAATCCTGTAATCATGCATTTTGGTTTCACATGTGGCCTATGATTTAACTATGTAAAAGCTTTACCAAAAAATGAAATTATAATCATGAATCATAATGTAAATATGATTATCATACCTGACTATAAAGCCTTGATCTGCTGTTATTGTGCTTTTCCCGCCAACAGTGAATTAAAGGCAAGTGAAAATGTCGGTATGAGTGAACCAGCAACATTAACTCATTAGCGACCTCTGCTGGTGCTTCTATAAACATGGTTCATCTCCTACTGCAGACATGTACTGTAAGTCTAAAAGATCAGACAAGCGACCTGTCCAGGGTGTTTCGCCCAAATAATCAGACCCAACGCGACCCTGACCAGAATTAATTAATGATTGGACACTAATCTGACGTTGTTAATTGTACAGAAAAATATAAACAATTAAAAAGAAGATTTACTGGCTTGTTTTTCTCACTGTAAATCTAGTCTCCATTCCAGCAATCTAATAATAATTTGGCATTAAATAGTTGTTATATGCATTAAAGAGTTGTATATATTAAAGAGTTGTTGTATACATTAAAGAGTTGTTGTATGCATTAAAGAGTTGTTGTATACATTAAAGAGTTGTTGTATGCATTAAAGAGTTGTTGTATACATTAAAGAGTTGTTGTATGCATTAAAGAGTTGTTGTATACATTAGAGTTGTTGTATGCATTAAAGAGTTGTATATATTAAAGAGTTGTTGTATACATTAAAGAGTTGTTGTATGCATTAAAGAGTTGTATATATTAAAGAGTTGTTGTATACATTAGATAGATAAAAAAAAAGATATCCTTTATTCGTCATATATACATATACAGATGTACAGTACAATGAAATTCTTTCTTCGCATATCCCAGCTGGTGTTGGAAGCTGGGGTCAGAGCGCAGGGTCAGCCAACTTACGGCGCCCCTGGAGCAGACAGGGTTAAGGGCCTTGCTCAAGGACCCAACAGTGGCTACATAGCAGAGCCTGGATTTGAACCGCCAATCTTCCGGTTGATAGCCCAAAGCCCTACCCACTAGGCTACCACAGGCCCAGAGATTAAAGAGTTGTTGCGGCAAAAAAATATTAAAGAGTTGTTGTATGCATTAAAGAGTTGTTGTATGCATTAAAGAGTTGTTGTATACATTAAAGAGTTGTTGTATACATTAAAGAGTTGTTGTATGCATTAAAGAGTTGTATATATTAAAGAGTTGTTGTATATATTAAAGAGTTGTTGTATATATTAAAGAGTTGTATGCATTAAAGAGTTGTATATATTAAAGAGTTGTTGTATATATTAAAGAGTTGTTGTATATATTAAAGAGTTGTATGCATTAAAGAGTTGTATATATTAAAGAGTTGTTGTATATATTAAAGAGTTGTTGTATGCATTAAAGAGTTGTATATATTAAAGAGTTGTATATATTAAAGAGTTGTTGTATATATTAAAGAGTTGTTGTATGCATTAAAGAGTTGTATATATTAAAGAGTTGTTGTATATATTAAAGAGTTGTTGTATATATTAAAGAGTTGTATGCATTAAAGAGTTGTATATATTAAAGAGTTGTTGTATATATTAAAGAGTTGTTGTATATATTAAAGAGTTGTTGTATATATTACAGAGTTGTATATATTAAAGAGTTGTATGCATTAAAGAGTTGTATATATTAAAGAGTTGTTGTATATATTAAAGAGTTGTTGTATATATTAAAGAGTTGTTGTATATATTAAAGAGTTGTTGTATGCATGTTGTAGTTTTAAGATTTACCTCTAGTTAAGGGCTAAACCTTGTACCAAACCCATACATCCAATTTATCACTTAAAGTATGTGTGCTTTTGCCGCAGCCATTTTAATAGGTGTATTAAATAAATAATACAGAATAAACCATACTTTTCATCTGCTCCTACTGCAGACGTGTAAGTCTAATATATCAGACAGGCGACTCGCTTTAATGATCAGACCCAACGTGACCCTGACCAGAATGAATGAATGATCAGACACTAATCTGACATTGTTAATTGTACAAAACATATAAACAATTAAAAAAGATTTACTGACTTGTTTTTCCTCAATAATTTGCCATTAAAAAGCAGGAAAATTGTCAATTTCAACTCCACTATTAACTACATTCTACTGTATTCTCTTTTAGAAGTATCGTAGTATCATATGTCTACTTCTTTAATTCTGTTATTTTCTTAATAGCAGCAACATCACTGGCAGATCTTGTTATCCAGACAGAGGAGCTCAAAATAAGCCATCAAATTTACCATGGCTGTGTCCCAAACCTCATACCTATCTGTTAAATTGTGTTTGAAATTAGTGCCCACTCAAAACTGTTTTTAGTATCATGACTCCATGTATACAATTTTTTTTTTTTTAATGCAGCCAAATTAGCCACAATATTCACACACAGAAATTAGTGGGATTGAAGTACGACGGTATAGATGTACATTATTTTACCTTCATAAAGTGTTTTAATGTTGGTCTGAGCTCCATGCTTACTGACGCAATGCTATCGGTTCAGCTACGGCTAAGTGAACACCATGTCACAGCTTTTAACTGCGATCTCACCAGCATATTGCCACCATCTCTGGGCTGCGGGTGGGAGTGCGACATGTGAGAATAAATAAAGGCAGACGAGTTTAAACAAACAGAGCCGGGAACAGGCTGTGGTGGAGGAGAAGGAGGCCGGTCCTCTGTAAACACGTCCAACTGTAGCCCAAACGCTGAGCCACCTCATGAATAAACACGACACATAAACGGATTCGGCAAAAATACTTAAGCTAGTTACAGCTGCACTTCCTATTATTCATGAGTTTTCTGTCCGAATTCATTGATTCTTTTAATGTGTAAACCTATACTACATGGCCAAAAATATGTGGACATGATGAAATCACATATACTTATATCACATACTGTATATCCTGGGCAAAAAATGTACCAAACCCAAAATTTCTTTTAATGGTCCTAATAACAAATCATTAATAAGAACTAAGAAAATGTGCTCTTGAAACCTGTGCCACCATTTGCTTGACACTGCTCATGGTGCAGGAGGAATCGTGCTTCCCTAAACTGTTGCTACAATAGCTGGTTTTAGTGAACCCAACATTCACAGTTAGGCTAAATCTTTACCACATAATCAAATAGTAATTAGTAAAATAAATATGAACAATGAAATGGGTAAATCTGTTGTAGGATGCTAATAATTAAGTTGTGTTGCAGACGGCACTGTAGATTTTACAACTTAGGTATATTTAAATCAAATGATTTATGTAGAAAGTGAGTTTATGCTATACTAGCCAAAAGACTAAATAAAAATCTGATCACTTTTTAACCATCATGAGTAATTGAGTTCATTATAGTCAATTGACCTGCCTTATAATATCTTTGGTGATACAGAGGAACCTCGATTTTACAGATTAAAAGTGGGGAGCACTGGTTTGTAAAATGCGGTTGTCTGAAACAGTGAGGTTTTTTTTCCAGGGGGTGAGAAAACATACAAAAACACAGCACTAAGGTCCACAAACGTGCTAAACATGCACATATAATAAAAAGTAACATAAACAATGTAAACAGATATGAAACAAAACTAAAACTTGCAAACATTAAGCATAAAACACAGAGAAAAAGGCGAGAACAAAGCGAGCCTCCTGACGAAATAAAGTCTATCACTCATGTAAACAGAGAGACGTGTGCCAGCTAGTGGATGATTACTGAATGACTGAACTGGTCTTGGTACGCTTCTCACAGGAATTTTAAACTATCGGACCGGACGTTTGGTTTTCCAGATTTTGTCCATTACATCCGAAATCTGTTAAATCGAGGTTACACAGGGTTTTTTCTTGCACTGTATATTTTGTGTTTTCTGTGTTGCACCTTGGTCGGTCCTAGAGGAACGTTGTTTCATTTTAGTGTGTACTTGTATAAAGCTGAAATGACAGTAAAGCCTCTTGAATCTTGAACTACTAACTGTAATGAGAAAAATACACCTCTAATGTGTCAGAATTGTTCCAGTAGCCTATAAATTCCTCATAACCTTTAATTCAAGGTAACGTTTGTTTACCTTAATAACCTGAACAACAAAAAGGTAACCACTCAGACTGAAAAAAGGATTTTATTATAGGTGAATATTGTTAATTCCTCATTCTGGTTCAGAACTGGATTCCCAAACTCCACAGCAAATTTACAGTGGAAACTAAGATGCCTTGGTGATGAATCTACTGGTAATCTACTGGTAAAAGGTAACAATGTTTTTGTGATACAGACAAGTCTTTAGACTCCAAAAGTTTGCTGGTCAACCCACAAGTCCTGCTCTGTGGTAAACCTCTCAGGTACCTTATTCTTACAGTATTGCTACACAATCATCAAGTGCACGTCTATTAATACATAGACACATGACCTAAACCCTTTATAAATGCATTGTGGGGCAGATTAAAGCACTGAAATGACATTACTGACAGCCTGTGTACTCCTGTCTCTAAAGACAAAACAAAATTAAGTAAGCTGGACGAGATGTGACATCTATTTAAGGGGGAACTGTGACGTTTCACTGCTTCTAATAGCAGCCAAGGCTCTCTAATGTCAGTTCTTTACAATTATTTTCTTAATGTCGTAGTTTAAGTACCTTTTACTTTGTGTGCTTGTTGGGAGGTGAAATAAGTCTCTGCCTTGACGACTACCATTTAAAAAAGTGTCAGTGTGAGGACGTGCATCAGTGTAACCCAACATTATGTACAATCCAACAAAAGAAAAACAAAATACATTCATGAACAAAGCTCATCACCAGAACCCAAGCTTTTTAACACACACTCCAATCAAATACCCCTTCACAGTGGGGCAGTCGGGCAAACCTGGTTCTGTCTGCTTCTTGTATGTTTGGCACATAGACGAAGTGTTGACTGACGTGCACAGGAATTGTGATTACACAACAGCACTGAACTGCATGACTGCCTCAGAGACACAGACACACACACACACACACACACACACACAGACTCCTAACGCTTGTACCAAGCCGCACCACATACAAACAAACACACATCCCTGAGAGCATCGGAGGACTGACAGAACAACAGCATGTTGAATGAGCGCATTGTAACACACGTACACAATGGTAATAAGAACCAGCGCCTTTACGAGAAGTTCCTCATCAAATTTCAAGAATGCTTTCTCAGTAGGGCAAAGTCGTATTAGCTGTGTAGGTGTAAATATCCACACTATTCACGGAAAGACTACTTCTGTCAGTCATTCCTCAATGATGTACAGTGATTCAGCATTACAGCCAGTAAACTGGGGGGCAAAATTCACTTAAATTTACCATTAAAGACAAACTGGTGAGTTCACATTCTTTTACAAGCGGAAAAATACATCTATACAGTGTCTGAAGCGAGCATACACTTTGAAAAAAAACATTAAAAAAGCAGATTGAAACATCAAAATGTTTACCGACAAAGTGACACAAAATAATATAGAACGATCATATTCTGTGCAATTTACAATCACCAGCCCAAGTACCTCTTTCCCTTATTTAAAATCACCAGTTTTTTGGTCCATTTTTTATTCGTACATCATGTGTTTGTGTGTGGATTTTTCTGGACCTTCTAGGAACCGGTGCTCATTCAGGCTTCAAACAAACGCGACGCTCCAGTGTGTTTGTGATTTAATGGGACTTTAGGTCTTTTCCCCTGTCCATTTAGCCCAGCTGACAATCCCGTTCACAGCTTGCTTCTGTTCCATCACCCACCACGATATATTATTTATAAAAAAATAAGCTATATGCGCATCCCAAAAAGTGCATGTACGGTTTTTAAAAATAGCTTTTTTGCTTTGTTTTCTCCTTTTCTGTTTTCTTCTGAATCCTGAAATCCTCAATGAAGTTGAGTCAGCTGATTGGGGAGGAGGTATAACGCAGGAACGTGTCAGGGTTTAACCGAAAAAAAGAGGCGAGACTGAGAGAGAAAAGGGAGTAGAAGCGGAGGTAGCGAAGGGGTCGGACTACGCTATCACCATGGGAACGTCGTCTGAGAAGCCACTGATCATCGGGTCATCCTCGTCATCATCACCTGTAAACGTAAGAGGAATCAGACATGATTAACTGTTTTTTGCTCATTTTAGCGAGACTGTGGGCTTAATTTTTTTGGTATCATGTGACTGAAATAGGTGCGTGTCAAACACCTCAAGAGGAACAGACAGGTGTTATTAAAAGAGAATCCGATTTTTCAAAATAAAACATCTTTCAGAGTGTAATTGTCAATAAAACAAAAATGACCAGGTTTAGTTCACTGCTTTTAAAAATGTTTACACGCCTCCTTGAACATGAAAATAAACCATTAAACTACAATTGCTGAGCAGGTGTTACAATTCCTACAGAGAAGCTACTAAAATCGACCATAAAAAACATCGAGAGCTATTCAAATGCATAATCAGCCATTTAAAAACCTCCCAGTGTGCCTATTTCAACATGTTCTGGTTACACAAAAGGTAAAAAGCCTCAATGGGAAAATATGATCCTTGAACTATGGACTACTGTGCTATACTTCACAATAATTATATTAAAGCTGCACAGTTAATTATCACACTTAGTCTTTTCTGTCAACTTTAGTGCACTTACATAATGTAAGTATTAACTGCCTTGATCAGAGATCCGTACCCTCGGTGTCCTCTGAGATGTGGTCATGGGAGATTTTTATTTACAAATCATTAATATGGCGTCTTATGCAGCTTTTTACATAATTAAAAGATTTTAAGCATACAATGGCTTCATTAGTGCAGGTCTGTGGTTCTTTAACTGTGGTCTGATTTCCACCGGTGGTACCCGAGTGGGACCCTGGACGACCATTAAAATTTGCTGTGTGCAGTGAAATAAAACCAAGTGCACCGCAATGCTGAACCGCCTCACTCCTCTAACTGAAACGACTAGGGCTCAGTGCATGTGCAGGTCTACTGTGGTTCTCCTATTTACTGTTACTGTACTTTTATATTTGTAATTACTCTACAGGTCACCAAAGGAGGATGGAAGTCTCTGCTAAGTCTCTCAAGGTTTCTTCCTATAATTTTAAGGGAGTTTTTCCTTGCCACTGTCACCCTTGGTTTGCTCAACAAAGGTTTTTTGTCTGTCGGTCCTGGATTCTGTGAAGCTGCTTTGAGACAATGTCTATTGTAAAAAGCTCTATACAAATAAATGTAACTTAAATTGACTTGATTGTTACTTGGTTTAAATGCAGACTAATCTTATGTGAAATATACCATGATACCTATAAATTCTATAAAAACCCCATTTATAGTGAAATTGGGACATTTAATAAAAAGAATCTGTGATTTGTTTCTTCTTTTTAATCGTTATTTAACTGATGAACGTGCAAAGAAATGTTGTACCCTTCATGTTCTTGAGGCCAACTTGAGTAGCAGGATATTTTGTTAATGCTGCCATGTTACAAATATTTAACCCCTAAATAATATTGCTGCTAGTCTCTACCACCTAAAGTTGGGTTACAAAGTGATGTTATATAATAACACCAGACAGAGATTCAAGTGTTCCAGTTGCAATTATGGTGAAAACTCAGTAGCTGAGAGAAGAGATCATTTCGTTGTACTACAGTACAAGGGCAATGGGTATAACAAGATTTCCAAAATGTACTCATCTTTACCATGGTGACAACACTGTGGAGGGTGTATATCTATCTATCTATCTAGTCCATGTTTACATGAATGACAAGCTGGTAATTGAAATGAACAGGATAGAACACCAAACGTTAAACACCATGATAAAGTGTGCTGTGGTCTTACCGAGCTCGTCTCCGGAGGAGAAGATGGCTGAGCCGAGTCGCGAGTTGTAGTGGCTGTTGGCGAAGGCGGTGAAGCTATGCTGCAGGCGACGGTGACGTATGTACAGAGCTACCAGGCCTCCGCACACACACAGCAGCAGCATGAACAGAACCGGCACCACCACCGCTGCCGTATCGCTGGAGTGACCGGAATGGACGGATGAGTCGATGGAACCTGCAGACGGGAAAACAGCCCTCTTTAAATGATTGAATTCAGGAGTTTCGGCCATGGGGATTGCTAACAGGTGTAATAAATCAATTACACATCAGTGCCCAGCTATTTAAATTCTCTTTTGACTAAATGGGCACAAATTCCCACAGACCTACTTCAAATTCTTGTTAAAGGCCTTCTCAGCAGAGTGGCTGATCTTATAGCAGAAACGATTGCATAGCGATCACTCTCTTGTAATAGATTTTTTCATAATGGGAATGTCCAACAAGCTCACGGTCAGATGTCCAAATACTTTTGACCCTATAGTGTATTTTACATTCACAATGTTAAAACGATATCGATCCAGAGTTCCCAGCTTTATCCTAAAACCTGAGCACTATGAGGAACCAGAGGTATGCACGTATGTGTACCTGCTGCCGAAGCCCCCAGCTCGTCGTACAGCAGCACCGCAGACTCTCCACACAGCTGCCCACTGACCAGACAGCTCGCTCGAACCGTGAACGTGTAGTTGTGTCCCACCAGCAGATTGCTGATCCTGAAGAAGGTCTCCGTAGTGTTGCCCAGTAATGTGGTAGAGTTACTCACGCTGTCATATACCGACACCTCGTATCCCTGTGGGTCGCAGACGGGGGGAGACTGTTAGGACCGCAGGTAAGAGAAATGGCTGGGGACTCGGTGGGGGTGAGGACTTACCCGACTCTCATCAAAGCTCTGCTCTTTGACAGCCAGGCTCTTCCAGAAGAGGAACACGTGGTCCTGCTCTGTTAGGATTTTGAGGGCTTCAGGTGCTGGTAGGGGAACTATATGCGAGAAACGTTAGTTTAGAATAACATGTTAGTTTAGTTAACTACAGGTACTAGTTTAACAGGCGATTACTATATGTTCATCTTACATTTACATTTACGCATTTTTATCCAAAACGACTTACAGTATACAGTCTAAGCAACTAAGGGTTAAGGGCCTTGCTCAAGGGTCCAAAAGTGGCAACCTGGCAGTGGTGGGGTTTGAACCAGCGATCTTCTGCTTACTAGTCCAGTACCTTAACCACTAGGCAACAACTGCCCTTTATTGGGTACAACTGTCTTTTTTAGGTGTGGATGTAATGTGTGTTTAATTCTATCAGACATGCTGTCTGCTGGACTGCAGGCAGGCCAGTCAAGCACATGAACTCTGTGTCTACAAATCTGTGCCTATGACAAACTTTGGTTGCGCTAATGGGGAGAAGAGTATACAGAGTGTTAATGAGCATTAAAAGCTGCACTGGTCTTTGATGTGGGTTATACTGGGCCATGTACGGATCCAACTGGTATACAGTGTCATGTTGGGCATAAAGGTCATGTTGGGATTTATCTGTCCATTATTTGGGCTGAATGGTTAAACTGCATCTGGTCCCTAACACGAAAAGTTCAGACACCCCTAGTACAGACCTGTAATATAAAATGAGTGATGTGATGGGTGCTACTGGGCACCAAAGACAGTTTCAGACTGAACTGGACACTAAGGGACATTGATGGTCCTCATTAATAGCTGTTGGATAGTATGCAGAGTTGTACTGGCCCATGTAATGAGCACTGACCAGTGTGTAGACCTTCAATCTTCCTATAAACTTCAAATGGGTACAGAGTTGTGTGTTGGGATCTTTGAGACGCTTAATAAGGGTGGTGTGTGGGGTACCTGTGTTGACCGTAAAACTGGCCTCCTTGCTCATGTTCCTCAGACGGACAGTGACGCTGTAGCGCCCCCCAGGCTCCAGGTTCTTTAGGCTGTACTCCACTGTATTGTTCTGTGAGATGACTTTATAATCCCGCTCTGTCTTTCGAATCGTGTCTCTTAAGTGCACTACGTACGTCTGCACAGAAATACACACGTTATACACGGTATAAAACAAGACGCCTTATAAAAACAGAGTTACTGTGTAAGTTACCAGAGGGGCGCTGGGCGAGTCGTAGGGCGGCTGCCATTTCAGCGTGGCCTGGGTTTTATCCACCTGAACCTTATGCAGGTTGCGAGGAGGAAGCCTTTCGTTAGGGATCATCTTTACAACAGTCGACTCGGATGGAGGGCCCAAATATGGAGCTATCACCCGCACCTGCACCAGGAGACACCAGTAAACAAACCTTTACATGTATTACGCAAGGACATGCTTAACTAAACAAAGCAGAAAGGACCACGAAGGTGCTCACCAGAAAGAGATACTGCTCATCTGTCTCCACGGTGACGGTCAGGTTGGTACTGGTGCTGTTTACGATGCTCGGCCGTCGGTAAAGATCCAGAAACGAGGTGGCATAGAACACACCATAAATCTACAACACACACATTACATATAACTGATGTGCTCATATTTAGTGATCCTGGTTTAGCTACAATTATTAATAATGTTTGCACTTATTTCCAGGAAAAGTTGGGACATTTTGTAAAGTGCAATAAAAAGATAAATATGTACAGTGTATCACAAAAGTGAGTACACCCCTCACATTTCTGCAGATATTTAAGTATATCTTTTCATGGGACAACACTGACAAAATGACACTTTGACACAATGAAAAGTAGTCTGTGTGCAGCTTATATAACAGTGTAAATTTATTCTTCCCTCAAAATAACTCAATATACAGCCATTAATGTCTAAACCACCGGCAACAAAAGTGAGTACACCCCTAAGAGACTACACCCCTAAATGTCCAAATTGAGCACTGCTTGTCATTTTCCCTCCAAAATGTCATGTGATTTGTTAGTGTTACTAGGTCTCAGGTGTGCGTAGGGAGCAGGTGTGTTCAATTTAGTAGTACAGCTCTCACACTCTCTCATACTGGTCACTGAAAGTTCCAACATGGCACCTCATGGCAAAGAACTCTCTGAGGATCTTAAAAGACGAATTGTTGCGCTACATGAAGATGGCCAAGGCTACAAGAAGATTGCCAACACCCTGAAACTGAGCTGCAGCACAGTGGCCAAGATCATCCAGCGTTTTAAAAGAGCAGGGTCCACTCAGAACAGACCTCGCGTTGGTCGTCCAAAGAAGCTGAGTGCACGTGCTCAGCGTCACATCCAACTGCTGTCTTTGAAAGATAGGCGCAGGAGTGCTGTCAGCATTGCTGCAGAGATTGAAAAGGTGGGGGGTCAGCCTGTCAGTGCTCAGACCATACGCCGCACACTACATCAAATTGGTCTGCATGGCTGTCACCCCAGAAGGAAGCCTCTTCTGAAGTTTCTACACAAGAAAGCCCGCAAACAGTTTGCTGAAGACATGTCAACAAAGGACATGGATTACTGGAACCATGTCCTATGGTCTGATGAGACCAAGATTAATTTGTTTGGTTCAGATGGTCTCAAGCATGTGTGGCGGCAATCAGGTGAGGAGTACAAAGATAAGTGTGTCATGCCTACAGTCAAGCATGGTGGTGGGAATGCCATGGTCTGGGGCTGCATGAGTGCAGCAGGTGTTGGGGAGTTACATTTCATTGAGGGACACATGAACTCCAATAAGTACTGTGAAATACTGAAGCAGAGCATGATCCCCTCCCTCCGGAAAATGGGTCGCAGGGCAGTGTTCCAGCATGATAATGACCCCAAACACACCTCTAAGACGACCACTGCTTTATTGAAGAGGCTGAGGGTAAAGGTGATGGACTGGCCAAGCATGTCTCCAGACCTAAACCCAATAGAACATCTTTGGGGCATCCTCAAGCGGAAGGTGGAGGAGTGCAAAGTCTCGAATATCCGCCAGCTCCGTGATGTCGTCATGGAGGAGTGGAAAAGCATTCCAGTGGCAACCTGTGAAGCTCTGGTAAACTCCATGCCCAGGAGAGTTAAGGCAGTTCTGGGAAATAATGGTGGCCACACAAAATATTGACACTTCAGGAACTTTCACTAAGGGGTGTACTCACTTTTGTTGCCGGTGGTTTAGACATTAATGGCTGTATATTCAGTTATTTTGAGGGAAGAATAAATTTACACTGTTATATAAGCTGCACACAGACTACTTTTCATTGTGTCAAAGTGTCATTTTGTCAGTGTTGTCCCATGAAAAGATATACTTAAAAATCTGCAGAAATGTGAGGGGTGTACTCACTTTTGTGATACACTGTACATACACTGATCAACATTATGACCACCTTCCTATTATTGTGTTGGCCCCCCTTTTGCTGCCATAACAGCCCTGCAACTGTGAAGCACTGTGTATTCTGACACCTTTCTATCAGCAGTTTGAGCTACAGTAGCTCGTCTGTTGGATCGGACCACACAGGCCAGCCTTCGCTCCCCACGTGCATCAATGAGCCTTGGCCGCCCATGACCCTGTCGCCGGTTTACCACTGTTCCTTCCTTGGACCACGTTTGATAGATACTGACCCCTACAGACCGGGAACACCCCACAAGAGCTGCAGTTTTGGAGATGCTCTGACACAGTCTAGCCATCACAATTTTTTTGCTTCTAACATCAACTTTGAGGATAAAATGTTCACTTGCTGCCTAATAAATCCCCCCCACTAACAGATGCCGTGATGAAGAGATAATCAGTGCTATTCACTTCATCTGTCAGTGCTCATAATGTTATGCCTGGTCGGTGTATAATATATATAATATATATTAAACATATAAGATGTTTAACAGCATTTTCTGACTAGGTGTCCGTGTGGTGCCTGTACCTGTGCCTGCGGCCCCGTCCAGCTACATTCCACAGCAGTTTGATTGAGTGCGCGGGCCTTGAGAAGCGGCTGTGACGGCTGGTTTCCTTCTGTTTGCAGGTGGGTCAGGGCTGTGGGACTGTCTCCGTCGGCCGTGTGAGCCCAAACTGCCACCTCATACAGCGTCCCGGCTGTTAAATTAGTGGCTGTTCGAGAGGAACGTATAATGTAGGAGTTACATAAGACAGGGATTGATTTAGAACACATTATCAAGAGACAAATCAAATATACAGTAGCTTGTTGTGTTAAATATACACTTAGATCATCTTTAAGGAGAAGTCCAGAATAATATAGACTTAATATTTTGCTCCTATGTTATCATAAAGTGACGAATGCTTATTTGCCAATTCTATTAACGTATTTCTTTTTCTTCTGTTTAGGCATTTTCCCCCAATTTTCCTCCCAATTCGAGTCATATCCAATTACCCGTTCATAATCCGCCTCTACTGCTGCAGACTTCCACTCCGGACCATCATAGGCCACCCTGGCATGTGTTTAAGCCCCTGATCAAAATAAAATAAAACAGGATGTTCTAATCCCTTATGAGATTGTTTAAAACCGTTGTGAATATTTCTCCTGTTTACGGCACTCAGTGGGTGGCACAGTGGGTACCGATGTCACCTGAAAGCACTGTGTTTACTGTGTTCTTTCTGTGTGTGTTTTGCATGTTCTCCCTGTGTCCATGCGGGTTTCTTCTGGGTGCTCTGGTCCAAACACATGCAGTCAGGCTAACTGGTGGTACTAAAATATGCCCTAGGTGTTTGTGTGTGTGTCTGCCCTGTGATGGGACCGGGGTGTTTCCTACATTTAAACTAATGAATCTGACCCACAGAGACCCTGACCAGGATAAAGTAGTAGTAAAACAGAGAATAAATGAATGAATGAATAATATTAATCAATATTTCTATTCATTTGCTTAATACAACATATTAAACAAGAAATAATAAAATATTAAAACACAGTGGGTCGTACCGGTCAGCATGCCCGAAACGGTGAAGTTCCTGCTCTCCTTCACATGCTTGTCAAAAACCCAGGAGAGAACCGCCACATAGTGCTTGACCTGTTTCACACAGGACACACAGGTCACAGACGGCACACAGGACACAGACCTACAGCTCAGTCCAACCCTACAGCCACGGTCCACTCACCTTGTAATCAGAGCTGATGGCCAGAACGATGGAGTCTTCTGTGATGCTTTTGATCTTTGTGTCTGGAGGCGCTAGAGCTAAAAGCAGAAGAGGGTGAGTACAAACCACAAGCAGCCAGCAGAGGGAGTCTGTTTCTGAAGTTACAACAGTATCTTATATATCATAAAAACAGCCTGATATTGTTGCCATACTGGCCATCCTGGCAACATTGTGCTTTACCTTTTTGAGGAATGATGGATTTGACCTCTGTCCAGTTGCCCATCCCTCTACTAGTGACTGCGGCAACCTATTAGCAAAAGGAAAAGGAAAACAATCAATTGAGGAAGAGTGGGAACGATTTGGAAGCTCAAGGTTAAAGGAAATGAAGCTCACCCTGAACTTGTAGAGGGAACTGGGCTGCAGGCTCCTGACCTCTGTACTGGTGCTGCTAATTCTCTCAGAAATCCACTCAGAACTGCCCCTTTCACTGTACTCCAACTGATACACACACACACACACACACACACACACACACACAAACAAAGCTAATCAGTAATGTTTTTTCTGCAATCTGCACTGACATTTTCTAATCAAGGTCATCTCAGTTAAGCCGTACCAACCATACAAGCCCAAGACTTTTAATGATCAAGATCAAGACTTGAGTATGAGACTCAAGATCATCCGACAGGAGAACTGTCGCCTCACAGCAAGAAGGTCCTGGGTTCGATCCCAGGCGGGGCAGTTTGGGTCCTTTCTGTGTGCCGAGTTTGCATGTTCTCCCCGTGTCTGCGTGGGTTTCCTCCGGGAGCTCCGGTTTCCTCCCACAGTGTATGTGTGTCTGCCCTGCGATGGACTGGCACCCCGTCCAGGGTGTTATTGTGTGCCTTGCACCCATTGAAAAGCTGGGATAGGCTCCAGCACCACACCCCTGTCAACCCCAACCAAGCCATGACCCTGATTGAATAAGCCGTTAAGAAAGTGAGTGAGTGAGTGAGAGTTAATGACAGTCGTCTCGAGACTATTCATATCAAATACAAAATACAGGGTGCAGCGGTAAAATCACACTATCGGGTGGACAGGCGTCTACATCATTGACATAACTGGTTTTGGCTTGGGACACTGGGGGAAGGGGCTTTCTGAATCGAGAGGCATCAACAGTCATGGAGACGCCCCTCCTTGTCCTTGCTGGATTTCAGTGGTTCACATAATATGTTATTTTATTTTTTGTGAAAGCCACAAGGATTTTCTTTATTTACTTTAACTGAATGGTAAGAGTAGTGAGGCAGGAGGAAGAAGCCGAAACTCACAATGTACTCTCGTATGATTCCATGAGCGTTAGCTGGTGGACTCCAGGAGCACAGCACCGTCCCGTCCTCTGCATTATCACAACTCAGCTGCAGGGCCTGAGGAGGATCCGGCACTGCAACACACACGGATACACACACAGTCGGTAAATAAGAGTCCCCACATCATCCAGCATCCATACAGACAGTGTGATTGTGTTTGAGTGTATGTAAAATGTGCAATAGAAGGGTAACTCACAGCCCTCAGGGGTCCGCAGGGTCAGCACCTCGTTGGTCTTGTGCTGCTTGCTGAGGCACTGAGTCACTACTTTAACCTGGTAGGTGGTGTCTGGCCGTAGCACGCTCAGTGTGTAGCTGCCTTTGTTGCTGTGTGTGTCCATGGTGGTCCACTGCTGAGCACCTACCACCCTGACACAGGAAAATAAACACACACAGGTAAGTGACACTGTTTTAAACAGTTTCAGACATCCTCTCTCTCTCCGCAGTAGGAAAGACAGCCACACACTCTCGACTATCAGTCATTTCATTTTCCTCAACCGCTTTCTCCTGGTCAGGGTCACAGAGGGGTCGGATACGGATCTCTATACAAATCCGCCTTGTGCAGGTGAAAAAGAAGCAGCCGGCAGCGGCACACGTGTCTGAGGGGGCATGTGTTAGTCACAGCTCTCCTTGGTCAGCAGAGGTAGCAAAATGTGATCGGGTAACCGGACACGACTAGCTTGGTAGGAATATTGGGAGAAATACAAAAACAAAATGCAGTACGCACGATGTCATCGGATGCTGGGATGATTTATTCCTGAGGAGCTATAAATTATGGAACAGCCTGGAGTAAGCAGCCCAATTCAATAGCAGATAATTAGTCTTGCTTACACTAGTTCCGGTACAAATGAAAGAGATTTTAGCATTACTGGGCTTTAGAGTTAGCTGAAATTTCATTTCCATCAACTGTGGAAAATCCAATCTAATACTATTCTAGTATTTGAGGCTTTATAGCCTCAATAAATATGCAATAAAATATTTTTGTACATGACTTTAGCCCACTGATGCTTCGTTGCAATACAAGCTTTAGCCAGCAGGTGACGCCAATACACAACATTCAAACAAGTCCTCATTCCATCCTGAAAAATCGGTGCATTATGGGTTCTACACGAAACGTCTGAGGTGAAAGAAATGTTACCTGTATTGGATGAGAAAAGAGCAGGAAGACAGGGGCATGTTTTTGGGTCGGGACCAGGTGAGTGTGATGGCACCGGAGAAGTCGGCTGCCCACTGCAGGTTCTGGACCTTATAAACCATCGAGTCAGCTGACGAAGAAAACGTACACGATTAAAAGCCGACTTCACAGTTAGACTCAAAACTAATGTCTGGCTTGCTCGTCTTACCGGTGCAGTTGTCCTCGTCACTGTGATCTGAGCAGTCTAGGAAGCCGTCGCACCTCTCGGTGTCTATCACACACGCCTCTCCGTCGGCGCACAGAGTCCCGTTAACACAAGCCAGAGGCCCACGGGTGGCTGCACACGAAAACAAACAGAGCTTTTGGTGTCTATACAGTGGAACATTGAATTAACGGACTAAAAGAGGGGAGCACTGGTCCCCAGTGAGTTCATGTAAATATGTCATGTAAAACCTCTAAATAAACATTAAAATTGGTGTCCTGTACTACTGGGAAGAATTTTTATTTACTTTGTGTGGTGGATTTGATTTTTTTTTATAGTGGGGACTCAGAGTATCTATTATTCTGACTCTGAAGCTCTGTTGGTGGCTACTGGAGCAGCACTGGTGCATAAGTAAGTACTAGAACTTGCAAAGATTAAGCAAACACCCAGAAAAAGGAGAGAACAAAGCGAGCCTGCAGGCAAAACTCACTCATGTAAGGTTTTCCAGATTTTGTCTGTTAAATGCGAATTCTGTTAAATTGAGGTGCAAGCATGCCTACTGGACACATTATTAGACCCATTCGCTCTTCGAACAGCCTCAATTCTTCATGATTTGAATTCCACAAGGTGCTAACATGTTTCTTAGGATCATTAATATGGTCCTTGAAAGTGTGTGAGTGTGTGTGTGTGTGTGTGTGTGTGGGAGGGGGGACTTACGACAGCCGGACTCGTCCGAGTTGTCCTGGCAGTGGGCTTGACCGTCGCACCGTTGCCATTCTGGAATGCAGGTGGGGGGCTTCCGGCACAGAAACTGTCCCCTGGCGCAGCGGCCAGCCGGGTCAGGAGCACCAGTGACCACTGGTGTCTGAGTCACTGAACTGTTGGAGACTAACACACACACACACAGAGTGAGATGGATGTGCAGAGATGATGACATATAACTGGGAGACAGTGTGTGTAAGATACAGACGTACCTGCGGGACAGCCCACTTCATCACTGCCGTCAGGGCAATCCGCATAGCCATCACACACCCAGGTGTTCACTATACACGCTCCGGAGCCACAGTGGAATCGGTTAGGAGCGCAGGAGGCAGGGCGGGGTGCAGGAGTGTGAGGTACAATTCCATCTGCCAACACACACACACATACATTGATGATAAAAATGGTAATAACAGGGATGCAGTATTTGCCTGTTCTTAGACAGACATAATGGGCTGTGTCTGAGGGAGGGTGGAGTACGGTGGGTACAAACCTGAGCACTGCGCTTCATCAGACCAGTCTCCACAGTCATTCTCACCATCGCACTTCCACCAAGTGGGCACGCAGCGGCCATTCTTACACTCGAACTGATAGTAACGCGAGCAGCCCGGCTCCTCGGTGGGCGAATCTGCCGACAGAGAACACAGAGACTCAGAGCCAAAACGCACACGGTCATAAACGCTAATTAAGATGGAGGTGTCGCTCACCACAGTTGGCTTCGTCTGAGTAGTCACCACAGTCGTCCATGCCGTCGCACTTCCAGTCGAGGCTCACACACGCGCCGTTGGAGCACTGAAAGTTGTAGGCATCGCACTTCTTCTCAAACTCAGGGTGAGTGGCTGGAGCAAACATAAACAGAGGCTCTGCTTTGTTCTACAATACTACACAGTGTCCTCATGTCCTCAGTGTCCTACGCTACAAATATTGGGGGTTTATTTTTAAACATGGATTGACGTCCTGTCCAAGTCCTGTCAAGAATTTTTTTTAAAGTACGACTGTGGCGCCCAGGTAGTGCAGCAGGATATTCTGCTAGCACACCAGCGCTGAGATTCTGAACACCCCAGTTCGAATCTTGGCTCTGCTCCCGATCGGCTGGGCGCCATCTCGCAGGGACAATTGGCAGTGCCTGCAGCAGACACACATTGGCCACCGCGTCTGCTGGGTGGGGAAATGACCGGACTAAGTAGGTGGGGTCTTCAAACGCCGTGCAAGGACCCTGGTTAGCGAGTAGAAGCATCTGTGCAGAAGCACGGGCGTAAAGAAGGGGTCCACGAAGAGCACGTGAGCAGCAAAATACCCTCCTTGAACACCCCCAAACTTGAATATTCCCACCCCCGAGGCTGTACTGCTGTTTTGATAAACTTAGCCGAGTAAAAACAGAAGGACGTAAAGAAATATACAAGGTTCTTACAACAGCCGGCATAAGCAGCGTCTTCGTCTGAGCCGTCAGCGCAGTGTTTTATACCATCACACACCAGAGACTGGAAGAGACACTGAGCTCTGTTCTTGCACACAAACTCCATGTATCGTGTGCACAGCGGGTCTACACAAACACACACACACACACACACACACACACACACACACACACACACACACCGCTTTAGATTCACACCCAGCCTGACAGTGAAACAATAATTATTGCTCCTGCTTCTCACACACACACGCTTCGAATACGAACCACAGTGCTGTTCGTCCGCACCACCCGAACACTCCTCCACACCGTTGCAGTGGGCGCTGGCGGGCAGGCAGGTGCCGTTGGAACACAGAAAGCCGTTACAGCGATCGCCCTCTGCAGAAGAGAAAAGTCAATTCCAAAAAAGTTGGGACGGTAAATGAAATGCAACTTTTAGAGTAATTTATTTCTAAAAAATCATCACAAAGAAGAGATATTTAATGTGCTTCAGACAGATGACACAAAGTTAAAGCTTTATATCATGGTGTGAAACATAGAGGGGGCTCAGTGTCGTTTTGGGGTTGCTTCGTGCCTTGAATCTGTGCAGAGCGCAGTGAAGTCAAAATGCATCAAATGCATATTTTGTCTCCAAGGCACTTGGGTGGCACTGTGAGAAATTATGCCAGCCAACGCCTCTGGGATCCAGGGTTCGAATCTCCAGTGGTCTTATCAGGTGGCTCCATACAGTGATGACTAGGAGATTGGCATCCTGTCCTTGGTATGTCACTAAATTGTACCCAGTGACTCCAAAAAAAACCAGACCTGCCGTGACCCTACTTCTTTCCCTCTCCCAGTGTTCACTACGTGTGTGTGTGTGTGTGTGTGAGCTTAATAATGCACATGCTCTGTGTGTTACTGTGCAGCGTCAGACCACCTACCGCAGTTACTGGGTTCTTCATCAGATCCGTCCTGACAGTCGTCATCACCGTCACACACCCAGCGCTGAGGAATACAGTGACCAGTGTGACACTGGAAACTGCTGCTCTCACACGTGTGCCGGCCGGCTGAAATACAATACAATATACAATCAAGCGGATTGTAGTAATGCAGATGTCATTCTGCAACTGTTAGGATAAAACACTGCATGGACAGAAGTATTGGGACGCCCCGTCTGATCATTGAATTCATGTGTTTTAGTCACAACAATTGCTAACAGCTGTAAAAAAATTGTTTTGCTGAAACAGTTTAGGGAAGGCCTTTTCCCGTTTCTGTGCCACTGTGTGCAAAGCAGGTTCTATAAAGACATGAAGAAAAGCTCAGTTTAAAGAAACTCCAGTGGCCTGCACAGAGCCCTCAGTAGCTCTGGAATTGGCTTTCTTGACCAACATCAGTACCCAGGCATACAAATGCTCTTTCCTTTTGACTAAATGGGCACAAATTTCCACAAACATACTTCAAAGTATTGTGAGAAGCCTGTTGATACAGCTGTAGAGGTCACTTTTATATACCATTTGTTTTTGAATTGGGATGTCCAACAAGCTCATGGTCAGGTGTCCAAATACTTATGGCCATATAGTGTATGTCTAGATGAGCTAAGGAGTGAATAGAGTAGATGCTCTCACCAGTGCAGTTAGCTTCATCAGACCAGTCTCTGCAGTCATTGTCCCCATCGCAGCGCCAGGAGTCACGAATGCACACACCTCGAGCACAGGTGAACTCGCCCGGCCCGCACTGATGAGACTCTGTAAAGCAGCACATACAGACAGAATCAAGAGACATGTTTCTATGTGCTTTGGAAACTCTTGAGGCTTGAACTGCAGGGTTCCAAACTCCTAAACCTTGTCAGGTTCCAAAGAAAAACGAGGACTGTTTCATTTCAGAAGAACCAGGTCAACTTCTGTTCTCCCACGACGCCTGGCACTAAAATCAACCAACTTGAGTGTTCGCTAGCCCACAGAGGTTACTGACATGGAGATTGATGAGGAACTTTAGTTTCTGTGCTTTGCAGCAATGATGATGTGGGGAACTTTATAAACAAACAAGGAACAAAACAGATTGTTCTGCATTTGGTGCCTATTAAGATGTGACTAAAAATATTCATACTTCTGCATTTTATTATAACATGGACCCATTTTTCATAAGCAAGACACAAAAACACCAGGCTGGACTTTGCCAAAATGCATATTGACAAACCACAGCCCTTCTGGGTGAATGTGCTTCAGACAGATGACACAAAGTTAAAGCTTTATATCATGGTGTGAAACATAGAGGAGGCTCAGTGTTGTTTTGGGGTTGCTTTGCTGCCTCATTGCCTTGAATCTGTGCAGAGCGCCATCAAGGCAGTTTCAGCTTAATTGAGAGACCATTTAGCTATGTAAAAGAAGCTGTAAGGGTATCAATGCTATAGCTTTGGCCACATCTGTAAGTGTTTCACATCTGTAAACGGTCTGAGTGGCTAAAAGTTTGTAATTTTCAGCGATATTTGATGCACAATAAGTGAGCTTGTAAAAGTCACGCTGCTGGTAACGACAGTGCCTGAGTTTTGGGGGTTTCAATCCCAGGCTGGGCTCACAAATACAGAAGGCACATGGCATTATGTGAATCGAGGCTTGGGCACTGGCTGGGACACACAATAATGGAAAACTGTGGAAAACTTCCTGCTTGGTTCCTGTTCCCAAAAAGAGACACCCAACAAACCCCAACGACTACAGGCCTGTCGCCCTTACTTCACATGTTATGAAGTCGCTAGAGAGACTAGTCCTTGCTCACATCAGACCCAGAGTGAAGGAACACATGGATCCTCTACAGTTCGCCTACCAACAAAACATCGGCGTGGATGATGCTCTCATCTACATGTTACAGAGGGCTCATGCTCATCTGGACAGTGTGGACGCTACTGTGAGGATTATGTTTTTCGACTTTTCATGTGCCTTCAATACTATTCAACCTGCACTGCTAGGTGAAAAGATGTTGAAGATGAATGTGGAACCAGCTCTAGTCTCCTGGGTTTTGGACTATCTATCTTCTAGACCACAGTTTGTGTGACTTAAAAACTGTGTCTCTGTTAAAACCTTGAGCAGTATGGGGGCCCCACAAGGAACAGTCCTGTCGCCTTTCCTGTTTACGCTGTATACATCGGACTTTCAATATAACTCAGACAACTGTTTTCTCCAGAAGTTTTCAGACGATTCAGCAGTCGTGGGTTGTATTAAGGCAGGATGTGAGCAGGAATACAGGGGCACGGTTAAAGACTTTTTGGACTGGTGTAGCAACAACCACCTACAACTAAACATCACAAAAACCAAAGAAATGGTGGTGGACTTTAGAAGGAGGAGGAGGGATCCTGAGCCAGTTACTATCCTAGGAACTGAGGTGGAACTTGTACCCAGCTACAGGTACCTTGGAGTTCAGCTGGACAACAAGCTGGACTGGTCTACACACATGGAGACGGTGTACAAAAAGGGGCAGAGCAGACTGTACTTCTTAAGAAGGCTGAAATCTTTTAACATCAGCAGGCCCCTTTTGTGCACCTTTTATCAGTCGGTGGTGGCCAGTGCTCTTTTCTTTGGAGTGGTTTGCTGGGGTGAGAGTGCTAGAACAATGGACACAAACCGAATAAACAAACAGATCAAAAAGGCCAGCTCCATAGTGGGGTCTGAACAGGACTCAGTTCAGCAGGTAGCAGAGTTAAGAATGCTCACAAAGCTTAACTCAATTATCAAAAACCATTCACACCCACTTCACTCCCTGGAGGTGTTTCGACAGAGCACCTTCAGTCACAGACTGATTCCTCCTAAATGCAGGACTGAACGTTACAGAAAATCCTTTCTTATAACTGCTATCAGACTGTTTAACAGTTCACAATAATTCAAATAAATCATTTATAAGAAATACTTACTTCTGTATGCTATGCATGCACCATAAAAAGTTTACATGTATATAGTACCATACTGTACATTTTTATCTTATTGCTTGTTTTTGCACTGTAAGTTAATGTTGTATGTATACAAGAAGTTGTTGTTGACTGTTGTCTGAGCTGCTGTAACAAAGAAATTTCCTGCAAAGGATCAATAAAGAATCTATCTATCTATAATGCGTCCTGGTACCATGCTGGTCCCAAACCTTGATGAATAAAAGGGTGTTATTTCAAATCAGATGCATTTTTTTACTGTGGATGAGAAATAATGCTGCTTTCGGACAACAGTGACTGATAAGCTTCCAAATCAATAAGATATTAGTAATATTAGCAATCTGACTCAGAAGCATAGTGTACAGTTTAGTTCATGTTCAGTTTAGACCCTGACCAGGCTAAATATTTCTGAAATGTGATGAAGGGTGAATCCTAAATCATTAAATTGGCTACATAAAAACTAAAAATTATTCACACACACACTGTTGATCCACTCACCGCAGTTTTCCTCGTCGCTGTTGTCCCCACAGTCGTCCTCGTGATCACACTTGAAGGCGCGAGGGATGCAGGAGCCCGAATCCACGCAGCGGAACTGCACGGCCGTGTCGCATGACGTCGTGGCTGCTCAAGATCAGAAAAACAGAAAAACGCAGTGAAGCCCTTGAGACACACGAGCAGACAGAAGGATCGAAGCGGTACAGGTTCCTGCTACTCACGGCACTCCTGCTCATCGCTCATGTCTCCACAGTCGTTATCGCTGTCGCACTTCCAGATGCTGCTGATGCACTTGCCGTTAGAGCAGCGGTACTGGTTGGGCAGGCAGGTGTGTTCTGTGTAATGAATAAATAACAGGACTTAAATGGAAGGATCACAGGGCGCTAGGGTGGTCAAGCAGTAAAGTAGCCTAGACTGCTACTGCTGAGATCCGGGGATCCAGGGTTCGATCTAGGGTTCGAATCTTGCCAGGGCTATCAGCCGGTCGGTCGTCTGTACAGGCATGAAAGGAAGATGGGCGAAACAGACTAGCCATTGGGAGGTGCACTTGTCAGTGTGCTCTCAGTGACGATCCCAAATAAAAATAAGGAGTGTTGTATCAAAAGGGGCATCTGGCAAAAAAAAAAAAAGTGCCAAATATGGTATGCAGACCAGAATGATCCACTGTGGTGACACCTTAATACAGGAGCAGCCAGGGAAAATAAAAGGAAAAAAGCAATGCTGATAGCCAATTATGCCTGCTACAAGACGCCAGCCGACCGGTAGCAGAGCCGAGATTCGAAGCCAGGAGTTCAGAATCTCAGCGCTGGTGTGACCTGGCACTATAGACCAGATTATAAGTGATACTGAAGTCACCACGTATGTACGAGTTTCTCACCTGTCTTCACACACGTGTTGTTCTGGAGCTGGTACCCAGAGGGACACTGGCACTGCAGTTCTCCTGACGGCAGTGTGGTAGTGGCCACGCCGTCTGGACACACACAGCTATGCGCGTGGCCAGGTTTGGGCAGGCACAGCAAGGTACACGGCTGGTCCACACACGCGTTGTGACCTGCGAATACAAGGTATGAGAATTTAAACAACAGAGAAAAATCACATCTGGGTCACTGGGACAGCTGTGATTATCAAAATGTTTTGTGGAAGTTTATATATATATATATATATATATATATATATATATATATATATATATATACAGTATATATATATATATATGGTCTGTCTTAAATACTGTCATAAAAACAACATCTGTTCTAATAACTGACCTTTGGTTTTACCCTTGTAGAAAATCTTAAGGTCCATGACTCCGGTCAGCCTACCCACTAACAGCTCATTGTCTGACGAGCCTGTTTTAGATGCTCTAAAAATGCCCTTCCTTGACCAGTCATCCCAGTAAAGGTCATTCTGAAAAAGCAAAAAGTACATTTACATAATTTTAAAAAGGTCAACACAGTTGAGGCTGTGAAATTTGCTAAATCACAGTAAAGATGACAGAAAGTTGGCAGGACTGGCAGTCCTACCTTGAACACAGCTATGGCGTATGGATGAGGCAGGCCCTCCATGAGCACAGTCCGCTGTCCGCCATTGAAGTCGACCCTCTCAATGCGGTCTCCAAACGCTTCGGTCCAGTAGAGCCAGTGCTCGTCTGCCGTGATACCATTGGGCCAGCGTACGCCCTCTGACACGATGCGGGACACACTGGAACCGTCCATCCAGCTACGGTACACACCAGCTGCTCGGTCCCCCCAGTCCGTCCAGAACATCAGGCTAACAGGGACAGAGGGTCACGGTAAGACTAACATTCCTATCTACAAACATAAGGTTTGTAGATCTTATTTTTACAAAACACAGAGGGATTGCTTGTTCCCCTACATACACTATATGGCCAAAAGTATTTGGACACCAGACCATGAGCTTGTTGGACATTCCATTTAAAAAATAAATGGTATTAAAATAAAGTGACCTATACAGTGTATCACAGAAGTGAGTACACCGCTCACATTTCTGCAGATATTTAAGTATATCTTTTCATGGGACAACACTGACAAAATGACACTTTGACACAATGAAAAGTAGTCTGTGTGCAGCTTATATAACAGTGTAAATTTATTCTTCCCTCAAAATAACTCAATATACAGCCATTAATGTCTAAACCACCAGCAACAAAAGTGAGTACACCCCTTAGTGAAAGTTCCTGAAGTGTCAGTATTTTGTGTGGCCACCATTATTTCCCAGAACTGCCTTAACTCTCCTGGGCATGGAGTTTACCAGAGCTTCACAGAATGCCACTGGAATGCTTTTCCACTCCTCCATGACGACATCACGGAGCTGGCGGATATTCGAGACTTTGCGCTCCTCCACCTTCCGCTTGAGGATGCCCCAAAGATGTTCTATTGGGTTTAGGTCTGGAGACATGCTTGGCCAGTCCATCACCTTTACCCTCAGCCTCTTCAATAAAGCAGTGGTCGTCTTAGAGGTGTGTTTGGGGTCATTATCATGCTGGAACACTGCCCTGCGACCCAGTTTCCGGAGGGAGGGGATCATGCTCTGCTTCAGTATTTCACAGTACATATTGGAGTTCATGTGTCCCTCAATGAAATGTAACTCCCCAACACCTGCTGCACTCATGCAGACCCAGACCATGGCATTCCCACCACCATGCTTGACTGTAGGCATGACACACATCTTTGTACTCCTCACCTGATTGCCGCCACACATGCTTGAGACCATCTGAACCAAACAAATTAATCTTGGTCTCATCAGACCATAGGACATGGTTCCAGTAATCCATGTCCTTTGTTGACATGTCTTCAGCAAACTGTTTGCGGGCTTTCTTGTGTAGAGACTTCAAAAGAGGCTTCCTTCTGGGGTGACAGCCATGCAGACCAATTTGATGTAGTGTGCGGCGTATGGTCTGAGCACTGACAGGCTGACTCCCCACCTTTTCAATCTCTGCAGCAATGCTGACAGCACTCCTGCGCCTATCTTTCAAAGACAGCAGTTGGATGTGACGCTGAACACGTGCGCTCAGCTTCTTTGGACGACCAACGCGAGGTCTGTTCTGAGTGGACCCTGCTCTTTTAAAACGCTGGATGATCTTGGCCACTGTGCTGCAGCTCAGTTTCAGGGTGTTGGCAATCTTCTTGTAGCCTTGGCCATCTTCATGTAGCGCAACAATTCGTCTTTTAAGATCCTCAGAGAGTTCTTTGCCATGAGGTGCCATGTTGGAACTTTCAGTGACCAGTATGAGAGAGTGTGAGAGCTGTACTACTAAATTGAACACACCTGCTCCCTATGCACACCTGAGACCTAGTAACACTAACAAATCACATGACATTTTGGAGGGAAAATGACAAGCAGTGCTCAATTTGGACATTTAGGGGTGTAGTCTCTTAGGGGTGTACTCACTTTTGTTGCCGGTGGTTTAGACATTAATGGCTGTATATTGAGTTATTTTGAGGGAAGAATAAATTTACACTGTTATATAAGCTGCACACAGACTACTTTTCATTGTGTCAAAGTGTCATTTTGTCAGTGTTGTCCCATGAAAAGATATACTTAAATATCTGCAGAAATGTGAGGGGTGTACTCACTTTTGTGATACACTGTAAGTGAACAGCCACTCTTCTGAAAAGGCTACTCACAAGACTTTGAAGTATTACTGTGGGAATTTGTGCCCGTTCAGTCTTAAAAGTGTTTGTATGGCTGGGCGCTGATGTTGGTCAAGAAAACCTCAACTGATGATCCAGTTCATTCCAGAGTTGTTCAGTAGGGTTGAGGTCAGGGCTCTGCGCAGGCCACTGGAGTTTCTTTGAACCAAGCTTAGGGTCATAGAGGCACAGTAATGCGAGAACAGGAAAGGGCCTTCCCTAAACATTTCCTTTAAGTAATTGATTTATTATGCCTAGTGGCAATTGTTGTGGCTGAAACACATAAATTCCAACAATTAGAAATGGGCGTCCCAATACTTTTGTCCTTGTGTATTGTAGGTGTCAGAATGTCGTTTGTACTATATCAAAAGTCTGGACATTACCATACCTTTCTCCAGACAAGAGGGTCAGGGCTCGAGGATGCTCCAAAACAGAAGAGTTCACCAGAGTGCTCCTCAGATCCCCATCAGGGTTTGAAACCTGAGCAAAAGAGGGTCACCAATGTGACACCAACCTTCCAAATACTAAACTCCACCGCACCCATGTTTATATTCTACCCATTGTCTCCTTCAGGCTGGTATTACCTCGATCTTCTGAGCTCCGGCGTCCACCCAGTAGAGCAGCCGGCTGACTGGATCGAAGGTCAGCGCCTCCACATTCTGCAGTCCTTTCCTCACGATCACCTCCTGTCCAGAGCTTCCGTTCAAACACAGTCTCTACAGAGACACACAGCGAGATCCTCACTGGACGTTCAGATCATCACACGCGATCTCACTCTTACCAGCTCTGGTAAAAGTGCTCTTACCTGAATGGTGTCCAGTGAAATATCAGCCCAGTAAAGACAGTTCATCTCATAGTCGAAGTCCAGCGCTATGGCCTCACGGAGGCCTGAGAGGGGCAGGGGCTGATCTTCACCCGTGGCCAGGTCGTAGCGGTGGATGGAGTTCCTCACAGCATACAGGATGAACTCGTTACTCTCTGCAGGGGGGCGATAACCAGCAGACGTCCACTTATACACTCATAGTGAGAAACATACAGTATAAGACCAAAAGTATGCGGACATCTGACAGTGAGGTATTTGCTGAAGAACCTTTATAATATATTTTTCTCCTGGGACTCTAACTTGCAGTTTTTGCCCATAATGGCTTGATACGAGACTTCAGCTACTCAACAGTCCATAGTCACCATTGTCTGATTCTCCTCTTTATGACGCACCATATATTTTCAATAAGAGACAGAATCAAAATTTGTCAAGTTTATATTTACAAATGACATTTAAATAGACCTGCAGCTGCTAGTGTAAACACAGTGAGACAGACCTATGATCAAAAAAACAATCTGGGATTCTGACCTTCGACAGGACAAGGGAGCATCTCTCCCTCAAGCCTGGCCTCCACGTCTCCACCGCTGCAGCTGTCCCCCGGCACCTTTCTATACCTGCAGCAACAGCAAACCAGCCCTCAGGTACAGTTGCAAAGCTTTTATAAACATATTCAGTCATTATGAGAAATCGAGGTGCATTTTTATGTCATTTCCGCACGTTCACCACTAGGCGGTGCTGTTGTTGCAAGTACACAAACTCACAGCTTTAATCTGACATCACACTGTGCGTTACATTATCATTCTTCTTCTTCTTATTATTATTATCTCACCCTTTGCTGCGACGATAGGTCGTGCCCGCTGGGCAGGGCACAGGAGGGGCGTTTAAGTTGCCTGAAAACTCTGGATCTGGCACACAGACTTGGAGAGAAAGATCCTCACTCAGCTTGAAGCCATAATCACTGGGAAACGAGGAGAGAGGGGCAGCGTTAGAGAAGCATTTCTGTCATTTATCATGATTCTTAATCTTCAAGTCAGTAGGGAACATTTTACCCGGAGCTGAATGGACATGTAACAGTGACTTAATGATAGAGAAATGAAGACCAACTGTAGATGTCTAAGCCAAGCCTACAGCAGCTTGAATGACTCGGTCTATTGTGTTCAGCTTCATGAATTACTCATTTCAGGCCTCCAAGTGGAACGACTGTGGCGCTCAATGATAGAATTGTGGAGTTAAACAAGGAAGCAGATCCCTGATATAGCCACAGATGTGTGGCTATATGTCCGAACATATGTGAACATTGACCCTCAACTTAATAAACACCTTGTTACAAAACCATAGGCATTACTACAGAGCTACAGAACTCTAACAAATCCACACTTTTGGAATGGCTTTCTGTGGGAATTTGTGCCTCATTCAGTCAAAACATTTTGCCATTTGTCAGGTCAGGAACTGATGTTGGACAAATAGGTCAATTCATGCAAAAGAAGTTTGATTAGGTTGATGTCAGAGCTAAGAGCTGACCACTGAAGTTCCTCCACACCAGTCATGCTCAAACTGGAAAGGACCTTCGCCCAAGTTTCCCTCAACATTAAAAGGCAAATGTATACATTTTTAAATATAAAAAAATACCCAATACTCTCCCTCTCCGTTCACATAAAATGTTAACAGTCTTTTCTTTCCAAAGTTTATACAGGACATCAATATGAACATATTATTTCTTACCACTCATAGTCCTGGCGTGTGCAGGAGCAGGTCGATAGGCTGATGGGCCGGTCAAAGTCCTCGCCGTTGAAGCAGGTGGCGTGGGGCGATCTGCGCTTGAACATCAGCTGGTGGCCCAGTACGCAGGCGTTCCCTCTCTCATCAGACGGAGACCAAGGTTTATAATCTCCCTCCGTGCATGGCACCCCTGGATTAGAACCACCCAGAACTTAGAAACTGTACATCTACTATATAGTCTTTTTAATACCACAGATCCACTAAAACAGAGAGAACAGAACGGGTTCTCACCCAGCACATCGCTGACATTGACTTGCAGGATGAGCCAGCTGTGCTTCTGGTCAGCGTAGGAGCCGAAGATGGTGAAGACGGTGCTCTTTTCACCCGGCTCGGTCAGCAGCTGGTACACATACACGTCCTCCTTCGAGAACTGGAACTCACTCCATGTCTCGCCCTCGTTGGTGCTGTACCTGCACCACACACAAGAACAGATAGGTGAGAATGCAGCTAAATGTGGAGGCTTTATGTTATATCTTGTAAACCACAGTGGGACCAGATTGTACAGAGCAGAAAAAATAAGATGCATGAACAAAATGTGTGTCGCTTTAAAAAAACTTAGAATGGAGGGAATATATAAACACCTCAGAATTAAATGAATCAAACTGCAGAAAATGTTTGCATGTAAACAAAGCCACTGACAGATTAGAACATCTCCATACGTGTCATAAATATGTGTTATTTTATACTGCTGGGTGGATCAGATTATTTCATGGAAAAAGGTGATTTCAGGGTGGCGCCACACCCACAAGCCAGATCAGAATAACCAGTTTGCGGGAATTAATGATAAACAACAAAAAATGATCTGCCAGATCTCACCACCACATACAGGTAAATAAAACCATGAACAAGGACTCACTTAAGTGTCCTGGTGGAGCCGCCTTGAGAAATGGCCATCAGGATGCCTCCGTGGTCACCCCAGGTGTAGAAGTGAGGACCGGCCAGAGCCTGTAGCAAGGTTAACATCAGCGTTACAGGTAAAAAAAAAAAGAAGATAAATATAACATACACATTGTGTGAACAGTGGAAGTGTATCGATACCTCTTTCCACCGAGCCCCAGCACTGCTAGACACGTACACATTGGGCTTATTGGCCAGGTTCTTTCCCACAGACCCTGTGGGATAAATAAACAGATCAGTTTGTATTTACACCGTTAAGAACACACACACAGCATTACATTCTTGCTCTACACCGATCAGCCATAACATTAAAACCACCTCCTTGTTTCGACACTCACTGTCCATTTTATCAGCTCCACTTACCATATAGAAGCACTTTGTAGTTCTACAATTACTGACTGTAGTCCATCTGTTTCTCTGCATGCTTTGTTAGTGGTGTGTGGTGGTGGTATGAGTGGATCAGACACAGCAGCGCTGCTGGAGTTTTTAAATACCATGTCCACTTACTGTCCACTCTATTAGACTCTCCTATCTAGTCGGTCCACCTTGTAGATGTAAAGTCAGAGACGATCGCTCATCTATTGCTGCTGTTTGAGTCGGTCATCTTCTAGACCTTCATCAGTGGTCACAGGACGCTGCCTATAAGGCGCTGTTGGCTTGATATTTTTGGTTGGTGGACTATTCTTAGTCCAGCAGTGACAGTGAGGTGTTTAAAAACTCCAGCAGCGCTGCTGTGTCTCATCCACTCATACCAGCACAACACACACTAACACACCACCACCATGTCAGTGTCACTGCAGTGCTGAGAATGATCCACCACCCAAATAATACCTGCTCTGTGGTGGTCCTGTGGGGTCCTGACCATTGAAGAACAGCATGAAAGGGGGCTAACAAAGCATGCAGAGAAACAGATGGACTACAGTCAGTAATTGTAGAACTACAAAGTGCTTCTATATGGTAAGTGGAGCTGACTTGCAAGTTCGATTTACTTGGAGCATTAGAATTAAAATTCTAAGGCTTTGAGGCTGCTGGACGACAGCTGGAAAGACCGAACATCACCTTGGAGTGTGTTTGCGTCTGCATAATTTTCTGTTTATTAATCAGCGGCTGCGAAAGCAATAATTAGCGCATCTGCGTCAGAGCAACAGCGCCCAAAGTGGGCAGACGTCTTCATGATCCTGCTCTTTTCCGCTCTCCAAAACTGCCCATTATGTAATGATCGTTTTAATTAAAAGCCCAGCTGCTGCCAGCCAATAGATGAGGGACAAAAGGAAGAGAGGAGAACGGCTGCGCTCTGTAGACACTTACAGAGAGGTAAATGTATGTTTTGCACCGAGCATGAAGAGCCGAACACAATGGAGGATGCTCCGGAACGTCCTGGGGTTTAATCTCCATCATTACACGCTGCGTGGAGTGTTTATTACAGCTTCAGTCGGGGCTTTAGATAAGCACGGGTGCACACGAAGAGGCAACACACTTCTCTAACACAAACAGAGCGGGGAGCTGGTCCCGTGACCCACCTGTTGCCATGATGAGACCGGGTGCAGACTCTTTGGACAGAATGGGCATCCTGCGTAGCTGGATATTTAACAGCTGACTCCAACGCTGTGCCAAGTGCAGAGAGCAACCTTTAGAAAGCTGGAGGAGAAAGCAGAGTCAGTCAGTACCGAGACTAAATACACCAGTTATAATCATGCACCGTATGTGCAAAAGTATGTAGACACCCTCATATATATGTATATATATACATGGTCATAAGGTCCAGTTCCACAGGAAAACACTGGGTGCAAAGCAGGAACACCCACCCACTCCCCCTTCCCAAAATGTTTGTGCCCCTCGAGTGCCCTCCCCTAATTGTTAGTTTTTTACTCTCTCACTCACTTGCTTAACCGCTTATCCAATCAGAGTTTTTTGGGGGGGGCTGTATGTGCTGGAGCCTATCCCAGCTTTTCAATGGGCGCAAGGCACACAGTAATACCCTGGACGGGGCACCAGTCCATTGCAGGGCAGACACACATACACACTCCCATTCACCTATAGGGCAATTCAGTGTCTCCAATTAACCTGACTGCATGTTTTTGGACTGTGGAAGGAAACCACAGTATAGTAAATACATTCAGGCGCTACCTGGCAGTCGATGGAGCCCCCCAGGCTGTCGGCTGTAGGTGGCTGGAGCAGTTCCCAGGTGCCTCCTTTATCGAAGGTGATCACGGAGCGCATGTTGTCTTCACTCAGGGAGCCATTGATGAGCGTGGCGACAAACACACCTCGCAGGCCCTCAACACGGTGCAGGTCTGCAAACGGCTCGTTGGCAAAATACCTAAACAAACACACACACACACACATGTATAGAGAGGTATTTACAGTGTAAAACAACATGTACCACTGGGAACCCGGTGCTGCACCATTGTTTAGGGATGTAACGATGCACCACAAGACAGTTAAAAATCGATTCACATGTGTAACAATTCAAATCGGTTTACATGTATAATGAATCAATATTCACTTTAAACAGCAGAGGGCACTGGCGCTATTCACCTCGCCTGGTTGGCGTCACTACAGGGTTGCCAGGTTCGGAAGGTTTTGGAATTTATGTGAGGATACTTTATTTGTATTATTCATTTATATATTTAATGTGGGATTTCTTATACAATTTATTTCAGTTATTTTTACACAAGAAGGGAAATGTGCAGCATTGTTTTGCATAGTTTGTACCTACCTCAGAAATAAAAGGGCATTCATTATTTAGATAAATAAAAGATAAGAACAAAGAACTAAAGAGAGAGAAATAATAAAAGGACACTTTGTCATGACATAAAAAATCCTAATGTAATCGCAGCCGTACCTGATGAGGGTGTTGCTCCCTGAACCCTCAGGACTGTAGTACAGCATGTTCTCCAGAGAGAGAGAAAACGCCAGCCCCTGTGTATCTGAGATGTACAGGTGTGTGACGTTGTTATTGTGGTTGACGCAGACGAACACCTGATCCTCTGAGGCGTCGGCTATATAATACTCCTGCAAAGAACAGACAGAGTCAGTTACACAACATCCTGCACTGCCCTCAGCATTACAGTCATGAATAAAAATGCTACTCACAGTGATGGGATGGCGGGTGTTAAACAGGGCAGCTTTCATGGGCTGTCGGTTGTAGGAGACCCACAGCTGTACGGACTGCGACTCGTGGCCTCCCAGCAGCGGCTGAGGGAATATACAATGCATATTTTTAACATTTTATCCATTTATTTTTAAGCGACTTACAGTACTGGGATAGTATACAGTCTGAGCAATTGAGGGTTAAGGGCCTTACTCAAGGGCCTAACAGCAGTAACCTGGCAGTGGTGGGGCTTGAACCAGCAACCTTGACCACTAGGCTACAACTGCCTTGTTAAGCCACACATTCTACTGAATCTAGAAAAGCTGGTGGTACAAAATGCATTAAATAAAGGTAGAATGTAAAAAAAATACACTACCTGGCCAAAAGTATGTGGACAACCAACCATAAGCTGTTTTTCCCTAATTTTCCTCCCAATCTAGTCGTATCTAATTACCCAATTGCATTTCGCTTCCTTTGTACTGATGCTGACTTCCATTCCTGACCGAGGAGAGCCGTGACAAACACACTCCCCCTCCGACACGTGTGCAGTAGTTTATATAGGGCTCAGTTTCGCACATGGAGAGTCACGCACTGATCCCATTATCCCTCGTCTTAATTAGCCAGCAGATCCCTTCTGACATTCCCACCCTACGAACAAGCTAATCATTTTTCGTGTAGGCGCCCAGCCTGCTGGTAGCAGAGCTGAAATTCTAACTCTCTTGTGTGTTTTACCACTGTGCCACCTGAGCACCCCATGAGCTGGTTTTATGCCAAACCATGGGCCTTAATATGAATGGTAAGTCCATTTATGCCCAAGCAACCATAAAGAGTAGAAATCTAATAATTATCCATGCAGTAAAAATGTTATGCCTGCTCATAGAAATCCCATTAAATGACCAAATGCCAGTCTATAAATAGCTACAGGGAGGACACACTTCCATAGACGTCATTCATATTATTGATCGGTATAAGACAGCAGCAATTGTTAAATGTTAATCAAAACAACTTTGTGAAAGTAAAATCTGTTAACCAGACAAAGCAGCAAATATCTGGCATAACAAGTATCTAAAACAGCAGCCCAGGATTATAAAAAAACAGTAGAGCTGTTTTCTCCAAGCGTAGACCATGGGGAGAGCCGTAAGCCTGACAGGCTGTGAACTGTCTGGCTGGCATGAATGAATTTCCCTTGATGAGGCGGAAAAGCACGTCTTGTTCTCTGGCTCAGAACAGCGCATGCAGTGTCGCCGGGCTCTCAATCCCCTCCTTATGCCCCTAGCGTGCGCCATCCATCGTATTGATTTATCTGCCTATTAATGGCCGTCTCCGGGAACAGACTGCAGCGGTGTCGCAGGCAGCCAGAACACAGTCTGGCTTTAGAGAGCCACAAGGGAAGGAAAGGGATTTTGGAACGGGAGGTCGTGGCTGGCAGAGTGTGAACCGAGTGCCCGCAGAATGGTAGCAAGCACTCGAGCTGACAAAGAGGACAAGCTGGCTTTGAATATGCAAAACTGACATGGCTATCGGGAAGCCAGAGGACTGGACCAATAGATACTGGGACCAAGTGTTCCTCCAGTCAAAGATACCAGACTGTCTAAACAAAGAACGAGAGGAGGACGTTCCAAGTACTGACATGAGATGTGTATGAGGGTTGGAAAAATACCCAGCCCTATGAAAAATAAATAGATAAATAAAAATAGTGAGACGCAATGGTACTCTTGCTACTCTTTTCTTTAAAATCCTAATAAATAAATAAATAATCAACTCTATGTGCTGTACGCTGTATGGTCCAGAATGGGAGAACGACCAGCATAAACAGAGCCGATTCTTACAGGTTTAATGCACATTCGGCTGCTGGGCACATCGTTTCCTTTCATAGTGGGAGAGGCTTGGGAAACGAGAGGCGTACTGATCTGGCAACCTCTGCCAACCTGCAGTGGACCGAAGAGACATGAGTCACGAGCAGGAGTTCAGGCTTGTAGGTCTCGACTGTAGATCTGCAGGGTGTTTGAAGGTATGTGTGTGTGTGTGTGTGTGGTTGTGGAGATATGCCAGTTTAATTAGCAGGCATGTGCCACAATGTACCTGCCCTGGCAGCAAACTAATAATAATGGCATGGCACATACGTAAGGCCTTATCTAATTCAAAATGTAAGGTTTGTATTTAGCGATTTAACATTTTGCGTTTGTGTAGCATTTAAGTGTCTCACGTTTACTGGTTAAGTCGCATTATGAGGCGTCCTAGCAATCCTACGGCAATTCAGTTAGCAATCGGTTAGTCAAAATGTCAAGAAGTGTAAAGCATCTAAAAACATGACTCGGGTAACTGAGTTTGAAATACTCCCAACCAATTCTGTAAACGCAGAGGGGGGTGTGTCAAAACATGGACGAGTATTTTTATATTTAAGACCGTTGCTGGATATTCTAGGTTTACATTCAACCGTTAAGGTAGCTGTGCTGTGTATTGTAGCTTCCATTTATTCTATCATTCGATTTATGAGTGTAATTTAATGACTGCCGTGAAATGTGACACTTTTCTTTATCCATGAAATCTGAAAACTTTTTTTTAATGCATTTTCTCCCCAGTTTTCTCCCGATTTAGCGACTCAATTTTGTCTTCCGCTGCTGAGAGATACCAGATTGCATCCGAGGAGAGCACGTCGCTGTACACGCCTCTTCCGACACGTGCACAGCCCTCCTCTTCTCGTCCCTGCATTCTGCACAGGCGTCTCTTCCGCCAATCAAGGTCCTTACACAGCGTATGAAGAAACCACCCACGCACACATAGTCCGGCCCCCACCCTGCAGATACGGTGGCCAGTTAGTATCTGCTGCAGGCACTGCCAATTATGCCCGCCAGATGGCACACAGTTTCCAAGGAACCAAGGAGTTTAGAAACTCGGTGCTGGTGTGCTAGCGGAATATCCAAGGTCCATGAAATTAAGCATTATTTTCCCGTGAATGTAGTACAGCCCTACACATAAGGTGCATTAGAAAGCAGAAGAATTGTAATAAGGAATTTAAAAATACTGCACTGAGGGAACAAATGGGAAAATAAGAATGAAAAATAATACAATTCCGAATCAGACAATACACACAATAATTATCCTTAAATAGTTTAATTAAATGATTTTTAAAAAGACTTTTTGAAGATTTTCAATAGACGAATTGGCTGGTATTACAATTAAAGAGCGAGTTCTCATTTAACAGGTCGTCAGAGGAAAAACCATGTAACAGGATAAAAAAGCTTAATTATTTCTGAGCAGCTCAATAGCACTTTTAGAAATGAAAAAAGAGCTCCATTTCCCAGCTTTAATTACTTTGAGGAGATTCTCTGTGCCAAAAGTCGCTCGTGATATTCATTATGGTAATCCTATTAAAAAGTGAAGATAAAGCACTGGGGGGCAAATAGTGTGGAGAGGGGTAAGGGGTGATAGAAAGAGAAACTGTCTTCGACAGCGTCCTCGGTCCGGCCCTCCTCAGAGACACGAGACTCTGATTTACTCTGACAGGCAGTGATTTCAGTCATGATTGACTAATGCTTTCTCTGCATACTTCCCCTGAAAGAGGAAGAGAGGGGCGCTCGGGAGGCGTAGAGTTTGAATCTCATCTCTGCTATCGGCCCACACGATTGGTTCTGTGTCTGTAGGAGGAGGGACAGTGACTGAAACAGGGTTCGTCGCCGGGCAAGGCGACCCTCGCAAATAGCAGTGCATTGCTCTTCACGTGCGGTACTGCGCCTAGCAGGTGAAAAGAAGCGATCGGCAGCAGCTCAAGTATCGTAGAGCAGCGACCCACATTTTGTGCATGATTTTTACCCAACCCAGGCAACATGAACAATGCATCAAAACGAAACACAATTAAATATAATTAAATAATACAAATGATGGCAATTTGGTGCCACTGTGGTTTACAAGATGTAACGTTTAGCCTCCACAAGGGGGCGTTCGTGTACAGGTTTATATCGTGTCTGATAACATTCATTAAATAAATTATTATTTTTCTCTGCAACCAATTTTTTTGGCTTGCGACCCACCCAAGGTTTACGACCCAGGGTTTGAAAAAAGGGGGATCAAGGGACAAGAGAACATTAAGCTCCAACTGGACACAACCAAACTGGGTCAATAAAAAACTGATCATTTAAAAAAGAAGGGGGGGGGGGGGGGGAGTTCAGGGTCACATGCCGGCCACTACCACTCTATATCTTCCTCAGCAAGTCCGTCAGTGTCCATTATTTTGACATCCAGACGTCCTCCGGTCCCAGTTTTAAGCTCTGTCCATATGTTGCTGATTGTACTGGGCTGCTGGTGTTTGCACAGACAGACCAGTAATTTCTTTAGACAGCATGACATTATCCTGTTAAATACGAACAAGCACTGTGGGGATTTGCACGGTCAATAAATCCCCTCTACGATTACACCACAGCAAAGCCATCAATCATGTCATGACGGAATGAATGAGGAGTGAATTCTAGGCTGGAGGAATGAGGAAATGTGCAAGTCTTATTCAAAACAGTTGGGACAGCAAATGAATGCAATTAAATATAAATATATATATTAAAAAAAAAAAAAGCATCATTCAACTTTTTACATAGAATTTTTATCCTGGTCAGGGTTGCAGCAGGTCTGGTTCCCGTCCATCAACTTTCTGCTAAGCGGTTCTCCACACAGTCATGACCGGCTCTGTCTGAGATGAGGGGAGGATCAAACTGGCAAAGGCCTGCAATAGACTGGTCTGACCAGGGTATTCGAAGTGAAACATGACCCACCGCAACCCTGACCAGGATATAAAATGCAAGGAATAGATCAATGCTACCAGCTCAAGTAAATCATTCAAGTAAATATCTACTTTTAATGGGATTATTAAGACCTAAGGCTAGCACACCAGCGTTGGAATACTGAACTCCCCGAGTTTGAATCTCAGCTCTGCTACTGCTCGGCTGGGCGCCCCCTAGCAGGCACAATCGGCAGTGCCTGCAGCAGACAAAACTGCTGGGTGGAAAAAGACCGGACTAGAAAAAGACAGGATCTTAGACGCTGTGTAAGGACCCTGGTTAGTAGCCTGAGGCGCCTGTACAGAAGTGGAAGAACGTGAGGATCAGTGTGTGACTCTCCATGCGCAAGACTGGCCTCACACGCGAATAAGAAGGGGTTGGTGGACTTCACACATTTTGGAGGGAGCATGTATCAGGCAACTATACCCCCCTCTGATACAACTGGGGTCTCCAACAGAGGAAGACAAATTGGCTTCGCTAAACTAGGAGAAAAGGGGAGAAAATGCAGAAATAAAATAGCCAGAAAAAGTGAGCTGTGGTCATTCTTGGTGTGTGTGTGTGTAGCCAAGAGTGCTTGGCATTAAGCATTATGCAGTGTAGCGCTGATAACATGACCATATGGCGGCACGGGTTAGCGGAGCACAGATAATCGGCGCATGAACACCCCCGAGAGAACAAACCACAAGTTCACCCAACACACACAGATCTGCAGTGTCAAACAACCTCGCTCATCTCATCTCGAGTGATGTTTACTCTCCACTTCATCCTCCGGAGACACTTTATCTGCATTACAGGATGCACAGAATATTCACCCAGACCTCATCTGACCCGCCGACGCCGGGGTTTGAAAGATGAGCGTCTGAGGTTTGTTTGTACAACCAAAACATTTTCTCCAGGACAAACTGGAGCAGGAGTCGGCGTACACAGTGAGGAGTGAGGAACCACTTGATTTTGGACAGTCTGACCGCCAGTAATGATAACAAACCAGCTCGTGTTTCAAAAGCCAATTCTTTTAAATTCAGCCAGCCAAAAGTGGCCAAAAGTATTTGGACACCCGAGCACGTAAGCTTGTTGGGCATCCTTTCCAGAAAAAAATACGTGCCTTTAAAACTGACTATTCGATTTGAAGCCACGCCAAAAGAAAGCAAACACTAAGTCTATGCATTTTACAGAAGAACGATGCCAGGACTCATTCTGCACTCGCTACAGCACTGTGGCTTGGTAGATACAGAGTGCACGTGCTTGACTGGCCTGCCTGCAGTCCCGATCTCTCCTGGTGAAAATGTGTTGCGCATCATGAAGAGGAGAATTAAACCACAGCGACCACAAGTCTTCTTTCAAGCAGGAATAAACAAAAATAATAAATAATTACTGTCCTCATATCGCAAACAATTAAAAGGTGAATTTAATGGGACAGGTGATGTAACACAGAGGTAAACACACCTTTTTCCCAACCTTTATAACGTGTTGCCAGATTTAAATTCTAAATATATTTCTATCTAGGAAATCCAACAAATTCTTTCCGTAATGCGTTCGTTTTTACATTCATACTTGTGGTTTGAAATTCCAGACTGACTTTGCATGTCTGATTCAAACTGTAAGTTCTGATTTAAAGCCACACTAGAGGGATGTAAATACAACGCAGATCAAATGTCCTCATGCAATCCAAACATGAACCCAGTGATGGGATTTCTCAGGGTGTTTTCACTGGTAAACAGCTGGTGGTGAGAACAGCAGGGGTAAAATTAGTGTCAAAGGATAAATGGTTTATACATCAAGTTATCATACAGGGTCAAACCAGGCAGGTTAGTGAATGAGTAGCTAAACGAGTGAGAGGTTTGAACATGACAGGCTTGTATTTGTATTTTTTGTCTTGTACCAACTGTGGTAGACGGATCAGCACAACCCAGTAAATCCATAAACCCATCACTTATTTTCTTGCATCTCTTTGGCATAAATCCTGCCTTCCACATGCCTTCTCTAAGCTCCCACACAAACACAACCAATAGGCCTGAAAACACTGGTGCATCAGCTTACCAGTAAGAGACCGGGTACAATTTCAGAAACTCACATGTGAAAGAGGAAGCATGAGTCCACATACGCCAACACAATGTCAGCCAAGCTGGGCTGACAGCTTTTGAGATTAGTGACTAAGTAGCTAAAGGAGTGAGTGGTTTGAGCATGACAGGCTTGTATTTTCTCAACTCCATGAGGTTAAATTTGTGAATATAAACAAAACGTTAAAGGTGGTTCGCAACCTAGGGTTCCCAGTTCTTTTTGACTCCTCCCTCTTCTTTGAACCTCATATTAGGGCCTTGGTTAAAACCTCTTTTCTACATCTACAAAACATTGCCAACCGGTAGCAGAGGCGAGACTTGAACCCAAAATATCCCACTGCGCCACCTGGGCATCATAAATGTTTTTAATACAGTACAAATATAATGCTGTGTAATTTTCCCAGTAAACTGGGTAACTGGTACAGTGTTTGTATTTCATACTGGCTCTTTCTTAACTACATAATCCGTTAGTCAAGTTAGTGCTTTTTACAACAGACATTGTCTCAAAGCAACTTTACAGAATCCAGGGCCGACAGACCAAAAACCCTGTTGAACAACCTAAGAGTGACAGTGGCAGGAAACTCCCTTAACATTACAGGAGAAACCTTGAGAGGAACCAGACTTTTCTAAAAAAAATACACCCATGATGCTTTACTGTGCTGAACTTACCCTGGTTGTTGTGGCAAACATGTACTTGTCTCGGAGCTGGAAGCTGTCCACTCTCTCCAGGATGACCTGTCGGTTTTCCTCACTCTGGAAAAAGTCAGTACTGCTGAGAACACTGGACACGCCCTGGGGCTCATGCCTTTGGACCAGCACTGTGGTGGCATTGTCGTATGGTTCCACACCCCTGGAGAACAAACACAGAACTGCAGTTACCACCATACTCAACAATACACACCCACAAACGGTATGCTGGATACACTGGGATTGAACAACATTGGGTCTGTGGATACGTCCCAGTAAATGCTGCAGAAGACCAGTAAAGGTACCACAAATGCCTGAGCCGTGGCTTTAGGCACCCAGGCACAATGGCCTGTTATCCTCCTTTTGTAAACACACTGCGCTGTTTGATGAGGCACCTCCATTCAAAAGGATAAAGAGATTAAACTAAAGGAAAGTTCACAGACGGCTGTTCCGCACCACACCCCAACCATTTCATGAGCAGCTCGCGCGTTCGTGATCAGATGTGCAGAGCGAGCATTAACCGCCGCGTCAAAGAAATCCACGCCAAAGCCGTCTAATAGGATCAGCGCGCAGATGTGAGAGAGGTCAAAATGCACAACACGATATTAGAGGTAGATGGTTAATAACAGTAAAGTTCATGAGAAGGACTACTGGAAAGAAAGTGTCTGAAAATTAAAGTGATTCAGAACAGGACCATTCATGCAGAGAACAAATTTTTTTTATTCATGAACCGTCAACTGGGAATCGTTTATATATCATCTGATTCACAGAACTCACGGCACAACTCTACACCAAGGCCGTCTAAGAGGATCAGCGTGCAGATGTGAGCGAGGTCAAAATGCTCAACATAATACGAGATAAGCTGGGCTGACAGCTTTCAAGGTAGCTGGTTAAAAACTGTAGCTCAAAAGGATTTAAAAGAAGTTCATGAGAAGAACAACCAGAAAAAGTGTCTGAAAATCGAAGTGATTCGGAACTTTTATTTATTTATGAGCCGCCAACTGGGAATCATTCAAATATCATTTACATTTATTTACAGAACTCATGGCAAAACTCTACGTCAGGGTCATCTAATAGGATCAGTGTGCAGATGTGAGCGAGGTCCACACTGACTCGCAGAAGACCACAGAGGGTTCCACAGGTGTCAACCAAGAACCTTCCATCCAGCCAAGACCTGATGATCTGCACGGTCACTGCAGAAATCCAGATTCACTGGACCAGACAACGTTTTTTCCCATCTGTAACCGTCCAGTTTGTGTGAGCCTGTGTCCACTGTGAACCTGATGTGTTCATCTGCTGTTATAGCTAATTAACCTCAAGGCTTAACAAGTTGTGCTGTTTAGGGTTCTCACCACAGATTCAAAACATGACAGTAAATAAAGCCACATTTCCTTCATATACAGCGGTACCTTGAACTGGTCACTGAGTTTCAAGGTATTTCTTCCCATAAGGATGTTTGGAGAACATGTTAATGCATCCCATGGTCCTGTGGAACTGCATATATTTCAGGCTAATGTAAAATAATGGGGCTGTTTTTGACACTTATACACTGAAAATAACAGAAATATAATATAAAAACACTGAAATACGATTGAAAACAGTTACATACAATAAAACCTGCAGTTTAGCTTTAGTTCTTTATTGTTTCCTAATGCTTTTTACTCATGGAGATGCTTGATTTTGGAATACCGTATTTCTTAGCGGTTCAGTACCGACGCATTCACATGAGAAGCAACAAAACCGCTTTTGCGCTGCTGTGCCGTTATTTCCTATGGAGTGTGACAGCGATGCACAAAGCTTAACGTAACTTATTGTTTTAAAACAACAAGTAAGGAATTTTATTAGTCAAGAGAACTTATGAGCAGTAATAATGAAGAGAAGTTTAGTGCTCCTGTCTCCTTCTTTTAATACATCAAACTACATTAAGCTTTTTTTTTTAACAATAAACGTTTTAGACTCTCAGAAAAGCTGATTCTGATTCTCACAATTTCTCAGAAGCTCGAGCTGTAACACAAGTTTAAAAGTAAAACAGGGAGGAAAATCCAGATAAACACAGATACATGTGGAGCTTTCAGACTGGATTTGACGGTTATTCCACACAAACGCAGATTCGTCTCATATTCGCACCGATCAAGCCAAGTGCTGAACAAAGCAGTGGCTGCACACACGTGGAGTTTAAGTGTAGAAATTTCTCGATAAAGGACGTCAAGTTTTAAAGATTTCGAGTTTAGGAAACGTACAAGGTACCACTGTAATTGATTTATTACACTGTTTATTATCTGTTTAATAGTTATTAATCAATTATTACATAATTGATTTTATCACACTGCTGTGGCTAAAACACAGTCAGTCATTAGAAGGGGTGTCCCAATACTTTTGTCCAGATAGTGTATGTGTAATGTAATCTATGCACCTTCTGTATTTGTGCACCCAGTCTGGAATTTAAACCCCTAAAACTCACTGCTCGTAAAAGTAAAAAAATGTTTTCACAGGAGCAGCCAGTCATATTCATAAACTGTTGATAACTGAAGTGAAAGTAAAAGCCGGAAATACTGTACAGTTATATAAACACCAAAATCTGAACGATAAACAAGTCAGAGGAAGCAAAATAAAAAAAAAAATAAAAAAATAAAAACCACAAAGCTTGATTGACAAACGTTCTGAGGAATCAGGAGTTCAGAGCAGATCTCTGTCAGCTTTTACCAGCAGTACTTGCTCACGACCGTGACACTTACCAGAAGTAGGACTTGACGTGCTCCTGAATCAGCACCCACGTCTCCCCAAAGTCATCTGACTTCCACAGCTTTAGAGAAAAAAGGAAGAGGTTTATAAAGAAATCGAGCTGAGCAGATGAGTCGTTTTTATCTGGGCAGTTCAGAATCATCACGGTGTGTCGGACAGCTGCTGATGGTCGAATCTCACGATGTGTGTTTAATTATGCGTTATGCGTTAACATTTACATTCACATTTTCGGCAGTTAGCAGACACTTTTTTTATCCAAAGCAACTTACAGTTAAATTATGACTGAACAGGGGGTCAAAGCTCAAGGGCCCAAGCCCAGTGGCAACCTGGCAGTGGTGGGGCTTGAACAAGCAACCTTTTGATTACTAGTCCAGAACCTTAACTACTAAGCCACAACTGACCTGTTATGACCTATTATCATTATCATTTTCACAGTTTATCACTGATTAATCCTAGTAAGGTGTCACAGGGGGTCTGATCACAGCCAGATGCCAAACTTGCTTATTTAAAAAAAAATGTCATTAGTTTTTAACTAACAATCTACTTAAATGTGTTAGTTAAGTGTTTATTAAGTCCACAATATAGAAATAAAGAAATAAAGAAACAAATAGGCAATCAGGCATTTAAAATGTAAAGAAATCTGAAAAAAATGATGTAAAGATGCACCACAAGACAGTTAAAAATCGATTCACATGTGTAACCATTCAAATCAGTTTACATGTATAATGAACCGATATTCACGTTCAACAGCAGAGGGCGCTGGCGCTACTCACCTCGCCTGGTTGACGTCACTACAGGGTTGCCAGGTTCGGAATTTTCCAGCCAAATTTATTTATGTGAGGATACTTTCTGTATTTGTATTATGCATTTATTTATTTAATGTGGGATTTGTTTTAAAATTCAATTTCAGTTTGTTTTACACAGGGAAATGTGCAGCATTGTTTGGCATAGTTTGTCAGAAATAAAGGGACATTCATTATTTAGTTAAATAAAAAGAGAATTTAAAGAGAAACAAAAAAAGGAAACTTTATCATAATTTGTCTTTAATTTAATTTTGTTTAAAAAATCGGGAAAAATCGTATCGTGAACCCAGTATCGTAAATTGCATCGCATCGTGGGTAGAGTGTATCGTTACATCCCTACTCTAGATAGAACACAAAGCTGGATTTTGGGTGATAGACGAGCTTCGGACGAACCTGCTTATTGGGATGAGAGCTGTCGTAACCCAGGACCAGGTTTGGTCTCTTGCTGTTCAGCAGCAGGTCCGTGGGCTTGAAGGGGACCGAGAATCCTTGGACACTCTTGCAGAAGTCGAAGGTGTTCCACAGATAATCGTTTCTGGTGTCGGCAAATATGTACTAAAAGGACCGAGAAGAACAGAAACATATTAGACAAAGCTGAATTCCACTAGCACTTTTTAAACAGAGGCTAATAAAAATAAGGAGGTTTTATTCCAGGATTTTGTCCATGAATCCTCCAGTTACGACTTCACAATGATCGCAGCATTAATAATGCCATACTTGTTAGCAAAATTATGTAACTATTTTAAGAACATAATGAGATTCTAGCAGTTTTAGGTTTTAAATCAACATAAAACCGGAACTGGTTCAAATCGCTGAAAGAAATTAGGACTGCTCATTATTCACTGCCATATTTAAAGACAATTAGACTGAAATAAAATAAACATCACACCACAGTACGCAACCCGACGGGCAAACGTCTGATGTGAAGCCTGTGGTTAATCCACCAGAGTCAATAAAAACCAACATGTAACATTAGCTGGTTTACTGACTTCAGCTACGCAATTAATTATGTCTAATTAGCTGAGAATGTCTAATTATACTGGGGTACAAAGAAAAAAAAAAGAACATTTCTATTCAGAACATTTCCATTTATTTTATTTTCCATAATCTGTCTGCTCCCAACCGCCTGGATTTGGAAAACAATTCTAAAATCAGGTTTGCAAAACAATGTGCAACAATTTTGCCAACAATCCGATCTAAACGTCTACATGCCCAGTGCAGAGTATTTTAAAATGCCTTCCGCCTTCATGTTCAACCCCTCCAGTGTGGAGGGGTCCATGTTAAATAAAAGCAGCCCAACTGGCTGTCTTTAGCATCCAATGCAATACTTTCCACAGGATTATGCAGTGTGTCTGTGGGACGTTGTGTCCACTTAGACCAAAGAGCACTTCTGAGGTCAGATAGATAGACAGGTAAGTAGGTAGATAGATAGATAGATAGATAGATAGATAGATAGATAGATAGATAGATAGATAGATAGATAGATAGATAGATAGATAGATAGGCAGGCAGGCAGGCAGGCAGGCAGACAGGCAGGCAGGCAGGCAGGCAGGCAGGCAGGTAGATAGATCAGGGGCAGGGCATTGGACAAGCCAGTGGAGTTTCTTCACATCAAACTCATACAACCATGTATTTTCTGAATTTGTGCAAAGGAACACAACTGTGCTAGAGCAGTAAAGAGGGTTAAGGGCCTTGCTGAGGGGCCGACAGTGACAACTTGGTGGTGTGTGGCTTGAACCGACAACCCTTTGAAAATTAGCCCAGTACCTTAACCACTGAGCTATCACGGTCCTACGAATAAACCTATGACTAAATGAACTGCCCAGCTGGCATAGTTCCTCTCACCCTGTCAATAAGTTTTTTTGTGCAAAATAAACAAAATTGTGCCTGAAAGGCCAAATATGAACCCTGAGTGCTTGTTTCTGTTATATATCATCATTTTCTGCACTCCATTTGTGTTAAAATACACAAAAACACCCACAGTTATAAAACAAGGTGATATTTTAGTCTTTCCCAAAATAATAGTCCCTTGCCCATCGCCAATCTTCAAATCTTTGTCCCACATATATGAGTGGAGATGCAAGCTGTAAATTTAAGTGCAATTCTAGCTCTAGCGCTGTCGCTGGCTCTCGTGACTGCTGGCTCTCAGGAGAGCGGGCTGAGGAGCTGCACTGCACAATCCCACTGCAGTTCCCATGTGCCTTTGCATCAGGCAGCTCCTCCCTAAAGCAAGCAATTACAGCGGGTGCCAAGGGTGACGGCTGCAGGCAAGGCCGGGCCTATTAGTCACTCTGTCGCACTGGGGCTCAGAGCAGCCAAATCTCACTATATATCTCTCTCTCACACACACACACAGTGTGTGCGGAGCTTAGCTGTGACTTTAACAGGGTCCTGCGCCACACATCTCCACATCGCTGTGACCTTGCTCGACCTCAATCTGCAATAAACAGTCCGTGTATGAGATCTGGCGGAGGGTAGGGGCAGGTACTCACCCGTTTGTTGTCGACGGGGCTGTGGTAGAACTGTGAGATCACCTGCTTGCTGTTCTCCTTCCCGCTGGGCAGCGTAAACCTGTCCGATATGTGGTTGAAGGTGGTCCCGTAATCATAAGATGCATAAACCTGTGTACAAAGCAAATGTGGCATTTATTTAGAAACTTATATTTATAAACGAGGGATGTTCAAAAAGTTTCCGCACTTTATTACACAGCTTTGGCTCACAATAACAGATCTGAAACATCACCGATAAGAAATTTGCTGTACTGTCGTTCAATTTTGGCCTTGTCTACACTTCTCCATGTTTATGAGGGACCCGCATCCCCCTCTAAAGGAACTCAAACTCCTCCAAACTCCTCAAAATACAAAAATCATGCTGGCCTACATCATCCGCCCTCCCCCCTTCACTCCCGTTCTGTTATGCTGAACTCCCCACTGATGTAAACATACCCTGGTCAAAAGTACGACTCTCTATCCTCCAGGGTTTTGCATGTGTGCCATCGGACAGGATGCCAAAATCCAAAACGCTGATCCAAGATAAACACCCAGTCTGTTACTAGCCAGTTCCAGCAGAACATAATACTCGGTGCAGATCAGATGGAAGACAGGGTTCTGCTGATTGTTTGACATGATTTAGAAAGATCTCATCGTATTGCGGGGAGGAACAGATGGAGCGTTTTGATCCGGCGGGCTATGATAGCAGTAGAATACGCTCTCGGAGCGCTAGGGTTCTTCGGCGTGCCAAATTACTATGATTTCCTGTCAGGGAATTGTGGAACTATTATAAGAGTGATGCAGAGTTTCTGCACTTGGACAGCAGGGCTCAATGAGGACATCATGGTGCTTAAATTGTCCATCAGGAACGACTGTATATGACATGCCAAGAACGAAGGACCCACGCCCCCTCCGACACGTGGGCAGCAGCCGTATGCATCTTATCACCTACACTTTGACGAGTGCAATGCAGCTCAGCATTGTGTACGGAGAGACACACCCTGACAGCACTCTTTTCTCATCTCTGTGCAGGCGCCATCAATCAGCCAGCAGAGGTCGTAATTGCACCAGTCATGGGAGAGAGACCCCATCTTAGTCCCGCCCATATCTGAACAACAGGCCAATCGTTGTTTATGTGGCCGCTCAGCCTTAGTCGGCAGGCAGAGCTGAGATTCGATACGATGTATTCGAGATCCCAGCTCTGGTTCCAGCGTGTGTTTTTACCGCTGCGCCACCTGAGCGGCCGCACTGACGTCTTTTTAAGGCCATTTATGGCTCTGTTTAGGGCCACTTGAAATCAGTTGTTTAGCATCGGTACTTATCTCAGGTCTGACTGATGGCTGGAGTCTGGGATTTGATTCGAGGAAACTCATCAAGTGATGTGATTGGCTGACCTTTGGCTTTTTATCCAAAGCAGTATTGTGACAGTCTACTGTCTAAGCAGTTGATGGTTGAGGGCCTTGCTCAAATCCCCAGCTGTGCTATCGGCCGGTCAGGCATCTACAAACAAACACGACTGGCCCGGTGATGAATTGACATCCTGTCAGGGGTGTGTTATTGCACTGTGCCCAGTGAATCCACGTGAACCGGACCCACCGCAACCCTGATCAGGATAAAGCAGTGGTAAAATATGAAAATGAAATTGTCTTGATATAGCCGGAGCTGAGGAGAATGAACGGCAGCCAGTTTGGATGGTAGGTGGACGGCAGTGAGCTTGTCACTACAGTAAATGAAAGAAGCTACTCAGGTGCAGTAAACAGGCAGTGTTAGGAGTGAGAGGGCACGCCGACGTGCCAACTTCAAACACATTCACACTCTCACCGAGCTGCTCTTTGGGTCTGCGGCTCCGACGCTGTCTCTTGCCAAGGCCACGATGACGTTGCTCTTCTCTCCAGCCCAGTGCACGACCATCTGGTTATGAGAGTCATTCAGGTTAGCCTGGTGGGAAAAAAACAAAAACAACAGCTGTCTTACTAGTGGCCTAAACAAACAGGCTATGCATTAGGACGGGACGTTATCATATTAGTAAAAACAATCTTCCCATATAAACAGCTGACTGAGTACAGGTGGAACACTCGTATTTAGTTTTATTGACTAGAAAGTTTTTTTTTTTCTGTTAGTTCTCATCTTGTTAAAATAATGCATGGGTTGTAGTTAGGGCTGCCTCGATACTACTTTTTTATGTCTGATACAGATACCGATACTGAAAATTGAGTATCTGTTGATACAGATACCAATCCGATACCGTCACTTCTCCTCTTAAACAACTAAGCAGTAATAATACATGTCTCAATGTGCCATGGGTAAAATAGCTATCTAAATAACGACGCTCAAACTGCGAAACAAATATTCTACAGGAATAAATACAGAAGCTACAACATCACACTTCTGCAAAACTGCTGTTTTTATTTTCACTTCTACACACAGAACATTTAGCAGCATTTTTGGCTTGTTTAACAGCAGCATCACCGTACAAACATTTCAAATCAAATTTTATGAAGTGCAACTTTATCTGTATTTAACAAATAAATTATCATTTCAATATGAAATTCTAGATCTGTCAACTACCAAGTCTACACCTTAAAGAGGCAGCGAAGAAATTACAAAATAAATAATAAAAGATATTATTTATAAACAATAAAAATTAAACAATTAAATAATAAAAAATAAACAGATGTATCTATCTTGTCCCAGCTTGGAGATCTCTCACATCCTCAACCATTAATCCATTAGTGTTATGAAATAAAACAAACTACACTGTTTCCCATTTAGCCACAGACGTCCTCTTCATAATCCAGCATAATCCAGGTTTTTAATAAGCGCGCTTTGGTTTTTAATCATCTAAAAATGTGACAGAACAAGTCTGCGTCAATTCTAATTGGTCCATCACGTTTCATTGACATCCACATCTTCCAATTGTAGATTCTTTGACGACACGCCGTAAAACAGTGTTTTTAGTTGTGGCAGTAGTAGATGATTTTTTAAAATGCTAAAAGTTTAAATAGATTAGTGTGTTTTAATTTCTGAATGGCCTTATTTACATTAAGTGTTATTTACATTAAGTGTTATTTACATTAAGTGTTATTTACATTAAGCAACAGTATCGGATCGGATTACACGTTTTTTTCCTTCCGATATCCGATCCAGTGATTTGGGCCAATATCGGACCAATACCGTGCCAGCCCTAGTTGTAGCAACAGATGATTGTTCCTGCTGGTTTCAGGTCCTCCTGCAACCTTGTGCCAGTGACTGCTGGCTTCTCTAAGTTTAAATTAGCGTATCTCTTTTAGGTACGTTCACTTTTATCAAAGCAGTAGGTTCATTATAGTCAAGACCAAATATCCACATTGATTTAGATACTGTAGATGCCATAATATTAATAATAACATCACCCAACCAACTAACAGCAAAATCAAGAGTGGTTTTCAACTCTATTCTACAGATTTCCTGAATCTCTTTACAATATTATGTGCGGTAGATGGTGAAAACCCCAAATTATTTCCAATATTTCATTGAGAAATTTTCTTCTTAAACTGACTGACAGTTTTTCCACAATGTTTGGCACAAAGTGGTGAGCCATGACCCATCTTTGCTTGCTGAGGATCTTTGGTTGATCTTCCTTTTATACCCAGTCATGGTACCCTCATCTTTTACCAGTTCAATAGAATGAACAAATCAGAGATTCTTGTTCCTATAGCATTATACACAAAGTCCCAACTTTTCCACATATGGGGTTTGTGTTCTAAAAAGGGCTTTCACACACACACACACACATACACACATACACACACACACTTTTCCCATTTCCTTCAGTTTTACTAAACAATAAGCTGCATCATTACAAATGCTAAAGACAAAATGGCTCTCTGGCAGCGTTCCTGACCACCTGCTGTATCTGTTTCTGCTGCTGCAATGCAGGTGTGCATCTGATTTATTACACCCAGAGCCTGACCCTACGCGTGAACACATCGCAAGGTTGCAAGACACTTACAAGCCTATTTACAACACAAACTAGACTACAGGCCACTACAATGTGACTGGTCACTAAGGGTCAAGGGGACACGATTTGTTGAGAGCATATACTTTGGTCGTACAGTGTACGTTCCTGGCATGTGTCAGATGTGCATCAACGCCACTCACATACACACAAATATCCAGTAGGTATAAAGTTTTGACAGAACATACTGTCATGTGATCATACATCAGCCAATCAGAGACGGAGATTTCATTGCTCAGGTCATTTATGAAAATGTAGCGGCTTGATGTATTTCCTATTTATTTGTATATATAATTTTTTGCTCTCATATAAACCACCACCCCGACCTTTGGTTGCTTTGACCACCCCCATGCTGCCCACGTTTCAGCTGTGGTAAGCGCCCTGTTCTTACTTACTATTTTTAATATCATTTGGTATGTAGCAGGTGGTTTGCGACACGATCTTGCCACTGATTGGGGAAAAATAAACCTCAGCCACAGCCACACCCGCCATGCAGATCAATGCGCTTTTTCATTAGAGGCCCGAGAGAATCCATGTGAACCGTCTGATCTCTGGATCACGACACAGACAGGATGTTAGCAGTCTGAGACTGGGCTAAAGGCTTCGTGAATAACAGTACACCCTTTGACCAGACGTGTCCAATTCAAATCTTTATTACCCGACTCAGAGGCGTGACAGGGCAGTAAATCCCGCCGGCGTTAAAGGCAAGGCCAGAGCAGCGGTCCTGAACACCTCTACCCGAAGACTGATGGGCTCACTGAGGTGGAACCCGCTGCCAGCTGTTCGAGTCACATTGTAAGTGAAATCTAGCGGAGCTCTTGCAGGTAGGTTCACTTTCATCAGAAGAGGCGGATCATTATAGTGGAGAACAAACGTCCACATTTATATAGATACTTTAGATGCACAACATATTAATAATAATTTTTTTTATTACTTTATTTTTAGCAACCGCTTTTTCTTGGTAATGAAAATCCACTGCAGGGCTTCAGTCATCCTACTCTTAGACATAGCCCATTAAATCTGCGTAGTCACCCAACAGTCTGAAAGCACCGCTGAGATTCAAACCCAAACTCGAATCTGAATCTAACATTTACATTTGCATTTAGCAGACGCTTTTTATCCAAAGCGACTTACAGTTATGACAGTATACAATCTAAGCAATTGAGGGTTAGGGGCCTTGCTCAAGGGCCCAACAGTGGCAACCTGGCAGTGGTGAGGCTTGAACCGGCAACCATCTGATTACTGGCCCAGTACCTTAACCGCATTAACTAGCATTATAGACTTATAATAATAATAATAATAATAATAAATTTTAATTTCATTTCACTGTCATGTTTTACCATTGCTTCATCCTAATCAGGGTCCCGGTGGGTCCATTTCCCCCAGGACTCACATGTTTTTGGATTTTTTTGCCGCATTCTGTGTAGCAACCCATAAGCAACAATTATGCCAAGAGCAAAGTCGCTCAGATCATGACGGGATGATGGTGGCTTGGTGGGTAGCACTGTCGCCTCACAGCAAGAAGGTCCTGGGTTTGATGCGTGGATTTCCTATGGAAGCTCCGGTTTCCTCCTATAGTCCAAAGACGTGCAAGTGAGGTGAATTAGAGATACAAAATTGTCCATGACTGACTGTGTTTGACATTAACACTTGAGCGGATCGATCCTATGTAACCAGTAACTACATGTACTGTCGTAAATTTAACCATAGTGGTGTAAAACATGGTTTAATGTGCTATGTTATCGTAACGTGATGAGACAGTGCGGCAGTGTTTCTAATAAACTGGCCAGCGAGTGTTTATGCACATACCCTTCAAGTGCAAGAAGCTGCAATCCACCCTGTACTGATCTCATTTTGGTGCCAGGAGCACCAGAAGTGATTATTTATCCAGACAGTCTGCAGATCTTGCTCACGTGAGCACTAATCAGTCTGCACCATTATATAAAAACAGCTCTTTGACCTTGCAACATCGGGTACTATCACGGTAAGCTCACGGTCACTGAGAAGCTGGGACATCAGCCGCTCAAGGAAGCGCATGTGAAGGTTTACGGTGCTTTTTAAACGAGTGCAGAACCAGCCAGCGCTGCGAGCATTTAGCCGTCGGAGATGATGACATCATCTCTGCAGTACCGATCTTCTGGCCAGCAGTTCCATTTGCACAAAACCAAAAACTCCATCCTAATAAATAAGTAAAAAGCTTCGTGTTTAATATCGTTCAGTGAAGCGCTGGGAGGACGGGGAGCACTTCAGGTTTTATTAGACGTCTGGTGTAGATTACTGCCGGCGTAGCGGCTTTATTAATGATATAATGGGCAGGTGGACGTTTCCTGAGGCGGCGTTTCATGCCTGCGAGGCTGACGGTGATTTTGCTTTAGTGGTGACTCATTGTGTTCGACACATTTGGGAAAGCAGCCTGGTTATGAAGTGAGAAGACACGAGCCCACAGTGAGCATACTGCTCAAACCGGTTCTTCTCACTCTTCCCAGCAGGAACAAAACAAAAGCTCCCCTCCTCCCACCAAGCTCTGATTAAAACACACCTCTGATAAAGTGAGTTCCCATCATTCATGCAACACTTCCTCCTTTTGATAAAGTAACAATAGAGCATCATTTTCATTCATCTTTGTCTTCATTAAATCTAGTGATCGATCACGCAGTCCTCGCTGGAAAGGCCCTGATGTCCGACTACGCTGCCCAGACTTGAGATTAAAATCTGCAGAATGTGTCACATGATTTGGGTTTGAAGGTGGTTGCGAAAAAAAGGTGGTGTCCATATTCAGCCGGGATCATACGAGACAATTTACGGCTCTTGAACGCTAACCACAACATTACGAAGACATCAACAGCACACAACACAACAGTGTTTCTAATTAGTGCACGTTCAAACAGCTCAGTTACACAATGTAGGATGCGGTTTGAGACACAGCCTGAAAGTCACCAGTCAGAAAGTGTCCACAAATAAGTCAAAAATCACCAGATCACCTGCACATTTTATGTCTAGGTAAAGTTGTGTCTTGCTAGTGAGAGGAACAACACAGTGAAAATTTAGATAATTGAGAAATTGAGACACCTCGAGAAGGGAATCAAAATATTCATTGTAAAACTTAGTGTGTATACTAAAGTTTGAGACATCTTTATGTGTTTACTGGGTCAAACTTTTCCCATGTTGGGCCACGCTCAAACGTCAGCATTGTTCAAACTCAAAATATTCAATAACATTTCGCAAATTTGCTGCTTTGCAAAGACTAATAACTGGCAAAACCTCATTTAGCAGCAATAATGTTTCCTATAGTATAACGCTGTAAATTCTGCTGACCCACTATGGCTGGGGTCCAGGGGTTGAATCCCCAGTGGTGCTTTTGGGCATCTATATACAGACATGACTGGCTTTGTCTGTGGGCTGGATGGCTGAGTGTCTGCAGTGGATTGCATTTCTTATTATTTTGATCCTAAACACAGATTTACACATCTATTGGTGTTTTTTTTTATCTCCTTCGGCATTAAGTGCTGTGCTTTTAGTGTGATCTTTGCAGAATTGTCACTCCTAGATAGAGTATGTATTTTTCTCAAAAATACTTTTACACCCTCACTCACTCACTTTCTTAACCATTTATCCAATTAGGGTCGGGAAGGGGGGAGTGCTGGAGCCTATCCCAGCTTTTCAATGGGTGCAAGGCACACAGTAACACCCTGGACGAGGTGCCAGTCCATTGCAAGACAGACACACACACACCCACACACCCATTCACCTATAGGGCAATTCAGTGTCTCCAATTAACCTGACTGCATGATTTTGGATTGTGGGAGGAAACCCGGAGCCCACGCAGACACGGGGAGAACATGCAAACTTCACACAGAAACCCAGGACCTTCTTGCTGTGAGGCGACAGTGCTATCCACTGAGCCACTGTGCCGCCCCTTTTACACCCTGCACTATTTATTTGATGAGTAATAAAAGTAAAAATCCAGGTAATCTGCACACAGTTTAGTCTTCAAATAAATTCAGTTCCAGTTTGTGGTGAAGATCCTTATCCAGCCAGTTCAGTAAAGCTTCCAGATCTTGAGTACACAAACTTTCTAGTCTAAGTAACATTGATTACAGTGCGCGGCACCATGTGCATGATCAACTAATCAAACCTTTCAAACAGACCCGTCTCTGTTCTTATCATTAATTATTAGCTTGTGTGGGTACAAAACCGTTCGTTTCGTTGTTTTGAAAAGTCCTTGTCACATTAGTATTCATGACCCTCGAGGAGCAGCTCGCTGTGAGCCTCCTGCAGCCAAAATCAATATCCATTTCCAATCCAATGAAAACAGCTATAGGAGAAACGCAGGGGAATTATGGGCAGAACCGTTTCCAGGGAAATCAGAAATCCTGATATACTCAAAGACCTTCCAGGTTCCAATGGACAGAGGAAGCAGATGAGAAAAATGAAAATTAATTACAAAACGAGATTAGAAAGTCAGATGAAACAGGTCTGGTAGAGATGTCAGGTTTTTTTCAGTTCCTGCATTCATCTGGGCAGCTGCAGCCTAGTGGTTAAGGTGCTGTAAGGTAGCAATCTAAAGGTTGCTGGTTCAAGCCCCACCACTGTCAGGTTGTCACTGTTGGGCCCTTAAGCAAGGTCCTTAATCCTTAATTGCTTAGATTGTATACTGTCACAGTTCAGATTTCTGTATGAAACTAAATGCTAAATGTACTGATGCTAACATTTACGGTAACCAGCAAGTCAAAACAACGTTCAGGTCTGGATGAGTTATTGTCTGTTGCAATACCGACTAACTCTTCATTAATGCCTGGAACAGCGTCGCCTCACTGCTAAAAACAACATTCTTATGAAAGTGACTCCGATAAGAGAAACAGGATCCAACTGAAGTTGCATAATAATAATACTGAGGTCAGTATGACCAGTACTGGATTAACGTGGAGGCTCGGCCAGTAATAAATTCCAGTATCATTACACATTAACTACACATTAAACCACGATCCAGACGAGAAGATTAACTTCTGTTTACAGAGAGTACAACCACAATCAAACACAGGCAAACCTAAATTATCCGCTCAGTTTTACTCGTATATTTTGCTAAAACGTTTGTACTTCTTTCATTTACACCTTAAACAAAACTGGAATAGTGTGTTTACAAATATTTACACATATATTTACTTAACACACACACACACTGAAATAGTGTGTTTACAAGTGTGAATAAATATATTTACCTTACACACACATATTTCAACAAAAAGTATCTTAATAAGCATTAACAAAGATAAATTCAACAAGCAAAATTAACAATAATGTATTTCGAGACCCTGATTAATGACAGTGGTACTTTGTTAGGTCATTGTTGGCAATTCCAGCATAAAAACAGCTACACATGCCATGGAGATTGGCAGGGGTCACGGTTACAGAATCATGCCCGTCTGCATTGCCATAAAGTAACTGCAGAATTAATTTGCTCCAGGTGGAACAACATTTACATTTTCGGCATTTAGCAGACGCTTTTATCTAAAGCAACTTACAGTACTGTGACAGTATATTGTCTAAGCAATTGAGGGTTAAGGGCCTTGCTCAAGGGCCCAACAGTGGCCACCTGGCAGTGGCAGGGCTTCAACCAGCAACCTTTTGGTTACTAGTCCAGTACTCTAACCACTAGGCTATAACTGAACCATTTCTATTTATCACGGCTCCTTCCTCCCAGAGTTGCCAGCTCCTCCTCTGGCAACCTAATTATTTCTGAAACGGTGATGCCAGGTTTGATGCTTGATCTGGTCTGGTTTTTCTCCAGCGAAGGATAATCCTGTTTTCTTTACTTTTCCAGGGAACTCAAATGTTGTCGCGACACCTTTTGGTCACAAGAGAACCATCTTAGATGAGCCAGATGCCTCAGAGTTAGAGTGAAACCCTTTCCAGTTCGGGTCCTGTGTATGGATCCACACTGGGCGCAAGTGGCACCAGTTGAAGAATTGGCAGTCCTGCTTGTTTTCTGTTACAGTTTTTCATTTCTTTATTCTTTTTCTGTCGCAGGCACTCTAAACAGCCTGCTATAATTATTTTTATAGCTTTACCTTTTTTGTTTGTAGCTTTTTAGACACAGTATTGTTCTACCTTGGTTCAGTATCCAGCAAATAAGAAATTTTTTCAATTCTTGTAGAAGCCTGGACTTAAATCTGCCGCCTCAGTGGCAAGGCACGACCCGTTTTCTTACAGCAGCATTGTGGTTCCAGTTTGACCCATTTTCAGCCAATTGTCTTTAATGTCCCAGGGTCCCAAAGGTTTATCTGATGTACCTGCTAATTTCCATACATTCGCCACACGTTTTCAATTGCATTCAAGTCAGTCTGCCACCACCATACTTCGCTGTACAACGTTCATGAAATCATACGCATAACCCATTATTGTTCCAATACAAACTGAGTTATTGCAAAATGTTCTATTTTTGACTTAATTGTCCATTGTTCTGACTGTACATCATTTCTGTGCTTTTTCATTTTTATTAAATTAGTTTTGAGGGGATTGTAGGAATGGAAGTTACTGTAATACAGTACACATTTTTTTTATTGTTCACTGTATAATTGTTGCTTCTGCTGCTTTCAGGTAATCCTGCAACTCTTTTCAAGTGACTGCAGGCTTCTCTCACCTGCCTCATTATGAGTCTGAGAGCATAAGTCTGTCCATAGATGATATGTGTTTGTTCATCTTCTAACTTAAAGAATAATTAAACAACAGGGATAATTTAGGTGTTTGACATGGCTCTGGTGGGTGTTTAATAACTGTGTCTCATTTACTTTTACCAAAATTGCTTAGTTGTTCATCCTTAACCGAGAGGGAATCATATGAACTAGGAGACCTGCTGGGGACAGGCTAGTACATTGTTTACGCTGCTGCGAGGCATCCTGAGGGACGAGTACCCAAGAGAGACCATAATGCAATTTTTTTAAGTCAGTGGTGATAAATAATGACATTTTGAACGTAGAGAGCGACTACACACAAGCTCTTTGTAAGAAACACTTGATAAAGGATTTCCGTTGCACTGTGGTGGTGCGAGTGTTGGGTGTTCTGTGTGTTTACCACCGCTAAAGATGTTCTTCCTGTTTACCTCTGTGCTCAGTGCTGGAGAAAATATACAAAACACGTACGATCTTCTCTCTCTCTCTCTCTGCAGCACTCAACCATGCAGTCAGTTTCATTAAGAAGTTAATTAACCTTAAATATACACATACAGGCTATATTTTCACTCACAGCTACACCCACCAACATTTATCACAGATGCTCGAAAGGCCTCATCTAACCCGTGTATGTTTACATTTATAAAAAAGCTTCCTGCTTGAACGGCTGCATTCTGATCATATTACGTTAATCATGTTAATAATTTGCTTAGGAAATTCCCAACAATTTCCTTGTGACAATCACATGACTGTGCAATCGTTTAACAGAATAAAAAGACGTTTCTTTTAAAAACAGCAGCCGAGCAGCATTCTGAACATTCTGACGGCGCGGACAAGGTAATAGCAGCAGCGCTCGACCTCGCAACACGTGTCCCGATTCAACGTTTATATTCTGAAGTAATCTAGTAGTGTGTGTATCTGTATGTGTATAAACCGATCAATACGCCTGCAATCTACCCAAAGTCCAGAATTCACTACATCAACAATCAAACATTTTACTGACCATAGAAACACACTGGACACACACACACACATTCTACACGCTTAAAAGTGTTTAGAGTCTGAAACTGTTCCTACAGCACTGGAGCTCTATAGTTATCCAGAATTTCTATATTTAGTGTTTGATAAAGTATTAAGGGACAAACAATAAAATATATTTGCTCTATTCACCCTGGGCTTGAAGGACATTAAATTCAGTAAGGTAGCACCTTCTCAAGCTTGAATTATCAATACAATCACAACATTACTTGATTGTTTGCAGTGCAACATAAATTATAAATAATATTTTGTTTACTGATTCTGAAGGTCCATGTTTAAGCCTCCTGTAGGAAGACGTACTTGGTAATGCAATGTTTTTTGGGGTTTTTTTAATGCATTTTCTCCCCATTTTCCCTTCCAATTTAGCACAGTCAATCTGTCTTCTGCTGCTGAGGGATACCCGATCGCATCCAAGGAAAGCATGATGCTGTACACGCCTCGTCCGACATGTGCACAGCCCTTTTCTTCTCGCCCATGCATTCTCTACAGGCGTCTCTTCCGCCAATCCTTACACAGCGTATGAAGATCCCGCCCACACATAGTCCGGCCATCCCACCCTAGCAGATACGGTGGCCAATTGTATGCGGAATGTCCTGCTGCACCCCCTGGGTGCCTGGTAATGCAATGTTAACCCTAAAGCTTCAATAGGCCTGTCGAGTTCCTGGTACCATGAACGACAGCACACATGACGCAAAAGCAACCGCTCATGGATAATACAATTTAAAGAAGGAACAACAGTACAAACAGCAAATGACAACCCGGAGCTACAGGGTATGAATTTTTCTCAAGTTTATTCGCAAGCTGGATTTACTCAACTAGGTCTGTTCCAACCTGTGACTGATTATAGGTTATAAACTGTTAATTACAGTGAATTAGATCCTCAAAACCACAAAGTGGTGTCAATGTGAGAAACATAAAAAAGCAACATTCTTTAAATTTCATAGCATACAAAGAAGGTAATGATAAGTTGTGAACTTTAAGAACAGCTTTGCGGCTTACACAGCAATCAGCACGACTTCCAACCAGCGCATCACCAGTAGAAAGTGTGGTCAAGAAGCGCAAGAAGTCTCAGAGAGACACATTCCAAACTAATCCAATCCTATGAGTTCCATTTTTTAAGTGATACCAATAATAAAGTGCAGAAGATGTTAATACTGATCTGATATTTACATCCTAACATCTGCTTTTAAAGTTGACTCCCCTCAGCAAGACAGTTTTTCCAAATGCAAATCACAAATGTGAACATATTATAATGTCACTAGTAGTAACTTTTAGTCCTGTATCAACTGGACCTATTACAATTCAAAATCAAGCTGAGCTACTGACAATTATTTAAAATGAGCATAACTAAACTTAGATCATTATGTGAACGTGCAGACAGTCCTCAGAATAAGAAAAAAACTATGGACCACCATATCTGAATTGTTATTGTAAGCCAAAACCATAAACTGATGATCAACATGTTAATATTAAGTGAAGCTGTAGCTTAGATATTATTGGTAATTGTCATAGTTGTAGATGGGCTCCCAAATGTCGCAGAAATAAAGATCACCCTGTCATTCAGGGTTTACGAGGTCAAGCTGGAGGCTGCTTGGGTGGGAGAGATGACAGTCCTGTATTCCTTATTAATCATGCAAGCCGGAATTGGGAGGCCTGTTTCATTAATGTATGGGTAAAGACATGGATAATGGATAATAGATAATATAGTGGTAGTGGAGGCTCAGTGATTAAGGTACTGGACTAGTAATCAGAATGTTGCCAAGTTGCCGCTGTTGGGCCCCTGAGTGCGGCCCTTAAATCTCAATTGCTCAGATTGTATTCAGTCATAACTGTAAGTCGCTTTAGATAAAAGCGTCTGCTAAATGACACTTTTATCCAAAGTGGCTTGCTTACAGTACTGGGACAGTATACAGTCTGAGCAATTGAGGGTTAAGGGCCTTGCTCAAGGGCCAAACAGCAGTAACCTGGCAGTGGTGGAGCCCAAACCAGCAACCTTCTTAATACTGGTCCAGTGAGTAAATTCACCCTAATAGAATACAGTAGAATGGAATAGAATAGAACAGAATGCCTTTATTTGTCATATATACATATATAGGTGTACAGTACAATGAAATTCTTTCCTGGCATATCCCAGCTTGTTCGGAAGCTTGGGTCAGAGGGCAGGGTTAGTCTTTGTCGGGCCCCCTGGAGCAGGGAGGGTTAAGGGCCAGTGGCTGAATGGCAGAACTGGGATTTGAACTCCAAAGCTCTACCAACTAGGCTACTACCGTCCCTACCACTAAACGGTCCAGTGGTACCAGTGGCGTAACTACAGGGGGTGCAGGGGGGGCAGGTGCACTGGGGCCCATGGCAGGGAGGGGCCCTCCACAACATGAACTCAACCACCCACCTCACTGCCCCCCCACTGGCTGCACGTATTATGCATGTATTATGGCAAGCCAAACAGGAAATATATAGCAAACACTGATTGCTACCTCCTTGTTTCTACACACATTGTCCATTTTATCAGCTCCACTTACCATATAGAAGCACTTTGTAGTTCTACAATTACTGACTGTAGTCCATCTGTTTCTCTACATACTTTTTTAGTCTGCTTTCACCCTGTTCTTCAATGGTCAGGACCCCCACAGAGCAGGTATTATTTAGCATTCTCAGCACTGCAGTGACACTGACATGGTGGTGGTGTGTTAGTGTGTGTTGTGCTGGTATGAGTGGATCAGACACAGCAGCGCTGCTGGAGTTTTTAAACACCTCACTGTCACTGCTGGACTGAGAATAGTCCACCAACCAAAAATGTCCAGCTAACAGCGCCACGTGGGCAGTGTCCTGTGACCACTGATGAAGGTCTAGAAGATGACCGACTCAAACAGCAGCAATAGATGAGCGATCGTCTCTGACTTTACATCTACAAGGTGGACCAACTAGGTAGGAGTGTCTAATAGAGTGGACAGTGAGTGGACACGGTATTTAAAAACTCCAGCAGCGCTGCTGTATCTGATCCACTCATACCAGCACAACACACACTAACACACCACCACCATGTCAGTGTCACTGCAGTGCTGAGAATGATCCACCACCTAAATAATACCTGCTCTGTGGTGGTCCTGTGGGGGTCCTGACCATTGAAGAACAGGGTGAAAGCAGACTAGAAAAGTATGTAGAGAAACAGATGGACTACAGTCAGTAATTGTAGAACTACAAAGTGCTTCTATATGGTAAGAGAAGCTGATAAAATGGACAGTGAGTGTAGAAACAAGGAGGTGGTTTTAATGTTATGGTTGATCAGTGTATATATAATATATATATATGACATTTGTTGAGGGGGCCCTTTTTTTGCACTGGGGCCCATGAGCTCCTAGTTACGCCACTGAGTGGTACTGTGGATTAACCTGTCTGTGGGTCCAAAATATAACTTGGTGGTCATGATGACAATTCCAAGACTACCAGTCTGTAATTCCAGCTGGTTTAGGGCCAGATTAGCTGTGGATACTGAGATGTTTCCACATGATGGAGCTCAGAATTTCATTGTAGTTTCTGTATTCACTGCGTGTTGATGCTTTTCTGAACAGACCTGGTCTGTCTGATGGTTTGGATGGAACAGATGATCAGATCTGTTGTTCAGGGTGTGCGCTTTAGTGATTAAGGTTAGGTCTATGAGGAGAAGGTCTGCACTGGTCCGATGGCATGCAGAACTCAGAAATCAGGCTCGGACAGCTTAATTAAGCAAGGACTGCAGCATGGAAGATGTTTCCTTTGCTTAATCCGAGCGGGATTAGATATAAGAGAGTAGAATAATCAGATTACCTGTCCGTAGACTCTGGGTAAGGCTGCAGTTTCGGCGGCGCTCCTCCGCGCACGGTGTCGATGCTGGTTCAGACTCTCCTCCGCTCCTCGCTCCTGGATTTCCCCCGTCTGTTCATCCACACTGATGACGGAAAAGCCTCGGTCCTGCTCCAGCAAGAACCTCTGATCCGGGTGAAGCCGCAGTGTGCAGCGAACCGAGCCGGGAATCGAGCAAAATAACACAAACACGGCGCAACAGCCCAGACCAAGCATCTTACGCGTCTGCCCGGCCGCCATGTTTGTTTGTGTGTGTGTGAGTGTGCGTCTGTGTGTGTGCGTGGGTGTGTGTGGTGTGTGTGGTTTTCGGGAACTGTGTGTGTGTGTGTGTGTGTGTGTGTGTGTGTGTGTGTGTAAGAGCGCCTCGAGGGGCACCAGACCATACACACCTTTTGTGTAGTGGGGAATTGTCAAACACACACACACACACACACACACACACTTTATACACACCATGGTGTAAGAGTGAGTTTCACCAAGCAACATGGATCCTGGAAGCCTGAGTTCTATCCTCACATCCAGTCACTGCCAGTGAGGAGTCTGTCTTGTTTTCCTTCAGGTACTCTGGTTTCCTCCCATCCCACAAAACAGTCAGAAGGTGGATTGACTTCTCTAAACACCCCTGAGTGTGAGTTAATGTGTGAGTGTGTGATGCCCTGCAATAATTTGGCGTTCTGTGTAGGGTGTATTTCTGGGTGGTGCCCGATGCTGCATAGCGCTGAGTGATTCCAGGAAAACTGGACCCACTGCAGTCCTGACCAGGATAAATTACTGAGGGTAATGCAGTAAAATAGCCAATCTTGTCTGTATATAGATGCCCAACTGGTCGATTATTATTATTAGTAGTAGTAGTATTATTATTAAGATTAAGATTAAAATTAAGATTATTATTATTATTATTATTAAGATTAAGATTAAGATTAAGATTAAGAATATTACTATTATTAAGATTAAAATTAAGATTATTATTATTATTAAGATTAAGATTACTATTATTATTAAGATTAAGATTAAGATTATTATTAAGATTATTATTATTATTAAGATTAAGATTATTATTATTATTAAGATTATTATTATTATTATTATTATTAATATTAAGATTATTATTATTATTATTATTAAGATTATTATTATTATTATCATTATTATTAGGATTATTATTGTTATTATTATTATTATTATTAGGAATTTTGTTATAATTATTATTATCATTGTAATTATCATTACTATTAGGATTATTATTGTTGTTATTATTTGTTGTTATTGTTATTATTATTATTATTACTATAAGGATTATTAATGTTATTACTGTTATCATTATTAATATTTTTGATTTTATTATTATTTTTATTAAGTTTAGGATTATTACTTTCATTATTATTTGAACTATTATTATTGTTGTTTTTTGTTGTTAAATAATAATAACAATAATACTAACGATAATAATTATTATTATATTTATAATAATGTAATTACATAAAGTTTATAAAAAATAAAATCACTGTTCAAATCAAACTACTACTGTAGTGGTACAATGTTCATTTTTAATCTCTATTTAACCATTTTGTATTTGTATTGTGTTGTATTTAATAAAAAAAAATGCAGTGAAAGCTGTACCAACCCTGTACTTCACTACACACAGTCTGGGACCAAAATATGAAGGTTTTTAAATCCCACCACATTTCCCAGATAGATCGCTCATGTATCTATCTAGCTGAAGGAAACCAGGAAGAATTAATGGAACTCTGATTGATCGGCCTCACCTGTTGAGAATGAGACGAATGGCTAGCTGTTTGACATCTCATATTATTCTTGGCACAGACAGCATTCCTAGTATGAACAAGAGACAAACACGACTACAAAATGGTACAATATAATTTGTCTAAAAATCATGACCACAATTCTTCTCTCTCTCTCTCTGTCTGGTTAATTTGGTTAATTCATTTTATTTTACACACACAACAGTGGAGCCTCTAAAACCCCAAAGAGCAAAGAAGTATCAATGCAAGTCAATGTTAACAAAACACGAGGATTAAGCCTTGTTTTATTTAATATTACACGTTTTAAATCATGCAGTTAAACTAAGTTTTAAGCCATCTTGTTGCTTTCGACTCCTAATTGTCTAATTGTCTAACTTTTGAACGTTGATGCAGAAGTACAGGCAGGAAAAATGAGTTGCAGTGTGTGTTTGTAGATCTAGAGAAAGCTCGTGATGGTATTGTATGAGGAAATGGGAGTGGCAGATTAATAAGTAAGGCTGGTGCAAGATAGATATGTAAGTTATGTATGAGGACAGTGTGCCAGCGGTGAGATGTGCAGTAGGAATGACAGAGAGGTTTGAAGTGAAAGTAGGACTACATCAAGGTTCAGCTGTAAATCTCATCCTGTTTAGACAGGACGAGGTTAGACAGGAGGTTAGACGAGGTTAGACAGGAGTGTCAGTGGCATATGGTTACGGTACTGGGTTAGTAATCAAAAGGTCACTGGTTCAAGCCCCACCATTGCCAGGTTGCCACTGTTGGGCCCTTGAGCAAGGCCCAAAACCATCAATTGCTTGGACAATATACTGTCACAGTACTGTAAGTCGCTTTGGATAAAAGTGTCTGCTAAATGCCTTAAATAAAAATAAGATGTTTGCGGATGACAGTGAGAGGACATGCAGGTGGTTGCGATAACAAAGAAGGATGCTAAGGACAGGGCAAGATCAAGACGAAATGGAAGGAATAGCCAAAAGACAGATAAATGAGTTGGCACCAACCCCCATGATTCAGATCCTTCCAGATTTGTTTATTTATTTGTTTATTTGAATTTTAACGTCATGTTTTACACTTCAGTTACATTCATGACAGAACAGGTAGTTACTCATTACACAAGATTCATCAGTTCACAAGTTTTATATCAAACACAGTCACAGACAATTTTGTATCTCCAGTTCACCTCACTTGCACATCTCTGGACTGTGGGAGGAAACCGGAGCACCCGGAGGAAACCTGCAAACTCCACACAGAAAGGACCAGGACCGCTTCAGCTGAGAATTGAACCCAGGACCTTCTTGCTGTGAGGCGACAGTGCTACCCACTGAGCCACCCTGCCCGCCATTCCAGATGTGATTGTTGTAATAATAATAATATTAATAACAGTAATAATATTAACAATAGTAACAATGATTATAATAATAATAACAGTAACAATAATGATTATAATAATAATAATAAAAATTATAATAATAATAATAATAATACACCTTTTGGTAAACAGTGACATCTAGTGGTAACGCTGCAGGACTGCATGTGCAAACGCAACTCATTATTTATTTATGTTCATAAAGAACCAATTTTACTGTTTTACTGTCATTACACAAGGTAAAATAGCTGTTAATACAAGGTTACCTTGATTAAGGAGGTTTGTTTGTATATATATTTATTTATCTGTAGTGTTAGCTTAGTTTCTTAAGAAAGTAATACATTAAATGAATAAAGACACGTTTTAAAAGTAATAATTGTACACGTAGTTAAACGTAACAACCATATATAGATGATATTAATGTTATATGATTAATTTTAAGTAGTTTCAGTAAACTTTAGGGTGAAAAAGGTGTTTTGTATTTGTAGGAATTTATGATGTGTTGACAGTTGAGTGTTGCTAGTTTCACTTAATTCCTTGGAGTAAACAGCTAACAGTTTAGCCACTGAATTAGCATGTTGCTAACAAACAGAGTAACCGCAATTTTACACAATTTTTTGTTTGTTTGTTTTTCTTTTTAAACATCTTAATTTAGTCAGTGAAGGCGCGTTAGAATGCTGTTTAACATCATATAGGCAAAGTAATGAAGTCGTATGCGAAAGTTCAGGTTGTGGGTGTTTTTGTTGGTTTAAAAATAACAAGAAATAATAAAAAAATAGAAGAAAAACGAACACAGTTTCTACATAAAACAAACTAAATTATGTATCTTAATGCAAAGTAATTAGTAATAACAAAGTAATAAGTGCCATGTTAACTGTGACACATATTTGTCTTTTTTGTTTTACTGTTTAATTGGTAAATTTAACATTAAAAACACTAATTGCTCATTTAAATTTAAATGTGCAGTTTGTTCTCTGCTGAGGATGTGTTTATTAATTTTCTATGTTAAAAATAGTAAAAAACAACATAGAATGGAACTTGACCAGGGTGAGGGGTGTCCAAGGGCCTTCAAAACTTGTTTTTGTTTACTGTTGTGGGCAATTATATATATATATATAAAAAAAAAGGTTAAAAACACTGCCATTAGTATAGACATGTTCGTTGCAATGCAGAAACATTTAGGTGGGCTCTCAAAAGTTCACAATGGCAGGAAAAACTATACAGATCAGTCACCGTTAATATTGCTTTACTATTATTTAGTGTTGTAAAATGTTTTATTGAGTTGTTTTTCATGTTATTAGTGTAAGTTGCCTTGTTGAGCACTAGCTGCCATGGACATTGTGGTTATATGTACAATTTACTAACTTTTGAGTGAAAATTGTCACATTGATTGAAGTCATTTGCTATTTTGTGTAGAAAAATGACTGGTAAAGGTTCACCAATGACACTCAAGGGAGTGGATAACAAAGGGCCTAAAATAAAGGTACCAGAGGTAAGTCATATAGTTTGCATGCACACTAACTGATCCAGACAACGTGCTATCATTGCAACCCTAAGTGAAGCTGAAAGATTTCCAATTTGCATGATTAATTCAGGCTACTTAATTAAATATACTTTACAAATCTGATCAACTTCAAAAACATCTTCTGTTTACCCCAAATTTAGTGCAAAATGTGAGAATTTATACCATATGACAGTAAAAAAGTGGGTACTGGTTAAAATTCAGCTGTTTTATGAATATTTATACAATAGTGCTGACAAATAGTGCTGACAAACAGTGCTTCCCGTCCCAAATCAACTGTATGGAACCAATTTACAGTAGTTTTGATACCCCTGGTTAAACTGTAATTAATTTTTTACAAATTAAATGGTAAATATATTTAATGACCTAAAACATGTGGGATATTCAAGTCTACACATTTTTGGACATATAGTGTATTAAGATAAGATATAGTGTTTCATAAGATGTTCTTTTAAAGGTTGAACATGGAGTTGGGTATTGTGAAAAATCTCCAGCAAAGAAGATGAAGGTGCAGAGTACCAAACTGCCTTCTGTAGAAATGACCGATGGATTTCAAACCGCGTGGTCAGGTACAGCCAATTTCAGCTCTACATACCTAAGCTTAGGTAAATGTTCATTTTTGTCATTTATTATAGAATATACACAAACATAGGTAAGTGTGTTTTAAACAGGTTCTTAAACATCAAATCCCTGGAATTGTGACCAGGTTAAATACTTAATAAATACGTAAATATATTATACACACACTATATGTAATACATGCACTATGAAATGTGTGTTCACCTCAATTGTAGATGCTGTGAGAGAGATAAATCACCTGTTCACAAAATACTCCGAAGTCCTAAGGTAAGTGCTTAGACACATGATTAACATGTTTGTACAGCACCAATTTAGAAATATTATTTTACAAATATTAATCTACAGTTAATGTTAAAAGTTTATATACAGCTGTAAGGACATATACACTCACTGGCTATTTTATTACCAAGTACCATACTGGTTAGGTTTCCTTTGCTCTCAGAGAGACATTTCTTGTTGGATATATAATTTTAAACCCTGAAGTTGCTTTCTGTGTTTAAATGTTTAGAGAGAGAGCCGCGATCGATGCAGCCCAGGTGGAGGAGCTGGGAAACATCCTCACCGAGGCTATAAGCTTAGAGTCCCAGCTCAAGGAGAAGAAGGAACATCTGAGACGCTCCTTGGCTATTATCTCAGACAAACTACAGGGATAGAAACAGTAGATGAACGACATGTTCAAATAAAACAGATGTAAATAAAAAGATGGAATTTACTCAGTGAGGGGAAATAAAAATCTGTTGTTTTCGTTATTCAATACACATACAATTCCTATATTCACCTGGTTTCATTATGAAGGTAGTACTGTTCTTTGAGAAGCCTTTATATAACAAAGAAGCAATTGTGCTTCAATTCTCAGGTTCTTAGAAACAAAATGATTAAACAACACGTACAAAAAAGCTAAAGAGCCACAGCAAACACCTTTATCATCCCTGTCAGTTCAATAACTCCAATTCAACATTTAATCAGAAACTACAATGCAACCATTTCACAACACTCCTCTGCTTAAATAAATTTTAAAAAAGTTTTAAAAGCACTTAAACAAATCTGAACATTTTGGAGCAATGTGTTCAGGTCAGACATAACTAAAATAAAACTCTTTGGCAGTAATTTAGCCCTTCATGTTTGGAACAAGAAGAGTTGCATGTATGATCCCAGTCTAGAAATGGCTAGCAGTTGAAACACAGTTACAGTTCTAATTTCTTACTGTAAAAGTCATGAAGCTGTCACTACCCACAACTAATCTGTGACAAGATACTAATTACAGCGACTTCTGATTTTTAAAATGTGTGAATACGCTTTTTTCTAAAATGCATGCTGTGTAAAATGTATATTTGCAGAGGAAGTTTATTAAATAACAAAGGTACTCAATCATTTCCCCTCACTGTGATTTTATTGGTGATTCGTTTGAAAGTTACTCGGTAAAGAATACTCTAATTTAACTTGCTGCAACATCTGACGTTTTCAAATTAACACTGAAAACAATACAAGTTTGATTGTTATGTATTTAATGTTGTATGTACTGTTATTGTTACAAAATTAAAATCCAGGACTTGCTTAATTTGTTCTGTACATATTGTATTCTGTTCACCTTGATTTTCTATTTTACAAATAATAAAGAAATGAATAATATGAGAAAAATATTGTGATTTATTCAGTTCTATCGAGACACATCAGGCCTGATGTAATGCATAATCTAACTGAAAATAAACCAGACAGTCCACAGAATTGAGTTTATTTCAGGAAGGTTCAAGACGAAACCATCTTGTGCGTTTAACACTGAGTGACACTGTGGCACACAAAGAACATCCTGTTTTCCTTCTAAAAATCATTCTAATTCATCTGAACAGAGAACAAAGCTTTTCATTTCATTTAAAACCCAAATTAGGGCCGAGTAAGCTGGGATTAAGTGCACCGCTTCGATCACTTTGATCAATAGGATTTAAATGTGTTAACTGCATGTAGAAAAAATAATCCAACACACACATAAGCACAGGGGGCAGATTACAAGGTGTTGCCATTATACTGCAAAATAATGATACCTTATTTATACATAACATTTGGTAAGATGAGGCAGAGTTAAGGCCGTACATGCATGCATAACATGAAAAATGATAAATGCTGAACTGAACAAAGACCATGCAAAATACTGATATTGACCTTGCAATAAAAGGATGGAAATAATTGAATAATTAAGGCTGGTGCTGGTTAAAATGCCTGCAAATAAGCTAACCTTTTCAGACACAAAAAAAGGTGGTTGTTGAGCATTATTAGAACCATATAACCGTACAAGTCATGACTTGTTAATAATGATCCAAATGAAGAATATAAACATCCTGTAATCAGCCCTGCATATATGCAGTCATAAATTATGCAGGAACAGAGATCCCAATGAATCGTCAGCAATAATAAACACAAATCATTGTGTCAACATTATATATTTATAGAATTTACATTGAACCAACACGTGTGTACAATCAGCTGGGCAACGACATGGACGGCTCCAGGAGCCGAACCACTTTCCCGACCCTTGATGACAGTCCGTCTATTTACTCCAGAGCAGAGCCACTGCTTTACAAATCCCTACATCATGGTAATTGAAGTAGCAGAGACCCGCAAAGGTGACGGTGGACAGAAGGAAGAGGCCGGCTTTGGCTGCCTTGACCTTCGCGTCTCCGTGAACGTAGTCCGTCACAGCCTGGCCCAAACCCCTGAGGAAGAAATCCTACAGTCAGGATTAACTGAACAACAAGCTGAATCAACATACAGGAGGACAGAACAACCGGAGCTGGATCTTACAGTTTTCAGGTTAGCCTCTTTAAGAAAAAAGAAACCTTACCAGTGACCATGCAGAGTAAGTGCTGCAGCGAGAGAGTAGTCCATGGCCGCGCCGGGGTAGAAATAGGCGATAGGGCCCAAGCCTAAAAGGGCTACACTCACTGCCCGCTCTCCTGTCCAGTGCCGGGAGGCAGCATTGGACGCAGAACCTGCTTTAAGACACAAATCAGTGTTTTAATGAGCTGTAAAACTGTGCCAGACTAAAGCAGTCACGTTGTGGTTACCATTGAACAAGACCATAAAGAGAATAAAAATACCATTAATGGGACAGTGGTGACTCAGTGGTTAAGGTACAGGGCTAGAAGGTTCAGAAGGTTGCAGGTTCAAGCCTCACCACTGTCAAGTCACCACTGTTGGGCCCTGAGCAAGGCCCTTAACCCTCAATTGCTCAAACTGTATTCAGTCATAATTGTAAGATGCTCTGGATAAAAGCATCCACTTAATGCCAGAAATGTCTTGATTTCAATATACTTAATTTTCTTTGTCCACTCAGTCAGCCTGTGCCAGTTACACTATGCCCATATTGGCCAAGTGGAGCATTCTCACACCGCCCACTCTGGCTATTTTAACAGTAGGTTTCATTTTTTACTTACCATAATGAGATGGTGTTGCATGGATCTTAGCACTGAACACATATGGATGATCCTGGTCCTTTTTAAGTGCCGTCACAGGTCTGACAAGAGAAGAACTGGGGAGTAACAGAGCTGTGGAAAACAGAAAAGCACCCAAATGTGAATCAAACTAAACAAGACAGACGGTTTTCTACTTTACACCACAAATGGAATTTTTCAGTAACTTAACGTCAAGAAGCGAACATATTTCACAGTAAATGGGAAACAAAGTATTCAACCACTTTTGTGATCAAACTGACTTCAAGTACAAATATCCACCTCACATTTACACTTCTGCTGGGACTCAGGGCTCAAATCTCCAGCTATGTTATCGGCCAGTAGGATGTCCACATACGGACATGAGGATAAAGTGGCGGTGAACAATGAACATGCAATGTAAGAAAAAAGTTTTCAGACACCATTAAAATGTATTATCTGATCCCAAAGAACACAATACCCACAGTTAAGTATGGAGGTGGGACGTTATGGGACCATTACACATCATCAAATAAAACATGAATGAAGCGATGATGCAAACAGAATAATTTACATCTGAAGAAAAGATGGACATTACAACAAACCCAAACAACATTGGTTTATCATGTAACAATTGAATGGGCATCACCCCAGACTTCTTATACCAACTGTCAAGCATGATTAGGTCAGCATGGGCACCCTGACTGGTCTGTGGCTATGCAGCCCCATACACAACAAACTGTGATGCTCTGTGTATTCTGACACCTTTCTATCAGAACCAGCATTAACTTCTACAGCAGTTTGAGCTACAGTAGCTCGTCTGTTGGATCGGACCACACGGGCCAGCCTTCGCTCCCCATGTGCATCAATGAGCCTTGGCTTATATATACACACCGATCAGCCATAACATTAAAACCACCTCCTTGTTTCTACACTCACTGTCCATTTTACATACCTTTTTAGCCTGCTTTCACCCTGTTCTTCAATGGTCAGGACCACTACAGAGCAGATATTATTTAGGTGGTGGATCACTCAGCACTGCAGTGACACTGACTTGGTGGTGGTGTGTTATAGTGTGTTGTGCTGATCAGTATGAGTGGATCAGACACAGCAGCGCTGCTGGAGTTTTTAAATACCGTGTCCACTCACTGTCCACTCTGTTAGACACTCCTACCTAGTTGGTCCACCTTGTAGATGTAAAGTCAGAGACGATCGCTCATCTATTGCTGCTGTTTGAGTCGGTCATCTTCTAGACCTTCATCAGTGGTCACAGGACGCTGCCCACGGGGCGCTGTTGGCTGGATATATTTGGTTTGTGGACTATTCTCAGTCCAGCAGTGACAGTGAGGTGTTTAAAAACTCCAGCAGCGCGGCTGTGTCTGATCCACTCATACCAGCACAACACACACTAACACACCACCACCATGTCAGTGTCACTGCAGTGCTGAGAATGATCCACCACCTAAATAATACCTGCTCTGTGGTGGTACTGTGGGGGTCCTGACCATTGAAGAACAGGGTGAAAGAGGGCTAACAAAGCACGCAGAGAAACAGATGGACTACAGTCAGTAATTGTAGAACTACAAAGTGCTTCTATATGGTAAGTGGAGCTGATAAAATGGACAGTGAGTGTACTACATATAGCAACCTGGTGTATGTTGTTGTCACTGATGTTTGTGGTTTGTTTATAGATGTTATTAAGGAACACTCGGCTGTCATTTATGCCCCGAACAATAAAACAGAATTAAAAGATGCTGCACTTAATCTGCTTTACATTTGCTCTTTAGCATCCATGCTAACATGTAGCAACACGGGCTAACCAGAGAGGAACGTGATCCCGATTCCAGAGAAAATAACCCACATTAAATTCTGTACACATCCTCAAACACTAACATGTTCCTTAAACAAAATAACAAGTAGAGCAGATTTAAAGTGAAGTACTCACGCCTGAATCCTCTGTTACACACGGAGCTAATCCTCACCAGCGCCGCCATAGCAAGCACAAACAACCAAGGTCACTCAGCTTCACCCGGAACCGCTTCCACCCAGCAGCCCGGGTCGTACATTAAAAGCTCGATGCTAACGGTGTGTAGCAGTGAGGAGAAACGTTTAAACACGTCTGTTTTTATTATATATTTGTGTACAATGCAAATATACATTTCTTTCTCTCACATACATGTCGTTTGACTCTCTGTTTAAGCACAAACACAATAAAAACAGCACAACAAATGATAAACATTAGAGCTCTGTGTCAGAACTTTGGGGCATCTGTGGTAGGAAACAACTTTTACATTCAAAATTTACATTCATTATTCTTGTCAAAATGTGGGCGGCACGGTGGGTAGCACTGTCACCTCACAGCAAGAAGGTCCTGGGTTCGATCGCCAGGTGGGGCGGTCCGGGTCCTTTCTGTGCAGAGTTTGCATGTTCTCCCCGTGTCCGCGTGGGTTTCCTCCGGGTGCTCCGGTTTCCTCCCACAGTCCAAAAACATGCAGCCAGGCTAATTGGAAACACTGAATTGCCCTGTAGGTACCTGGCCGCTAGATGCACAAATCAGTGCATTGTAATGCCGGTCCCAAGCCCGGATAAAATAGGGAGGGTGGTGACAGGGCATCCGGCTTAAAAATTGTGCCGAATCAATGCGGATCATGATCCGCCAAGATCCAACCCCGTAACCGAACGGGACAAAGGCTGAGGAAGAAGAAGATTCTTGTCAAAATGTCCTCAATTCCCCAAGGTTATGAGGGGGTCTGGTGGATTCACAAATGTAATAGTCTACTTAAACTAGAGTAAGGTAATGTTCACTATGGAATAGGGTTGCCAACTTTCAGAACTGGAAATAAGGAACACCCTGGGATGGCGGGTTGGCGGAAGGCATAGGGTGGGGGCCTGGGTTGGCGGGTGTTTACCTGAGCGGGAGTGGGGGGTGGGCGGTTAGGGTTGCACCTATAAAAATTATAACGGGTCTTACACCGTCATAGGAACATTATCAAAATGTTTTATTTAGGCTGTTTAACATTTATTATTTTCATTCTTTATAATAAAAAATCAGAACCATATTTTAGGCAAAACAACATGAAGAACATCATGTAACATTTTTTTTTTTTTTTAGCACCGGCCCTGCTTGTGTTACTTTAGTTTCACCCTAAGCCGGATTCGAACCTAGGGTTGAAAAATATGCGTGATGCGCTCTGCCCACTGCGCTACTCAAACAACAGTAATAAACAGGTTGTTACGCTGATATGTCTGCGCACACATGGCGTTACTAAGACTAAAAATGAATACTACTTAAAATAATAACCAAACGCTTTGTAATTCCCACGGTAGCAGCAGTTTCCTTCTGTTTCATACACATCGGCCTGTCTCAGTCTAATCTGCAGCGTTTCTTTCCCATTGATAAACATATAGAACAAAGCGCGTCCCGTATCAGTTCAACACGGAACACCACATTTCGTTTCCAAATAAGGAATGATTCCGTATTTTACGGGACAGTTGGCAACCGTAGCGTCTACATACAGACACGATCGGCTATTACTGATTGGAAAGATGGCCAAGGCCGTGCAATTGATTGGCGTCCTGTATAGGGTGTGTTACTGCATTCCGCCGTGTGTTTTCAGGGAAAGTGAACCCATCACGACCCTGACCATGATAAAGCAGTGGTACAACATGAAAATTAAATCCTTTATAAATTTCGAATGTGTTACAAGGTATAAGAATAACTACACACAAAAAAAAAACTGTGGCTGCTGGCCTCTTTCTTATTTTCCCCTCTAACTAATAAAAGGGATACGGGTAGGTGACAAAGTGTATATTGCAACAGATAGGTTACAATCACTATTTGCACACCCAGAACTTGTTCTGTATGGTTGGTCCATCTTAGAAAATAATCAATGAATGTATAAAAAGTAGGTGTACCCAATAAAGTGTTGGGTAAGTGTACATTTTGTCATAGTGTCTGTATATTTGTCCATAAATATATATTTACGTATACATACATTAGTACAATGTCAATAAGTTGTGTGTGAATTGTAATGTGTACTTATATGAACAGTAAGTATACAGTATAAAATGATAACTTAAAACTACAAATGTAGAAGAGCTTGGACTGTTTTTGGATTGTATAGCAAAGTTTTTTTTGTTTGTTTGTTTCATTATAAATGATAAAATTGTAATCTTTTTTGAACCTTCAGCATCATTTGAGATGCTCTTGTTTGAACACGTTTGTTCTTTAATATACAAGATTTTTATTGAATCCGCATTTTTAAACAATTGGAAAACCTGCAAGGGATTAGGATGCTTGGATGACCATTGTCCAAAATGTTCAGTTATTAAAGACAGGGAGTGTATATGACAAATTTGCGATGGTTAGCAAATATTTCAGTAACTCATACTGCACTATGAGAACTATTATACAGATTTATTAAAATGCCTTTATTGTTAAAAAAAAAAATAGTTCATAAGAAATCACACTTTATGGATCAAACATCATATTTATATATACCAAATAATTACACATTGTGTTAATGGCTTAGCATGATTATTTTTTGATAAATAGACTATGTGATTGTACAGTGCATTAGAAAATGATTTAATTTTACACAAGTTTATAATCAGACTTGATTCAAGTGGATAAAATCTAAATCATTGCTACATGTTTAACAATTTAAGCACCAAATTAGCAAACATTCCCAGCTGGTGTATCTTTATTTTCAAAGACTGTTTATCCTCTTAGCTGCTCGGATGGAGGACTTCATGGCAGTGTCAATCCAGCCATGAGGTGTTGCTGTATGCTCCCCTGCAAAGTAAATCCTACTCTCATTTTGGAACAGAGCAGAGGTGTAGTCAGTCTGCTGGTACGGGGTGTAGAAAGCAAACGCACCAAGGCTGTAAGGATCCAGTCCCCATTTCTTAACTACCCCTCCAGTGCACAGCTGCCGGATCCTCTCACCATGGATAATGACCAAGTCGTTTAGCATCTTTTCTATTAGATCTTCATCTGACATTGCCTGCAATAGTGCGGCTTCATCTGAGAATGTGTAGGAGGCCAAAAGTGCCCCTCCCTTCCCGGTGAAGTTGTGGCTGGGGTAGTAAATGAAGCGTGAGGGAAGATCTGTGATGCTTCTTCCACCTCTAATGCTTTCGCTCTCCCAGAACCTTTGACTAAAGCTCAGCACAACCTTGGTGGAGCTGGCATAGTGCACAGCACGCAGAGCCTCCATCTTCTCTGGTGACAGTGGAGGGTCGAACTCTATAAAGAGGGTGGCTTTGGCTGTGGCAGTCACCAGAGCATAGTCAAATGTTTGCTTGGTGAGAGTGGATGGGTTGCGCCAGTCGTGATATATCACGGTCACATTGCTGTCGGTTTGACTTATCCTGAGGACCTTTGACTTGAGGAGGATTGTTGCATTGAGATGCTGATAAAACGCCTGGGGTAACTTATCAAAGCCACCTTCAATTTCAGAATATCTGAAAAAAGATCATGATACAGTGAGACTACAGAACCATACAAATCATGAACAAAAGTCAGGCCCAATTTCTACAGTCACGGGGAAAAGAAAGTACAAAAGTAAATCAACTAAGAGAGTAATGATCACGATTACATTATCATCAAGCAGTGTGAAAAAGCAGTTAGACGTTCTGGAGCACACAGGTGTGTGTCTATATCAGGGGTGGGCAAACTTTTCGGCTCAAGGGCCACACTGGGTTTTAAAAATTGACAGACGGGCCGGGTGGGTGCGGGGTGGGTGCGGGGGGATGGGTGGGGGATTTGGAACTAACATAAATTCACATTTCAACCTTTATTTTCGTGATTAAAGGATGAATTTTTGAATATAAATGAAACGACAGACTCCTTTTATGTGCACATTTACACATGCGTGAATGTGATTTTTTTAAATGCATTTTTTATTATTTTTATCTTTGTTTCTACTTGGTGTATCGCCATCTAAACAAAACCAATTCAGCCTTTAACCAAAGCAGCACTTTCAACATAAGTTAATGGTTTATGTGTAACATTTTAAACCAGTCAAGTGGTTTGATCATGCTGGGGTGATAGTAGGGTTGCCAACCGTCCCGTAAAATACAGAATCGTTCCTTGTTTGGAAACTAAACGTGGTGTTCCATATTGAACTGATACTGGACGCGCTTTGTTCCGTATTTTTTATCAATGGGAGAGAAATGCAGCAGATTAGACTGAGACAGGGTGATATTTATGAAACAGAAGGAAACTGCTGCTACCGTGGGAATTAGTTTGGTTATTATTCTAAGTAGTGTTCACTTTTAGTCTCAGTAATGCCGTGTGTGCGCAGGTTATATCAGCATAACCTGATAATTGCACCATTCTTTGAGTAGCGCAGTGGGCAGAGCGCGTCGCTCATGTTTTTCCGCCCTAGGTTCGAATCCGACTTAGGACCAAACTAAAGTAACGCAGGCAGGGCCGACGCTATATGGATTATGTAAAAATGTTGTTGCACTGTTGTTACATGATTACATGATGTTTTTTATGGATGTTGTTTTGCCTAAAACATGGTTCTGGTTTATTATTATAAAGAATAAAAATAATAAATGTTAAACAGCCGAATCAATGTTCCTATGACGGTGTGGTATATTTTTTATAGGTCCAACCCTAACCGCCTGGCGTGCGCCATCTAGTGGAATCAATTGAAACACTAGTTTCAATTTCCTGCAAGTAGTGCAGGAAAAAGATGAAATTAATGCGGTTTTAGGACAGTTTTGTAAATACTCAGCGGGCCGGATTAAACAGCCTAACGGGCCGTATGTGGCCCGCGGGCCGTAGTTTGCCCACCACTGGTCTATCATGTTAATGAAAACGAACAAATGCAGAAAAATTAAAATAGGCTTTAAAACTCTCCTGTAAAAGCTTTCCAGATTTTGGAGTATATATTTGGAAATCTGAGCTCATTTAGTCGAGGGCACCCAATCAGAATTTTAGTTAATCAGCACAGTTAGGCTGGGACAAGAAATGTTCAAAACAGCTTGTTTGTTTACATGCCTGTTTTAATATGTGGAATTCCTCTGCATGTAGGGACGTGATTAACATATTGTTGTAAAACGTAAACACCGGAGCTCAATGGAAATTCCTCTGCATGCAGGACATGGATAAGAGTGGGGTCCACATTTGGCCAGCAGGTGTATGTGCTTTAATCATTTAGTCACAGAAAAAGATCAATTAAAAGACTGCTTAGAGCCACATCCTACATAAAGAATACTTACGATGTATCATCGTTGATATCAGACTGCATGTAAAGACTCTCGGTGAGAGCGGTGTAAAAAAAGCTGTTTTCATTCAGGATGTCTCCAATCATGCGCAAGGCTCCTCGACTCAGATTCGCCTCTTTCACCAAATATTCCTGCCCAAAAAACAAAATCAGTACAAAAGCAAACCTGGATTCTACAGTATAGCTAAAATAAGTTGAAATTAATGTTTTTCTTACCTTAACCGAATATGAATCATACTTTTTCATCATTTCTTTGCAGCCGTGTTCAATCACATAATTTCTTATCTAATGCATAACAAGGAATATTTAAAGTCATAAACAATGTGATTATTTTCAGTATGATTTAAATGTTATGGCCAAATATGTGTAACTTACTATACCTCAGCATCACACTTATTCATACATAATGGAGACTATGTACATGTTTTTTTTATTTTTTTTATTTGGTTGCTTTTACATCCTTCATTCTTCTCTAAAGGCTTTCCACTAGATTCTGGAACATTCTGCTGATGTTGAGTGATTCATGTTCCACTAGTGTTACTAGTGGCTTACAGTCAGTTACACTTTATTTAACCCAACTTTATGCTGGATTTTATTAAGCTAGGGTCTGACTGTTGAACAGAAAGGGCTGTGGTACATCTGTGCTTAAGGATACGAGACTAATAATTGGAAGGTTACTGGTTAAAGTGATTGAAATGTTAATTTGTTTAACCTCAGTAGTTAAGGCAATGGGCTTGTAAAAGGTTACTGGTTTAAGCCCCACCACTGCCCTTCAATTGTTTTTTTTATGCATTTTACCCCCTTTTTTCCCCAATTTAGTGTAGCCAATCCGCTGCTGGGGACCCCGATGGAGTCCAAGCAAGGTGTATATTCGCCTGACACACACTCCCTTTGATGTGTGTGCAGTCCACCAAGCCCTTCTTATTCTCCCATACTTCTTTGGATTTGTGCTTGAGGTCGGCTTCACGTACGGAGAGCCACGCCCCAATCTCTGCACTCCTTCACTTTCTGTACAGGCACCCTGGGCAACCAAGGTCCTTTCACAGCATTGATAACCCCACCCCCTAGTTCAGTTTTTCCCACCCAGCAGACTAGAAGCCAATTTTGTCTGCTGCAGGCATAAGCCAATAGTGCCTGCTAGAGGGTGTCCAGCCGACCGGTAGCAGAGCCGAGAGTTAAACCAGAAAGCTCAGAATCTCAGTGCTGGTGTGCTAGTGCATTACCCCTGCCATTCAGCTGTTTTAATTGTATTTTATCACAACTGTGAGTTATTTTAGACAAAACCATCTGCTAGATGCTTCGAATGTAAATGTGAAGCACGATTCATCAATTATAGAATGTGTTTCTACTGGCTCAAAACCAGTGTTTGCTTTACACCACTCTAGCTGATGCAAGGCAGGCCTTCTCGTTTAAACCCAGCGCCAGATCTTACAAATGACCTTTTATTAAATGGTCATAAATTCCTACAAACAATCAAAAATTTCCAAAACGTTTAAGTTTGCAGCATTTAGTGGACACTTTTATTCATAGCAACTTACATCATGATCATATACAACTCAAGCAACTGAGGGATATAGGTCTTTGTCAAAGGCCCAACAGTAGCAATCTGGGCTTAAACAAGCAATCTTCCATTTACTGGTCCAGTATCTTAACACTGAGCTCATGGTGGAGCTATTTTTGTCATGTGTGTAAGATATGTGTTTGTGTGTGTGTGTATGATTTCACATGCTCTCACATACACACCTTGTCCAAAGCTATGTAATATAGTTGACTGGCTGATCTTCCCTTCTCCTCCTTGGTTACAGGGTAGTTTAGCACATCAGGATTGTTAATCACTTTGTAGGTTTTTTGCAGCAGACCGTTGATATAATAGTAAGTGTTGATGTCTTCTTCAATAAAATTGTTCAGTGGAAGGTTGAGCTGAGACAAAAATTTTCTAAGAATCCTGGGGAATAAAAAGGGTCAGGTGTCCACATTCAAGCTCCATGCGAGCTATGGAAAAGCAAATGTGATGATGTGGATTTTAAACTCACTTGTGAAAGCTTGGGATCCTCATGGCACCGAGTTCTGCGTACCAACCTTCCGATTTATTCCTGTGTGTCATGATTCTTCCTCCGATTCGTTCACTTGCTTCGATGATTGTAACCTGATCGTTTAAACAGCAGGTGAGTGTTTATGTAACAGCAAACATTTCAAATCCAACCATCAGTTCAGATAAACACACAGTAATACACTCACTGAGCACTTTATTAGGTACACCTTTTATTTTATAAGCTACACCTATCATACAGATGAACTTTGTAGGAATTAAAAGGGGTAGGACCCCCATTGACCAGATGTTTTATGGGTAGTGGACTATTCTCAGCACGGCAACAACATTAACATGGTAAGAACATAATACAGTGTGTTGTACTAGGTGCAGCAGTGTTTTTAAACACCTCAGTGTGAACTGATACATAAACCCAACAGCGTCCTGTGGTCAGAAAGTGTCCATTTACATTTTCAGCATTTAGCAGATGCCTTTATTCAAAGCGACTTACAGTACTGGGACAGTATACAGTCTGAGCAATTGAGGGTTAAGGGCCTTGCTCAAGGGCCCAACAGCAGCAACCTGGCAGTGGTGTGGCTTGAACCAGCGACCCTCTGATCACTGGTCCTGTACCTTAACCACTAGGCTACAGCTGGCTACAGTGTCCAGAATAAAACACATTGTGCACGAAAAAAATAGAGCTCTATTGATTCTATTCTCTAACTTCACACCTACAACCAGTGCTGGCAGGGTATGTGTTCCTAATACAGAGGCCAATAAGTTTAAACATTGTAGTATGTAAGCAGAATACATAATGACCAGCAAACTTAATTTTTTTTATTAACTATATATTTCCAACCTTATGTCCAGCGTTTTCCAGCATTTTAGCTGCAGTAAGACCAGCAATGCCCCCACCAATAATAGCCAACCTGAGAGGCGTCTTAGAAGGAGGAAGACCTTGGTCGACTATCTTAAGAAGTTCATCGTAGTCATCGTCTTGAAGGCAATTCAGAATAGGATCATTCTTATATGCACCCAAGACACTGAACACGACAGTCACTGAAAAAGTAAGGTTAAATATTAAATATATTAATATTTCAGTTGGCTTGGTTTTTTAGAGACTAAATGATTAAAACACTCTTCACTTATTATATTTTAACTGTTCAACTACAATATAACTACTGCCACAATGCTTCACAGTAGTTACATAGTTGTTGAGTTTAAATGCCTTACTTCTCCAAACATTTCAGCAGGTTTATGTAATCAGCAACAAACTTAAGTTATGCTTTTAATAACAGTTTATACACCCAACTTGCGTGACTGCATTTAAGGGTTATTGAATTCTGCCATACACATACTTTATAAGTGTAAGTAAACTTTTTATTTTACCGCAACCCACAGCCTATTATAAACCTCTACTTTAATTGTACTATTCCAAAAGTCACTATTCACGATCACTTTTCACACCCACTCACACACCAAGATGAGATAAGTTTAGATAAGTTGATAAAAGGATAAATTAGTGTAAATGTACCTACAGTAGAAGATGCTGCAGAGCTGATGCATAGTGGAGTGATAAAACACATGAACACTCAACCTCCGCTAAAATGAAACTGAGACTGAGTGAGAGAGAAGCTGATGGTGAAGCCTTTTTATATGAATGTGAGAATCAAAACAGAAACCATGGACATCAAATGAATACATGTCTCAGCATGACTAAATACAGCCTACACTTAAAATAACAAAGAAAAATAAGTTTCTTAATGAAGCCCAAAACTTTAACTAAGCCAATAAAAAAAAAATTTAATACAGCTAAAACATTTAACACGATACCTTTATAATATGAATTAATAAATTATTTATAATTGTGTTACTATTAAAATAAAAGAATATTAAAAATACAAACTGTACATCAATCATTAACTGTCAAATTGATCACTGAGATTTATAGATATTAAAATACAGCATATCAACATTTACTGTTTACTGTAACCTTAACATGTCTAAACCAACAAATTCATCATTCATTTATAGATTTTCACTAACTACTATATCCTGGTCAAGATCAAGGTTGCAGTGGATCCAGCGACACCCACAACCAGGACGGCACGGTGGCTAAGTGGATAACACTGTTGCCTCACAGCAAGAAGGTCCTGGGTTTGATCCCCAGGTGGTGAGGTTCGGGTCCTTTCTGTATGGAGTTTGCATGGTCTCCCAGCGTCTGCATGGGTTTCCACCGGGAGCTCCGGCATGAAGTCTGGTACGCACCAAGATCCAAATCGACGAGATAGTGGCCCCTAAAATATGTGAGCAACCAAATTTCATTATTTTGTACATTTGTTTTGGAATTTCTACCCATCAATCTACATGCAATCACTCATGACAATTAATTAAATAAACATTTTTAGAGTTAAAACATTTATTAAAAATTAAAAACTGAAAACTTGAAATGTTGAAATGGATGAAAGTGCCTGAAAAAACTGTTTGTTTTACTTTGTTTAAAAGTGTTGCATCTGAAACGGCTGTATGTTTATCGTTACTTTTCCACTTGTGTTGTTTTTGTTAAGCATCATGTTTAACTGGTTTTACATCCCACACATTTCATTTCACAATGCCTTACTGTGCCATCCATCACTATAAACAACCCAAACAACATGCTTTAAACCTTAGAGTATCAACAGCCTGACAACACCATGTACTGGTTAGTTTACATTTCTGCTGGTAATTAAATTACTGACATTTTCAACTGTCTTTTCAACTGCTTCTCATAAATAAAAAAACAAGGCGGACTAGCTGCCAAATAGCGAACGTTTCAATACCATGGTACCTGGGGAAAATATGATCTGCTGCTTATAAAACCTGGAGCATTTTAATGTTGTTATAGCTCAAAAATGTTGGGTAGTTTTAACACTTAAGGAGGAACTGCACCTCCAGTTTTCTATAATTGAAAATGATTCTCATTTGAAAACCTTTTAGTTTCAAATGCACTTTTGTTAAATAAAACAAAACTAAAAGTACTGTGTAAAAAATTTGACTTAGCAGGAAACAAACTTGGGTTAAGCAAATACCACAAAAAAAAACAGGAGAGAGTGGGAGGACAGACAGAAACAGATCTGTTTCATAACATTATATAATATAATATAATATAACATAACAATATAATATACTTTATTAGGATGGGTGATTAAGTGTAGATTGATAGTTATATTTATCAATTATATATATCATTAATATCTATTCAAAAACAAATCCACAACACATTGTACTTTTTTTCTTTCGGTTGCTTACATATTTTATGCCCTTACGCAATCCTCCCATTTTTATCCTGGCCTGGGACCGGCAGTGACAAGTACACCACTGTCTAGGCTTTTTTAGCCACCCCTACAACCATAGCAAATTATGTCTGTGCAAACACCTGACTAGCCAATAACACCCCGGATCTCTGGATCTCAACGGTAGTGGGCTAACATCATTTCCAAATCCACAACTTTGTAAAGTCTGAAAGGATAATTTCTGAATCCACTGTAGGTCACACCTCAAAAACTCATTTATCATCCAGAATTTCCAAATTCAGAGTGTATTACTTGAATGTACCACTTTGTTGGCAGTTACAGGTGCAATATTCCACTCAGGCTAATTGTATTTCACAAATAAAATAAATAATCTGATTGGTTGATCAATCCATGTTTACTGTAGTACTTGAATAAATAGGCTGCTGTCTATTTTAAAGTGTCTACTAGCCATTTGGAACCCTGCAATTCAATTTCCAATGCCTAAACATTATACTTAAATAATATAAATTCAATGTTTAAATTAAAGCTAACCCTGGTTAACAAGGAGTATTATAATCATATTAGTCTACTTCTGTTGTTCCCATTAAGAATGGCCGTTATGAAAAGCACTTAATCCAACTATACTGTCTTCTTTAACTGAGCTTGTATTAAGAAACACCCGCTGGCCCTAAAATGCTTTAAACTGTTTTGGTTTTTAACTAAACAGCAAGTAATAAACAACATGATGCATCATAGAATATATAATACTGATGAACAAAATAGAACAATGTGGTGTTTGTATGTTTAATTATTTAATTAGGTAAATCTGGTATAATGAACTGAAAGTTTTATATCAGCACTTCCTGGTCAATAAAACTATTAATCATTTCTGAACGTCACTGGAAAGTCCAAGTAACTGCTGCTAAAGTCTTTTTGAGGTTTTTATGGTTGTAGCGCATGATAATGACAGTAGGACATATTTATCTGTATGGATTTACAAAAATTGCATAAACAGACCTAATCCAAGTTCACCTGTTTAATCAGTGATTTCAGCAGCAACTTAACGTGTATGCTCTTTTTAACATATAAGAGTTGAAGTGTAAAAGAGCAAAAACATTGTGGTGATGACATGTCTCATGTCACGTTTTCTGTGTTTTGAGAATCTACTGAGTGGTACGTGCAAAAACAAATCAGCCAAACCCGAAAAAGCCACACACAAAAAAAGACAAGCCAGCAGTTTCCGTTTCCAGCTTCTCATCTCAACAGTTCACATAAGCAATGAGCATAGATAGAAGAATAGAACCCAGGTCCCCAGGTCTCATGTTGCTGTTTGGCAGCTTAACTAGCTGTTACTCTGTACCGTTCGTCTTTTATAGCTAATATTTTTTAAATAATTTTTTTATAATTTTCTTAGTTTTATTTTATTCTACTCTATTCTATTTACTCTACTTACACTGTACTGGAGCTGCTGTAACACTCAAATTTCCCCCATGGGGATCAATAACTGAATCTTATCTGAATCTTATCTTATCTTTTTTAATTTAAGAAACTGTTAAAAACACTTGGTGGCCCACCTGAAATTTGTTAAGGCAGGGAAAACCCTGGTTATAGAAAATATGTATTATGACTGACTGAAAAAAGTGATAATATATTTATTTATTAGGATTTTAACGTCATGTTTTACACATTTTGGTTACATTCATTACAGGACAGGTAGTTTCTCGGTTCACCAGTTTAATGTCAAACACAGTCATGGACAATTTTGTATCTCCAATTCATCTCACTTGCACGTCTTTGTACTGTGAGAGGAAACCCACACAGACACAGGGAGAACATGCCAACTCCATGAAGAAAGGACCTGGACCGCTCCACCTGGGGATCGAACCCAGGACCTTCTTGCTGTGAGACGACAGTGCTACCCACCGTAAAAAAATGATCAAGTAAACAAAAAATACAATTGTTTATAATTGTGCCAGTGATATCTCAGTGGTTAAGGTACTGGAGTAGTAAACAGAAGGTTGCCGGTTCAAGCCCTGCCACCACCAAGTTGCCACTGTTGGGTCCCTGAGCAAGGCCCTTAACCCTCAATTGCTCATCGTGTTCCACTCATTGGGTAAGTTGCTTTGGATAAAAGCGTCTGCTAAATGCTGAAAATGTAAATGTAAATGACAGGCTTGTACACAACTGAGCTTAGATGAATCCACCTGTGTGATGCTTGGGTGGCACTGTGGTAAATGATCTTGACCTTGACTTGGTCCAGGGTTCAACCCCCCAGCTGGCCAGCCAGGAGTCTCCATACAGCTATGGTTTGACCCACTGCGACCCTGAGCAGGATAAACCGTCGTTAAAACACTCCAGTTCAGTAGGTGGTAGTAACACAACACCATCCTGCTAACCGCCATTACACACCACGATAAAGAAGTAGAAGAACCGGCAGTTAGCACGTCGTGCATGTAAACAAACAGGCAAGTGTGGGATATTTTGTCGTTATTTTATATCTTTATTACATCTATAACATTTATTTAACAGAATATCAGAATTTAGCTGCTATTTAGACAAAGTCTGTGTAGACAGAGTGAAGATACAGTGAAGAAATGTGGTACCATATTTAACATTAGCCGAGTACATTCTCATGTACAGTCAGTGTAAACGGTCTGTTACCTGCCATCATCAGTGTAAGGTGGGACACAAATGCTTTAATATTCTATAAAATAAAACAAATATTAATTTAACTACTTTATTTTACAGTGGCAAATGATCACGGTCTCTACCAAGCAGCAAAGCTAAGAGAAAATATTACCTTATTTTATTACAAATATGAAAATATTAACTTTAGGAAACCATAAGAAGACAAGCAACTGCAAACTGGTTTATAGGGTATATATATATATATATATAAAACATGGCACAAGGTTTCATTCTACTCTGACCGTATTTATATTTATTATGACTGCACTACTGTTTTTTTTAGAGCTAAATATATATTCTGTGCAATATCCTCTTAAGCTACTCAGGGCATGTGCAATACCCCACTGCTACCTCACTGCTGTAAACAATGTCTTTTGTCCTTCTTAATAATTATAGTTTAGTCTTTATTATTTATATTTAAGATTTTTAGGCATACATACACGTGTGTGTATCGTCTATATGTATATAATTTTTGCTTCTATTTTTTACTTATTGTATGTGTAATCACCGTTGGATTGCTACTCAATTTCGTTGTACACTCTGCAATGACAATAAGGGCATCTTATCTTATCTTATCTTATACACTATAAACACACATATATGCCTCTGTAAAACCCCTATGTTATTTGTTTGTTTGTTTGTATGTTTATTAGGATTTTAATGTCATGATTTACACTTTGGTTACATTCATGACAGGAACGGTAGTTACTCGTTACACAAGATTCATCAGTTCACAAGGTTATATCAAACACAGTCCTGGACAATTCAGTATCCCTGATTCACCTCCCTTGCACGTCTTTGGACTGTGGGAGGAAACCGGAGCATCCGGAGGACACATGCGAGAGAACATGCAAACTCCACACAGAAAGGACCCGGACCGGCCCATGTGATGTGACATTTTGTAGAGTTTTTTTGCTCTTTTGTTAACTTCCAGGGTTTCTATTAACTGCCATTACTTATGACATTTCAGGCTGTGATAAATTGAGCTGGAATTGTTTTGATGTCTATTTTTCATTTGTATTTAATTTTCATCTCCTGCTTTAGTTGATAAACACTGGGCGTAAGGCAAAAATACCCTGCATAGGGCGACAAAAACCTTGCAGGGCTTAGATCAACTAATTAATAGATGTAACTATTGTAATGTAACAGAATCTGTGTTCTGATTGTAGATCATCATGGCGAAGGTTCCTATGGGTAAAGTGCTGCTTCGAAATGTGATCAGGCACACCGATGCCCACAACAAGGTTTGTCATCAGCTGTTGTGTTTCTTTTTTAAATGACGTTTATGAAAACCAAACACCATCTGTCTTGATTGATGTGATCACCAAGTGGACACAAGCTAAGTACATGGGGCATGTGTTCCTCCAAACACTTAGAGTAGTTTTCTTTATATTTTCCAGCCATTTATTAGCTGGCTTTGTCCATTTTCTCCAAATCAGGGCTTCTGGTTGCATGTGTGTTGACTGCGAGGCTGCTTTCGGTCACTGTTTCAGCCCAAGTGATAAAAAGCTTGAGAACTAGTGAACTAAACATTTAGAACAGGCTATACATGATTAACAAATGCGACAAGTGAAAATGTGAGGCTGTTTGTAGCTAGGAGTCATGAAATCTGTGCTGTGTGTTATTTAAAGATTCAGGAGGAGTCTGAGATGTGGAAGCTACGGGGCATGGAACGACAGACCTCATCTACTCGCGACTCAAAGCAAAAATGGACAACAAGGTTCAAGTCCACTTGCTTTTTCAGGACAAATTCCGTACTAATGATGTGAATTAGATCGGCTTTCTTATCGGATTCTTATTTTTTTGTAAGAAGCAGCATGCACTGTGACAGGTATTTGAATGACGTGGAGGGATCTGCACGCAGCAGGCTTGGTGAAGGAGAAGGTGTTTCTGTGAGCGATGAACAAGAGGCTCGTTACTGGACTCGGAAATTATATGATTTTGAGGCCAATGATCCAGACAGGTATGACTGTGGGTCCTGGTTCAAGATTAAGTGCAATTTACTTATATTTCACAAGTGATTTTAACACAGATTTTCTTTTTTCACACAGGTGGGGTCATAGTGGTTTTAAGGAGCTTTATCCAGAGGAGTTTCAGTCAGCTCGGTAAGGTCCAGTCACCTTAATGCAGTTCATGTATAAAACGCTTCAGGTTTTCATACAATTTAATAATGTGAGTCACTTTCAGTTTTTCCTCACTGTGTGCTGCCTCACTGTTCCACCCTGCTCGATCGTAAGGGTGGGGTGGATTTAGTGATATATATTTTTGGAACCCCAGGCAAATGCCTTATAATAGACACCCCCAACCAACCCTGTCAGACATGGGTAGACAACACAGCATAGACATTTCTAAGGTCTCAATGTTCAGTCAACTATGCTAGGAATAAAATAGAGTGAAAAAGCCATTTCTAAAGCTCCAGGACTCCAGCAAACCACAACAAGAGCCATTATCTTCAATTATAGAAAACCTGGAAAACAGTTAAATCTTCTCAGTAGAGTGGAGACTGTTTAGGCCATAAAGATGGGGGAACTCACTATAATATATTATTGTCCTCCAACAAGTACCTGATCAGGTGTCCACATACTTTTGGCCATCTAGATCTAAGGAAATGGAGAAACAAATGTAAATGTTTGTGTTCCCTCATGTTTCATTGTATTGTGTTACAATTGGTACAAGAACCTGAAACAATTTACTGTCACAAATATGCAGAATGAATGCTCTTTGAACCAAATGGGCACAAATTCCCACAGCCACATGTTAAGTAATATTTTGGGATTTTTTTCCCCAAAAGGCTGGAGGCCACAGAGGGAACGAATGTTCATATAATGAGGTGTCCACCAAGGTCCACACCTTCAGGTGTCTAGTGGAGTCGATGCCTCGACGGGTCAGGGTTGTTTTGGCAGCAAAAAGGGGACCAACACAATATTAGGAAGGTGGTCATAATATTATGCCTCATCGGTGTATGCAACAGCAAAGACAATTGAAAGAAAGCACATACTTTTTCAAGTAACAGATCATATCAGTTAATTATTCGACTTGTGATCTGATTTTAAAGTGCTTACATGTTTCTTAAACTGGAACCTTTTTTGAATACAGAGATGCTGACGACCCAAAACCCAGAAAAAATGACAAGAAGTCCAAGAAATCCTCAAAGCAAAAGAAGAAGAAGAAAAAGACCAAGAAAAAGAAGCAGAGGACAGAAGAATCAGACTCAGAGTCTGACAGCAGCGCAGCGGGCGACGTCAAGAGGAAGCCAAAGAGGAAAAGCAGCAAAAGCAAACACCGACGGAAAAAGAGACGGAAAGAGGAGGACGACTCGGACGGGGCGGGAGAAAAACCGGACAGGAAACGGAGCAGGACTGTAAGGGACACCCAAAGAGAGCCGGAGCGGAAAAAACGGAAAAACTGGAAAGCAGCCAATGAGGAGAAATCAGAGGAGAGCTCTGAGGACTGATCATCCGAAATCTCAGATTTCTTAACTTCAGTCCTGCAGAGATTCCAGTTTCTTTTCTGCAGGACAGTGGGACCTTCAGGCCTGGAGCTGGAAAACTTGATCATGTGATGCTCATTTTAATCATTCAGCCATGTATCGATGTATGTTTTGTAACTTTTGTATACATTTGGATGAAGCCTTGTTTTATTTGTTCTATTTTTAACCAACACTCAGGTATTTTTTCTGTCATTAGGGAAGATATAAAGACAAATGTTCTGAAATCTTTGTCTCTTTATTTCATTAGCACTTTAGCCTTCAAATGTTTGCTTTTTTGTTGTTTTTTTCCCCTCTTCTTTTCTTCCTATTTAGATGTTTCCAATTCCCACATCCTGATTGCAGTGCCTCTGCCGCAGCATGAAGTCTTTTCCACCACTCTGACACTAGCACATGTGGGAACAGTTTAGGGAAGGGCCTTTTCTGTTCTGGCATGTCTGTGTCCCTGTGCATAAAGCCAGGTCCGTTTAGACATGGTTCAACTGGTTTGGTTTAAAGGAATCCTAGTCTGGTAGGAATTGGAACATCAATCACGAGTCAGGCTTGCTCCATCTCTATCAGTTCCCGATTTTAGAATTTGTTTATGAAGAAAATAGCCAGAAGGTGGCACTGTTGCGATGGCAGTATAGAGCTTATGGAGGGTGTTTAATGCCTGGACTGTTTCATTTATTTATTCAAGAACCATTTGCTGTGAAAAGCCAAAGAAAATCTGATCCATTGACGTCACTGTGCCTGTAATACAAAGGGAGAGAACAGTTTTAGGTTCAACTCTTTTTAAAGCCAGTGTGTTGGCCAAAACTAGTTGGTTCATGATTAAATTGGTAAAAGACTTTGAGAAACATCCTGTTTGACTTTTTGAGGTTTTTGTTATCAGTCCAGTTTGGTGCAAGGCATTTCTCCCTAATTTACCTCCTAATCAGGGTGTACACAATTACGTGATTGACTTAACACATGCCCCCTCCGACACATGTTCAGTAGCCAACTGCTGTAGGCGCTTGGGTGGTGGATAGCACAGACAGTGAATCAAGGCAGAACTCGAACCCACTCTAACTGCTGTGCCATCGTGTCACACACATTTTTCATTTCATTTTTCTTATTACCCAGGGTCAGTAAACTGAATCCAAAGCAAGAATCACACCAGTCAAGGTGCTGACAAATGGAAAGTTAACACTCATTTAGTCATAGCAAGTGGTGATTTAGTGCAGCCAAAACACTTTTTATATGCTTCAAAAAAGGAAGTAAGGAAAAACCAGAGAATCCGGAGAACATTGCTCACACGTACGGAGAGTCACACCAGCAAAGGCCGCAAGTTTACTGGAAATGAGGAATCCCTTTGTCCCGCCCTTCTCAGACATAGCCAGACATGTCCAGTGAATAGCACAGCTGAGATTAAAACAATGAACATTAGAACATTAGACCGCTGTGCCCAAGCACCTGGATTTAAATGATTTTTAGTGATTTTCTTTGGATTTTCTGATTTCTTCTTACTTCCTTTTCTAAAGCATAAAGAAAGTGTTTCAGCACTAAATCAACCCTTACTGTGAGTAATAGAGTGTTGATTTCCCATGGATTGGCTTTCCACCTTGTCTGGAGGGATTCTTGCTTTGGATTCAGTTTACTGTTTACGCACTGGACGTACCTCAACCCTGACCCTGATGAAGCTCTGGGTAATAAGAAAAATGAGAGGAAGTGTGTGTGTGTAACATGATGGCACAGCAGTTAAAGTGGGTTCTTAAGCAAAAGCATCATGGGTTTGAGCCTTGCCTTGGTTCTCTGTCTGTAAGGATATTTGCATTTCATCCTTGTGTTCACATAGAGACATACACTGTTTTCCTTCTAGCAACCAGAACGTGCAGAAAGTGGTTTGGCCAGATTGTAATTTTTTAAGTGGGTTCTTTAAAGCAACATGGGTCCTGGATACCTGGGTTTGAGCCTGAAACCTGGTTCACTGTAAGGATACACCTTCTAAACACCATGCAGAATTGGATTGGCTAAATTGGTTCAAAGCGTGTGTGTCAGTGATGTGGAAGTGTGTTGTGATGTTGAGATGGATTGGCCTCCTGCCAAGGGGGTATTCTGTCTTTAATCAACCCAGTGTTCCTGAAAATGAATGAGTGTTGATTAATTGTGCAGCCCGTGCTTGCTGAGAGCGTAAAAGCTAGGCTAATGTATTTAAACAGAAAGGATTGTGGGAGCAGAATTTCTGTTTGTTCACAGTCGTTGTTTTGGTGAGCTCAGATCGAGCATGTATTGAGTGTACCGTACACGCTGTACACGCTGTACACGCTGTAGCTGTGACGGCTCATTATCTGGATCACTAGCTGCCATTTTCACATGTAAGCACAGCGCAGACCAGAGAACATACGGCTATGGTAATGAACACTGGCTGACTCACTTGTACTGCCTGGCACTGCCACTCCGAACATCTTGGCAGATTATCACCCACTTTCAAGCTGTAATCAAATTAAACGTGGCAGCTTGTTTACGAGGGGATCATCTTGTTTCATCCGTGTTTCCAGTGAAACACTCTCATTGGCACTGCTGCTCTGAGGAACAGGCCGTACTGCTGGGTGGGCTTTGTTTGGATGAAGTGAGATATACACTGATTTGTTGACGAGCGTGTGACTGGCAGAAAAAAGGAAATCGCTGGCACTGATGCTTATTTGCAACAGTGTGTTCATTGTTTAAAAAAAGACACAAGAAACAAATAACCTGCGCCAACTACACCGCCAAAATCCATGTGATGGCCTGAAGTTTGTGGACTTCGTTTTTAATTATTAATCCAAGGTGTTTCAGCCACATTGACTGCTAACAGGAGCTATAAAACAGTTCTACTGAATAAAACTTCCCTCTGTATTAAAATCAAGGTCCACAAAGACATGACTTGACCAGTTTGGAAGGAGCATGCCAGATTAATGTCCATGGTTTTGGAATGGGATACCCAACAAGCCCATGATCAGGTGTCCACGTTCATTGGGTCATGTACGGTATCTGCTTTGTCTTGTCTATCATCGCCTAATATACAAGTATTTGTGTCTGAGAACCATTAGCCTAAAGTGTAAGGATTTCTGCTGCAATCCTCCGACAGTCTGTTGTTGCTCTGATGCCGTCCATGCTTCCTGGACTCCTGACCAAAGATGGTTATGGCATCATGGGCAGACGCACTTCTGATCTCTTGACAGTAGGATAAATGATAAACTGTTTAAATACCTTCGATGGACGTGGTAGGTCTACATTCATGATGGCTGTCGACACTTCGTTGTGTTTAAAAGTGAGTCATTGCTGTAAAGATACTGAGAGCCTTTAACGTGCACTAACTGAATCATACACAAACTTTAAATCTTTCCTTGCACCTTTATCCTGTTCCTGCCACCTTGAGGGGAAAAACAAAGAATTTAGAAAAAGATTTTTGACTTTTAATTTGTTTTATTCTGACATTTAAAATTCTGATTTTAATTCGTTTTTTTTCAAATGTAATTTTCATTCTTTCTATTCATTATACATTTATTCTTTTTATTTTTAATTCTGCTTTTTTAAAAGACTTTACTTTTTTTATTTAGATTTTTTTAATGATTAAAATGTTTAAAATTCATACCTTTTTAAATTGTCATTTATCTTTTTATTCTTAATCCCAACTTTTCAATTGCTGAATTTTTTAATTATTTTACATTTTTTTCTATTTTTACTTTTTTAATTGTTAAAATTTTTTAAATTCATATATTTTTAATTGTCAGTTATATCTCCAATTCTGGTTTTATTATTTTCTTTTAATTCAATTTTTTTTTAACTGTTGATTTTTTAATTCTGACTTTGAAATTTTTTTTTTTTTTTTTTTTTTTTTTTATTATTGTTTTTAAATTCTTGATTTTTATTTTTAATTTAAACACTGACTGTTGAAATTGTTGACTTTTTATCTTAAATATTTAAATAATTAAACAGCTTTATTTTTAATATTTTACTTTTTATGTTAAAATTTGACCTTTTTTTTTTAAAGGTAAAATTGATTTTATGTCTCTTTTTTACTTTTTGATTTAAAATTCAGGGTAGGTTGTTGTACTCTAGGTGGCAGGAATGATCCTCTGTAGATTCTGGCTCAGCCCTCGAACTGAATTACTGTTAAGTTTCGACATCAAACACTGAATCATGACATGAACAACCAACCAGAGGAAGTGTGACAAATCTCAGCAGCACCAGTGTCACACACCAGCAGCTGACGCCATGTGCTTGTTTCAGCTCCTTTTCCCTCTTCCGTTTGTACTGGAAACACTGGGACAAACTCTCTCTGTTTTCTAATGAAACTGTTCGTGTGAGTGTTAAATTTATTGTAATAGAATAAGCACACACAGTTCAGTACAGTCATCTTCTACTGAATCAACATAATCTTCAGTCCTGACCTAGAAACTACGACATCATGCTTATTAACCGAGCCTCGCTGGAACGAGATGTGGTGCTTATTTATCTTGTGTGACTATATGGCCATAAATATGTGGACATCCCTTCTCATTCTGACTTCAGGTGTTTGGCCACACGCATTGCTACAGTTATGTAAAATAAACAATAAGCTTCCACCATTGTTTAAATAATGGATAAATTCCCTTTTCTGCTCCAGTATGACTGTGTACAAAAACAAGGTCCATAATGACAAAACTGAGAAGCAAGATTGAGGGGCAATTGTAACATTTCGAAATTTAATCCACAAACAATAAACCGTGCAAAGAGCCAAGGGGTCTGAATACTTTCTGCATTCACTGTATACTCCTGACAAATGTTTTTTCTATTTACTGATGTATTTTCTTCCATTTTCTCCCAATCTAGCATAGCCAATTAGTCTTCCACTGCTGTGAATCACGTTTGCATTCAAGGAGGGTATATTTGCCTGCTCCATGTTCCTTCCGACGCGTGTACAGTCCTCAACCCCTCCTTTTTTGCCTCGGTCTGCTAATTAGGGTCCTTACACAGTGTTTGAAGACTCCACCCACTTAGTTCTGCCTTTTCCCACCCAGCAGACTCAGTGGCCAAGTTTGTCCGCTGCAGGCACTGCCAATTGTGCCCGCTAGATGGCGCTCAGCCGACCGGTAGCAGAGCCGAGATTCGGATCGGGGTGTTCAGAATCTCGGCGCTGGTGTACTAGTGGAATATCCCGCTGTGCCACCTGAGTGCCTAAATGTTGATTTTAACTGTATAATATTTGAAAAGAAATCTACAGGGCTGATTAGTCGATCTGATGGTGCTTTAATATATTCACAATTCCCATGAGCACTACCTGAAACCATGAAATGATCAGAGACCGTAAACAAACAAAGTGAAGTCCTAATGATTCCTGTGGTAACCTGATGAAAGTGATCATGCCGTTTGACACAAGCTTGGACGTCACTGGTTTTACAGCCTGGTGACTGCGCATGATGTGATGAGTGATGCTCTCATCCCTCTCATGTTGAGGCATAAATCTTTCCAAGTGTGGACTTAGAAAACTGGAAAGGCCTAAACAAGCATGTCCGTATCAATTGCATTTGACAGGAAAAGCAGGGTACAATTTGTTTTTGTTTTGTAATGTTCTACAGTTCAAAACTGGATCTGATGAGATACTTCTGTTTCATCTGTTCTTGAAAGGAGGGATTAAAACAAGAACATTTTTACATGCCAGTTTTTTGGATGGTCACATGTTTGCTTTAAACACAACACTATTGTGTTTCATAATGAGCAAAGAGTTTTGGAAGAGGGTTACATAAAGTTCCTTGTGCCCTAATCAAACACATCTATGATAAGACACGTAGGCACGCTCTGTTTTCATCATCTTTATCTAATTCTTGCATGATGTGGTTCCAATAACTTGTGATCCAGTGGACAAATTACTACAGTCAAAAGTACAAACACTTCTCTTAGTCATCATACATTTGGGATTTTCATTTCTGTGACTGGATTTTCAATCTGTCTACTTGGTAGAATTCAACGAGCTATGTTGGTTTTCTGGCATGGACCTGACTTTTCAGAACAGTCCACAAAATGAATAATTCATTATTCCATGCTGCATTTATATTTATGATCCAGTCGATTTTTATTAACATTATTAGATTATATAAACATCCCATATACATCTGTGTGAACTCAGTGCTTCATAGTGCTTGCTTTGTGCACAGAGGCATAGACATGCTGGACCAGGAAAGGGCCTTTCCCAAACTGTTGCTATAAAATTTAAAGCATATAATACATTTCATATTGTAGGTTTTATACATCCTGAGCAATGGTTCAGGCTGAAACACCTAAATCTAATAATTAGAAGGGCTGCCATGTTGTGTACATTTTCTGTTTCTACATGTCCCCTAATAGGTGGTCCTAAGGGCTATTTTACATACTATTAACCATATACTGTATTAATGTAATTAATGCCAGTGTTCTAGTTGATGGGTCTAGGATCTACCACAAGCCTGACCAGGATTTGTATTACGAGGATTTGGACAGTAAAAAGATACTTCTGCTTGCATGAACAAACTGGACAATGCTATGTCAACGGCAAGTAGTAGCCCTGCTTAATGATGCTGCTAATTGATTCAGTAGCAGCACAGTAAGTCAGCGGCTAATTGGACCGCCAGAGCAGCTGCTACTGTCTCAGAATCTCTCCTCACATCAACCCGACACTGACGTCAAGACATAAAGAAGACGGATCGTTTTTAGAGTCTGAATAAACACGGGGGAGGAGAGGCGGGTTCATGCATCATCTGAGCGAGGCCCTTAAGCGTTCCTTTTCATGATCAGCGCTGTGAGACCAAACACTGCCGGAGCGTCTTAGGTTGTTTATAGGTGGTAAAAGGTGATTGCTTCAGGATGCTGGATTACATGAAACAAAGGTGACTCATAGTTTCTCAAGTGAAATGAGAGGACCTGGTTCTTCACCATCCCCCCTTCCTCGCCAAGTAGTTTTATGTGTTTACTGGACCTGTGAACAATCATTTTGTTTGACTGTTTGTGTATGTGTGTGTGTTTCTTAATCTTTGGCTGTTAATGCAGTGTTTTATTGGGCAACACTGTATCCCAAACTTGGTCTGCATCATTCCTGTTATAAGACTGTGAACATCTGACGGCTTTAATGGTCCACTTGGACTTGAAAGCTTTGTGAAATGTAACAAAAGTGTTTTATGCTCTGTTCAAGCTGACCAATTCTTTTTATAGCTTTTATTTAATACATCAAGAAAACAAGACAGCAATAAATCCTCCAATAGTTTTAATATCTGAACATTATATTTTTAACGTTTTGCACTTGGCTACAGGATTATTCATGGTCATTCATGTTTCAAAGGCAGGTCTTGATATAGTGAAGGAAAACAACCCCTTTTCATGTTGAATATACAAGCAGTACATTTATACACTTCAAATGTACTGTACATTATAAAGCAAAATTGATAGGTGTATGTAAACAATACAAATCTGTTGCAAAGCCATTTTTGACAACTACAGTAAGAAATAATTCATTTTTGCATTTACATTTACCGCATTTCGAAGATGCTTTTATCCAAAGCAACTTACAATTGTGACTAAATACACTGCAAACAAATGCAACCCTGAGCAGGGGCCAAACACTGGCAACTTGGCAGTGGTGGGGCTTGAAATAATGACCTTCCAATCAAAAATCCAGAATATTTTGACCGACTGAGCAACCACTGCCTTTTTGCAGCATTTTGGTTTAAATGTGGACCCTTTTCCTGTATAATGGCCCAGATGCTTACATTTCCAGACTTTACTGTGGGTATGATGTTCTTGGAATCATGACACACCTCTCCAAACCTTCTTTCTCAAAACATGATGAGCTGAATTATTGTGTAATGTATAATATATAATATATACAGTATAGACTGTTCAAAAAGTCTTCTGATTATCAAGTCAAGCAGTCGTCTTAAAGTTCTGCAGGAACACTATGCCTCAATGTAAGGAAAATCCAGAAGGGCTGATAACAATTTTTTTTAAACATTTAGACATTAGTCTGGAAAGTGTTTCACAGCCATGTCTAAAATTAGGAATATCCAAAACATTTTGAATGGTGGACTCATCCTTGCAAATGACCTGCCTGAAAGTCACCATCAGCTTTTAATGTCTGTACTATTATTAGTTTTCACAGAAGACATTGCTGTGCAGAGAGGCATAAGACCCTGTCTAATTCTTAACCTCAACTATGCAGTTGAAAAAAAAACATTCCGACATTGTAGGTGAACTTTTAAAAAGAAATTCTTCAAAGCCTTTAGTAAAATGTTAAGAAATCTATTCAGCTGATAGAGGTGGCCTCTCCTAGTGAAAATACAATCCTGTCCTGACATAAAACCCTCCGACTTCTTCATAGTGATTCTGTGAACTGAACTTACTTGACTATTCTAAGAAAATAACATTGTAAAATTGAAAAAAAAAATTGCTTGTGACTCTTTAATATATTGCATTATAGGAGAAAAGCACAAATGAGCCAGTCGTTTAAAGATCAAATGTTCTCTTCGAGGTAATGAGGCACACAGAAAGCAGGTTTTATCCACCTGGACATTATAAAATAATTTTTGTACCTTTCGGCTGGAACATTAAGGAACATTTGGACATAATTGTAGGACTATGGCAATAATTGAAATTCTGAGAAAATGTCGCTCTTTCTGATATAATTTCAAGGGAGATGTAAGTAATGGCTTGGCATACACCTGTCAGGTCTGTGGACTGTGTAACTTTAGTGATACTAGTGAGGGATTTTAGTGATTTCTGCAACTGTACTTTTAGTGTGACTGAATAGTTTTGACACATAATTAAATGTCTTTTTTAATGGTTGGGTTCAAAATGTTCAAAATTGAAATGTAATGTGTTCAATTAACTTAATGATCATTGGAGCATGACCTCAACACTAGCAGTTATTATTAGTAGTAATTAGTACTTTCTTTCCATTTCTCTTTTACATGTTTTTACTTTTTTAACCAAATGAGTAATTCCCAGTTCTTAGAAAGAATTTCTTTGCTACTTGCACCATTGTGCTGGCGAAGGAGAGCCACAGGCTATAACCCACCCTCTGTAATATGTATATAGTCATGAGATGCTTCTTTTACACCAGCAAACAGAGGATTCTGGAAGAGAGCTGTACTGCATATGGAGAGTCATGCTATGCCTTAGTTGTTCCTTCACCATTAATGTTGCAGCAACATTATGGATAAAACCCTATCCAACCTACGCTTCCTAGACATGGCCAATTGTGTCTGTTGAGGCTAAGTCAGTGGCACTGCTCAGCACAAAAAAAGGCTAGCATATTAGTCTGCTGCGCTACTCAAGCATGAATTTAGTCATCCATATCAATGGTCTCCATAATAATGCCCATGCTTTTGGAATGGGATGTCCACATACCTTTGGCCATATAATGTAATCTTATGGTGTGACGTACTCAAATAGGTACAAGATAATATTGTATGGTAAGTTTCTCCTATTCTCAGTTCTTTTTTGTATTTTTTAAAGTCATATTCATCATTAATGGATGCTAGCCAGAGTATTTTCTCTCTTTCACGCTCGTGTTAACTACTTGGGATGGGCGCCAACTGAAGAGTCTTAAACCCATTTAACACAGACCATTCCTCTAAGAGTCGCTGCTTTCTCATCAACAGAGGAAGACGAAAGCAGATGAAAGAGCTCAGCTGGACGTTACACAAACACAAGAGTGCAGCGGCCTTGCAACACCTGGACCTCGCAGAGGACAAGTATAAACGAATTGCAAATTGATATTAATAAGCTCTGTATGGAAAGTATGAGGGAGGCATGTAGAAAGAAGTGCACGGTTCATTGGCAGTAGGGGTGGATCAGAGGGAGCGTGTTGTGAGATGGGAATGTTTGACGTCACACGCGTTGGCCTCTGGCTCCTTGATTATTAACAGCTGACAGCCCCCCTCCTCTTCTCAGCATGTTCCCCTTCTAGGCTCCTTGCAAACATTCATGTCAGGCAAGGCAGATGGTCCTCTAATATTGTGTAGGTTCCTCTTAAGCTGCCAAACAGCTCAGAAGGTGTCTTGTGGTATCTGGCACCAAGATGTTAGCAGCATATCCTTTAATCTTGTAAGTTGCAAGGTGGGGCGTCCATAGTTTGGTCTTGTTGGTTCAGAAAATCCCACGGATGCTCAACTGGATTGAGATCTGGGGAATTTTAAGGATAGGTCAGCACTTTTAACTCTTTGCCACCTATGTGTCAAAGGACTTTTAATATTTCATGGCCAGGGCTGCGGTGAGTCTGATTCCATTTGGAAACACTGGGCACAGAAAAACCCTGGACAAGGCACAAATCCATTGCAGGGCTTCTGCCATCCCTCGACCCCAATAAAAAGAGCTAATCATGTCTGTATGGACCCCCGACCAAAGTCTTAAAACCCCCATTCATAAACGTGAAGAGAAAATGACCTTCCGATTTTAATTTCCTGAGTAAGATTCGATTTCTTCCAAATCATTGTACCACTAAACACATTGACAACCTACATACCCCAAAATGCTTATTTTGTTTACATTAAAAAACATTTGACTTAGTTTGCCAAAATGGTGTTGAAGTGAAGTGTACAACTCTCTCAAATTAATGCACTAAACAAACAAATACAGTGTAAGAATTGGTGTCAAACATACAGAATTATTTAGGAAAGAGGCTATGACATGGATACCCATGACAGCCTGATGCCTGTTTTACATCTACATTAATGAACTAAAGCAGTTGGAACAGTCTGTGTCTCCTGGACTTCCTCTTAAACACAGGAAAATAAAATTCCTACATCCTACACAGATAACCTAGTGCAGCTGTTGCAGACTGCACAGGGTCTATAGCACCGGGACCTGATGAAAAACTTATTTTAAAACCAACCAATAGACCAGTATCATGATTTTACAGAAGAACTGTCAGGAGCAAAGATACCAGTTCACTCTAGGTAACATAACACTGGAACACACAAGGTATGGGGTGAGAGTAGAGTCCACTCAAGTACCCCTGCAACACTAGAATTTGACAGAAATGTTGCATGGACCAGGGTGCACATCAGTGATTAGTCAAATTCAATTTTTACAAAATCGCCACTACTAGGGACATATTTAAAACCAAACTGCGCTCGATTTTATTACAGGGCTAGAGAAAATCAAAAAGGAGCAGAACAATCACCATGGGGCAAAACTGAAAACTGTCCTTTTGTTGGTACTGCTTTTGTTTACAGTGACCCTTGTGTATTTGATGTCAGCATCTGGTGGAGAATGGAGTCACAGCCAAACCTTCCCTTGTGCAAATGAAAATACGTCAGTTGTAGCCTACCGGTTAAGGTACTGGACTAGTAATCGAAAGGGAGCTGGTTCAAGTCTCACTATTACCAGGTTGCCACTGTTGGACCCTTGAGCAAAGCCCTTAACCCTCAATTGCTTAGACAATATAAACTGTCACAGTACTGTAAATAGCTGTTCTTATTGGTACTGTTCTTATAGATACTGTTCTTATGTTCTCATAGCTACTGTTCTTATAGGTGCTGTTCTTATAGTGATTGTTCTTATTGGTACTGTTCCTTTAGGTGCTGTTCTTATTGGTACTTTTCTTATAGGGACTGTTCTTAAAGGTATTGTTCTTATATGTGCTGTTCTTATAGGTACTGTTCTTATAGTGATTGTTCTTATAAGTACTGTTCTTATAGGTACTGTTCTTAAGGTGGTGTTCTTATGAGGACTGTTCTTACAGTGATTGTTCTTATAGGTATTGTTCTTATGATCTTATAGGTACTGTTCTTATGGGGACTGTTCTTTTAGCGATTGTTTATATAGGTAGTGTTTGTATAGGTACTGTTCTTATAGGTGCTGTTCTTCTGTTCTTATAGTGACTGTTCTTATAGGCACTGTTCTTATGTGACTGTTCTTATAGGTACTGTTCCTATAGGTGCTGTTCTTATGGAGACTGTTCGTATAGGTATAGTTCTTAAGGTGGTGTTCTTATGGGGACTGTTGTTATGGGGACTGTTCTTATAGCGATTGTTTATATAAGTACTGTTCGTATAGGTACTGTTCTTATGTTCTTGTAGTGACTCTTCTTATAGGCACTGTTCTTATAGGCGCTGTTCTTATACCGATTGTTCTTATGGGGCTTGTTCGCATAAGGATTGTATACTAGACTGTAAGAGGTGTGCTAAAAGCTGAAAATGTAAATGATTATGGTATGGTAAGAATAGTTCTGGATTTGTACTTTTGGGAAATGAAAAAGGGACTCCACTCTACTAAAGTGCTTCCCTACATCCCCACCGCACAGAATACAATACTTGTTTTATGACATTAACTATTATAATCTGTTATTGTTTGATATTTTATTATTGTTTTTTGTACTAATGCTTTAGCCACACAGTCATGCTAATACAGCTTGTTGATTGTTTGACCCACTCATTTGAAGCAAACCAAGGATGCCGAATTAAATGTCACTCTTGACACCTTATATGAGTAAAAGAAATGCACATTGCTGCAAAAGAACAGTAGTAGTGCCGCACGGTTTATCTAGAGGGTTTGGTATCGAATCTTTTACTTTGGCGGGTGTTTGTTTCTGTGGAGAGTGAACTCGTTATAACTGCGCATGCGCAGGTGGCACAGAACCAAGCCTAGTATCCAAAATGGCCGGAGCCGAGGGAGACGACTCGCTGTATCCTATTGCAGTCTTAATCGATGAATTAAGGAACGAAGACGTCCAGGTATAACGATTAAATATGTACAATTATTTTCTAATCACGTTCAGGGTTACATTTCGGTTTTACAAGGAGTATTTGGACAGGGAAACGACTAGCAGTCCTCGCTAGCTCGCTTCAGTTAGCATTTAGCTTTTGGTGCAGTGATTCACCGGCTGCTTGATTTTTCACACCACCCGCCCCCACGGTCCTGAGCTGAAGTTTGGATGTTAAATATGAGCTGTAATGGTTGCTACCTGACACACTGCTTCATAAAAGTCAGTTATTTAACGTTAGGTTTTTATACCGGTGGTTTTCTGTGCTTAATTGCGGTGTGTTATATTTCCTACCCGTTTTGCGATAAACCCCGCCCATGCGCTGTAGGGTTGGGAGTGTGACGTCACACCATGGCAGGCCACACTGCAATAATCGGGGCCTTTTATTTATTTATTATTTATATATAGATTTTATATACAAGTTATGTTTTATTTCTATTACTTGTATTACAGAGTAATTTTAGTTAATTATCCAATTTTCACTTTATACATTATATTTTGGCTGCGATTTGATGTAATCTTATAATATATTTACATTTTCGGCATTTAGCAGACGCTTTTTATCCAAAGCGACTTACAATTATGACTGAACACAATTTTGAGCAGTTGAGGGCCTTGCTCAGGGGCCCAACGTTGGCAACTTGGCGGTGGTGGGGCTTGAACCGGCAACCTTCTGATTACTGGTCAAGTACCTTAACCACTGAGCTGTCACTGCCCTATATATGTGTTCAATAAAGTTGTAAATAATAATAAATAATATTAATTGATCAGGGGCCTTTTTATAATAACGTTTCCAATAGACAAATAGAATACATTGTTTTTATTATTCTATATGCCCATTTTTTTTATTCATAAAGTGAAGTTTTTAGGCTCCAGATCAACATTACCCTTGTTTTTACTGGAATTTAATTTGCTTCTGCAATCTTTAAAGCTTATACAAAATAAAAAAGCATTAGGTTTATGTATTACTTTGATAGTTATTTTAGGGAGGGTTTTTTTTGGTGTGTGTTTAAATTTGCTTAATAATAGTATGTGGTGTTTCGTATTTTGTTGTATTATTACTGTACCCTGATCAATAATGTATATACAGTGATTTAAAATTCAATTAAAAAAAATCTGGGGCTTTTTACTGGTCTTGGGGAATGGATCGATGGTCTTGAAAATGAACAAAGACAGTCAAAAATTTTCTGCCAGTGTCAAAATTTGTATCGAAATCTTTCAAGTGTAACTAGGCCTGGTCTACAATCCAGCAATAGAAGGGGCAGCAGGCGATCAATCCAAGTTCCACCTAAATTGGCCACGTTTATTTACACATGTGTATCGATTACTTTGATCCTTCTTCTAATGTCATATTGTTAGCTAGGTTTTCTTTGAAGATACTGTTCAATGTTCTCTCTTACCCAGCCATGATAAGGTCCAACATCATCAGTAAACTCAGTTCGGAGTGGCATTCACAAATGCAGGGTGAAAGCCATAAATCAACAGCATCCAAAAACACTGTTGACTTCTCCGGGCTCAGGCTCATCTGAAAATGTGGAGACATCTGACGAGTCCACATGTCAAACTGTTTTTGATAACTGTTAGTGGGTATTCAGTGTGGCTCTTTGAGCTGTATTGGAGATGTATTGTATCTGGCCATAATGACAGATCTCTATGCCACCCAAACATGTAAACTGTATCTGTATATTTAACACGAGCTACACACAATCAATCAATATATAGTTAATATATATATAGCCATATACAGTATGTTGACATGCGTGATAGTCCTGAAACTGGAATAGCCCTGCCCATTTTTGGCCGGTGGTCCTAATGTTTTGGCTTATAAACATATACAGAATATTATTAATGAGGTGCTGTCAAGTCGTGGATAGAGTTTCTCCAGAATATTTTTTTCTTCTGTTTGGGTCCTCGGGCTATTAATGGCTTGTTCAGTATTCCTCTAATTTTATCAATTCATCTTTCTGCTGGAGTCTCCTTCCTATTTTACCTTCAACTTTTCCAACCGTAATTGTTATAAACATATGTTACATTAAACAATTTTGGCTTTTTCTCCCAGCCAGGCACTCTTCTGTCGACATTAGTATATTTGGGATTATCATACTATGGCGCAGCATTAATTTACTTCTGCTTGCTGCAACTTTAATAATTTGCATGTGAGTGGTGTGAAATAGGGACTAGGGCTAGATTCATACATTTCAATTGATGCACATAAAATAACACGTTCATATTTGATTAACGGAATGTTTTTGTTGTCATCCGCAGTTACGCCTGAACAGCATTAAAAAGCTGTCCACTATTGCTTTGGCCCTGGGTGTGGAGAGGACACGCACAGAGCTCTTACCCTTCCTTACTGGTATGTTGCTTTTTTTAGAACTTTGTAACTTTAGTTAAAATAAGTTTAAATAAGCTTGATAAATAAAATATAAATTGATGGCCTTTTTTCTTCCCCTGTATAGACACTATTTATGATGAGGATGAGGTGCTCCTTGCCCTGGCTGAGCAGCTTGGTAACTTCACCGAGCTGGTTGGCGGCCCAGAGTATGTGCATTGCCTTCTGGTAAGTCCTCTATTTAAAAAGAGAAATATACAAATGCACACGTAGCTTAGTTGTTAAGATACCTGGCTAGTAATCAGAAGGTTACTAGTTCAAGCCTCCCATCTGCCAGGTTTCCACTGTTGGTCTGTAAAATGCTGTAAATCTTTTCTGAGCTGGTGTGGATTTATCTTGTAAGAATCATTAGTCAGAGGTGGATGGGACACTCGGGTGGCACAGTAATAAGAAAACCCTTTTGGTTTGCCCTTCCTCAGGCATGGCCAATCCTGCTGGGTGCCCGTCTGGTCGATAGCAGTGCTGAGATTCAAAATCTCAGGCTCACGTGTTAGGCCGCCATGCCACTTGAGCGGCTCAGATGCCACGTTTAACTTTGTTCACAGTGAATGATGTACTTTTCAGCTTCATACTTGTCTTAGGAAACATGTTCTGGCCTGTAGCCCTTCTAGGCCGATGTGGTATTACAGTGGGGTCTGGTGTGCAGTGGGGGGATTTAATGTCTAAATTAAAGGGAAAGGGAAAGAAATGCAGAAAAACCACAGTATCTTATTACTTTTCTTCAGCCACCACTGGAGAGCCTGGCCACAGTAGAGGAGACGGTGGTTCGTGACAAGGCTGTGGACTCACTGCGCAAGATCTCACAGGAACACTCTCCCGTCGACCTGGAGGTTCACTTTGAGCCCCTGGTGAAGCGGCTGGCCAGCGGTGACTGGTTCACCTCACGCACCTCTGCCTGTGGTCTGTTCAGTGTCTGTTACCCTCGCGTCTCCAGCGCGGTCAAGGCTGAGATTCGCCAGTAAGTGCTAAATAATGAACGATTTACCGTCTTTGATTTTTGCAGTTGTGTTGCTGTGCTGTAAAGCCATACGATTGTTATTCGGATGTAGCGTTAACCTACTGCTGTGGTATATTTGCAGGTACTTCCGTACCCTTTGCTCCGATGATACCCCCATGGTCCGGCGGGCCGCTGCCTCCAAGCTGGGCGAGTTTGCCAAAGTCCTGGAGCTGGACTACGTCAAGAGTGACATCATTCCACTGTTTACAGCACTAGCCTCTGATGAACAGGTACAATAACGACTCCCGTCACTAAAGCATGTGTGTCAAGCCTAAATGTTGGTAAGACCTCTTACAGGCTCATCTACTGTCCCTCAGGACTCTGTGAGGCTTCTAGCAGTCGAAGCTTGCGTCAGCATTGCCACGCTGCTGCCCCAGGAAGACCTTGAGACCCTCGTGATGCCCACACTGCGCCAAGCGGCGGAAGATAAGTCATGGAGGGTTCGCTACATGGTGGCGGATAAGTTCTCAGAGGTACTAATTTCTCATTAAAATATTAGTCCGATGGTTTTGGTCTTTACATCCTCGCAGCTGTATTGCACACACCAGAATAACACACGCCCCATATTGTGCAGCAAGCCAAATTCAGATTACATACACTTAATGCTAGAGTGTAGCATTTATGATCGCGAGAGACAACAGGCCACAACAGCCTATGAAGGAACTATACAACGCACGAGCAGAACTAAATGGATGTACATAGACAACTTGCATAACTTTCCTGTTATGAACATGGCCCAAGGGCAGACATGGCGTTAAACGATACACACTAAATTAAACTACCGTTCTCACCTGATCAGGATTTTGTTGCTCCATGTGTGGATGCAAAGTCACGCATGTGAAATCTATCCATGTTTGAATCTGCTGCCGCTTAAAGCAACGTTAAAGCTTTTTTCCCCCATAATAGGCAGCAAAAGCTCTTTCTGCTGGCTGTGCCATCGATGAGCGAGCTTATAAACAATCCACAATGTTGACTGACCGTATCGACAGTTTATTCAGATGCAGTTTTGCACGAATTGTGTTTTTGTTTATACAAGAACAGCGAAAGAATAAGTTTAAATCATATTAAAGTGCCACAACAAGCCGTTCCAGGGTTTGGAAATGTGGATTGTTATCTATAATTCAAACCTAGTCTCACAGTTTCTCAGCTCACTAGTCGCCATGCTGCGTATGTCTGTAATGCCATGGTTCTAATTTAAAGTGGAATCCATCGGTTCAGGCTTTGTGAAATGGCGAGTGTGTTTCTCGCTGCAGTGTCTGTTAGGGCGGCGCTGTGGCTCGGTGGGTAGCACTGTCGCCTCACGGCAAGAAGGTCCTGGGTTCAATCCCCAGGTGGGGCGGTCCGGCACCTTTCTGTGTGGAGTTTGCATGTTTCCTCAGGGAGCTCCGGTTTCCTCCCACAGTCCAAAAACATGCAGTCAGGTTAGACACACTGAATTGCCTTATAGGTGTGTGTGTGTGTGTGTGTGCCCTGCGATGGACTGGCGCCCCGTCCAGGGTGTTACTGTGTGCCTTGCGCCCATTGAAAAGCAGGGATAGGCTCCAGCATCCCCCCCGTGACCCTAATTGGATAAGCGGTTAAAACGGAGAGTAAATGAGTTAATTAATTAGATACGAAAATGTGTGTGATCAGTTTAAAATCTAATTCTTTTCTGTAACGTGTGTCTGTGTGCGTGTTTTTTTTTTTTTTTTTTGCAAAGCTGCAAAAAGCAGTCGGCCCAGAGATCACCAAGAACGACCTGGTCCCAGCGTTTCAGAGTTTACTGAAGGACTGTGAGGCAGAAGTTCGGGCTGCAGCAGCAAATAAGGTCAAAGGTAAACCCGGATGTGTCTCTGTGCCTTTTTCTTAAACTTTAAAAGCAATTAAAGAAACGATGAGTTAGACATACATTTTCCTTTCCGTGCTCTTTTCTGTACGCAGAGTTCTGTGAGAATTTGCCAGAAGACAGCAGGGAGACCATTATTATGACTCATGTGCTGCCTTGTGTCAAGGTAACGTGCTTTCAGCTCTTCTTTTAACCCATTAAGTGTGATTTAAGGCTGCAGAATAAAACGTTAACCAATCGCAGATTACGATGTTGAGCTTGTATTTCATTCTGTACGACCGTGGTGCAGGTCCAGGATGTAATACACCTACACGATGTACGTTCGGATTACGACTTGATGGGCGGAACAAAGCGCTTTCAGCTGGCCGTGGCTCTGAGAGATGGGCTTGGAAACAATCCACAGTATTGACTGACCGCATGGACAGTGTATTCAAATGCAGTTTTGTACAAAATCGATAGCTGCCATGCTGTACTTTTTCCCACAATGCCATGGTTTTAATTTAAAGTGGAGTTAAACAGTCCAGGGTTCCGCCGTGTGTACTTTGCATTTGACTACGATATAGCAACAATTTGTCTAATTGGTGGCGCTTTGAAAAGGTCAGCTGCAAACCGGGTCAAAGTTCAGTCTGATCTCACTTTTAAATGCAGCATTAAATCTGCATCTGCACAGTACCTAAGCATTTCGCCTCTGTCCATTGGAAACAACAGCACAGCCAGCACAAGTGTTCACGTTTACCTGCTGTGAAGAGATTAATGCGTGTAGAAAGTTTTTTTTTATATCGCGTTTAATGTTCTGCACACTTAACACGTCACACCTGACTAACTTATTACTATTAATGTAGGTAGATTTGTCCTGTTTGTTTCCCAGACTGCCCTCAGTGTCCTACCAAATGTACTCTACCATCGGTAGTGCTGTAACTAAGTGTGTTTTTTTAGTGTGTGAGGGTGCAGTTTGGAATCTCGGCTTTAATTACATTTCATAAACGCTTGGTTCTGCTGTAGTAAGACTTTCCTACCAGTATTTAAGCCAAGGTCCTTACAAGTTTCTGGAGACTGTGTAAGAGCGGGTAGCACTGTCGCCTCACAGCAAGAAGGTCCTTTCTGTGTTGAGTTTGCGTGTTCTCCCTGTATCCCCCAGTCCAAAGACGTGCAAGTGAGGTGATTCGGAGAGACAAAATCGTCAGTGACTGTTTGGTTACATTTAATCATCAGTTTAATGTCAAAGTGTGTAAAACCTTTATTTAAAAACCCTAAATCCTAGTTAATTAGATAAATAAATAAATAGCCAGACCAGGTTCTCTTAAACCTGTGAACAGCAGGGGTCAGTGATGAGATAATCTGGCAGCTTATACAGCTCTAGTGAGCTTGCCAAGTCCATCATCAACCTGACAGCAGCATTTAGGGAGGCACCTCCTCTCGTGGTAGTTATTTACTCTGCACTTTAAGGGAGCTTTACCCTTTGTGATACGGCATTAAATCACATTTCTAGTCTCATCTAAAAATAAGATTGACCTGAGAAGGACAGGGGCGTGTTAGGACGTTCTTGGCATGCTGTATATGTTGAGTTATATTTATACAGATGTGGTTCTACCGTACTTGGAGTTGCTTGTTTTGTCAAAACAAAATAGGGATTAAAAAACTACTAATTTAATTTAAAAAATCTACTAAATTAACAAAATACTTAACTAAATTAAGGCAATGTTGGATGACTGAAGCTCTGGGTCCAGTGTTTGCCAGTAAAACCAGATCCGCCGCGTCCCTGGGTCCGGCTTCCACCGGGAAACACGGGGCATGAGTCAGGAACGTCCTGGACAGGGTGCCAATCCATCACAGGGCATCAGCCTTCCCCCCTCAGACACTGTCTGTGTAGAAGCCTGGCCAACTAATAACACTGCTGATATTTGAACACCGATCTCTTGCATTAATTGACCGGTGCGCCACCCAAGCGCCAGACTGTCTCTTTAAAAAAGAAAATTAGTCAGACTCTTTTTAGTCCATCTCATCTTCATTCGGTGGCTGCCGGGGCTGTATTGTGATTTTCAATTGAAGCATTATTTACACCCACGAAAAGGATCAGTAGCGGCGCTGCTGTTTCTCCTGGAGCTGTGTGGAGCTGTGGATGGGATACCGGGTCACAGCCGACCTTCAGGCTTTGCTGCCTGATGTTTGATTTCCATTAGCACTCGCATAAGCCTAAGCCTAGCTTGTCTACAAACCAGATGAACACTCAAACTTCAAAAGTTTTGTAAAACACGATGACAAATGGACTAAATTGACTGATTTCAGCTCGTCTCCTCCCTCCCACACTCGACAGGGTCTTATTCCGAGCAGATGTGCTAGATTACTTCCAAGTGATGTTGCAGAGCTTTCTAATGAAATGTCGTGTTGGGTTCTGGATGGCTGTCCTCTAGCTGGAGTTAATCAGTTTTTCTCTGATTAGAAGTGCTTGAGCATGAATCGCCTTTTTCACCCCCCTTCTCTCCCGTCATGCCTGTTCAACAGGAGTTGGTGTCGGACACAAATCAGCATGTGAAGTCTGCCTTGGCTTCTGTCATCATGGGTCTCTCGACGATCCTGGGCAAGGACAACACCGTGGAACATCTGCTCCCCCTTTTCCTGGCTCAGCTGAAGGACGAGGTAGTACATTGGGCCCTCCGCCCAATCAGCTTCATCTGTTTATCTGTATTGCCTTTTAATACTGTGAAACCATCAGTGTGGCTTTTTTTTTTTTTTAACAGTTGTAGCCTAGTGAGTAAGGTACTGGACTAGTAATCTAAAGGTCGATGGTTCAAGCCCCACCTCTACCACAATGCCACTGTGTTTGGCCCTTGAGCAAGGCCCTTAAGTCTCAATTGCTTAGACAGTAGACTGCCACAGTACTATAAGTCTGCTAAATGCCAAAAATGTAAATGTAACAGAAGGTGTTGATCCAGGTGTCCAGACACACTCGTAGCTTGGATGAGGCACCCATCTAATACTTCTAATAGTCCTCCACTGCTGACATTTTGAGCTCTCTGTTCACTGTGCTGTTGACCTGGCAGATTGTCCAGCAGTTAAGTGCACTGTGCCTGAGTTAGGGAGTGTGATAGAGATAGATGATTCCCAGACAGCAGTACTTGACTTTGTTTGTGATGCGGCTCACTGCGGGACTTGAAAGGAACTGCACATCTGATAAACTGGGTGTGTCATACCTCTCTTTTAGGTCACTGTAGGGGTGTGCAGTCGGGAGCTGGAAGTGACACATTTTTCACCACTGCTTTGTCCTGGTCAGGGTCACAGTTGATTCAGTTTTCTAAATCTCAGGGCACAATGCAGTAACACCCCTCAGACAGGACATCAATCCATTGCTCAGCCTTGGCTGTCTCCCCAAGCAGACAGGCCAATAGCACCTCTGGAGATTCGGACCCCGATTTCACTGGTGGTTGGCTAGAGTAATTTACCGCTGGTCCACAATAGCATCTACTACATATTATTCCTAAATTTAAGTTTTTCTTCCTCCCATAATGCTTTTTAACTGCACTGACATTTAAACTCTGAGCTTCAACACTGTGAACATTTTTGCGAGGTCGTTTGTAAATCGCTCCCGCTACTGTTTGGTTTTTCTCCTGCTTTATTGCTGTCCTTACGAATGTCAAACATGAACTTTGTAAACGTTTACGCTAAGAATCCCACAAATGACGACCTGCGTTGTTTCCTTTGGCATCTTGTGTTTGGACCTTTCGTTTGGCCAGCAGGAATCATGCTGGTGTTTCACTCACTCATCACTACATTTGTTAGGGCAGCAGTCTTTTGAGTTGTGCCCAATTCATGCATGTTGTACCAATATGTATGGAAAACAAACACTAATTAACCTTTTAAGGAAATGTAAAAGCTTGCACTATATTGGCAAAAGTATCTGGACACCCCACAACTATTTATGACACTTCTATCTTTTGTTGCTCTTATTAAAACAAGACCCTTTCTGCTTGACAGGCATCATAAATGTCACTTTGCACAAAGCCAGGCTCATAAACACACGGATTAACAAGTTTAGTTTGGACAAATGTCAGTTTGAGGTGGGGCCATTTTATTTTAATTCCTGTGGCTGTAGAATGGTATGTCAGATTAGCAAATGCTTAGTTGCTCACATACTTTTGGCCGTGTAGTGTGCTTGGCTTTGTTTAAGAGGCTGTACTTTCTAGCCAACATGATCACGCTTTTTAGAAATTAAGGCATTAATAGAATTCATGGGTGTGTGGATATTATTTTATCTGATTCAAACCTTCCCCCATCTCCTACTACTTTTTTTTTTTTTTACACTTACAAAATATTGGCTTGCTGTTATTCATGATATTTGCATTTTTAACAATCATGTTTAGATGTTTTTGACTAGGCCTAATCCGGCCACGCAGTGTCTATATTTTTCTATCTCTTTTTTTTTCATCCTTTTGGACCAACTGCTTTATTTTGCTGTCAGACAATTGGCAAGGCGAATAGAACAACCAATTACATAATAAACTACTCGGTCTCACTGAACAAGCTGATCAAGAAAGCGAGCTCTGTCTTGAACTGTCCTCTCGAACCTGTAGAGGAGGTGGGAGAAAGGAGGTTGATAGCCAGGCTGTCATCCATCCTGGACATCACCACACATCCACTACATGAGTCTGTCTTCATGAGGAGACCTAACAAGCTCCTTCAGTACCAGACTCCTCCACCCCCTGTGTAAGAAGGAGCGCTACCGCAGGTCCTTTATTCCCGCAGCCATCAGAGCTTACAACAATAATAATATCACTCATACCTAATCTTTCATGTTGGGTGTAATAACAAGTGCAATATGTAACCTATTCACAATAAGTGCAATAATTTAACATATTTTGCATATTTTTAATGTATATATTATTTTTTAGATATTTTATAGAGTAAATAACTACACACTGTGTGCAATATTTTTTACTTAGTTGTATTTCTTGTATTCTTGTCTTCATACTGCTGTAACAAGTTAATTTCCCTAAGGGGATCAATAAAGTCTTATCTTATCTTACCAACTATAATCTCTCTCCTGAAATAATACAGGGTCTAAAGATCTTGTTTTTGTGTTTAGTGCCCTGAGGTGCGTCTGAACATCATCTCCAACCTGGATTGTGTAAATGAGGTGATTGGCATTCGCCAGCTCTCTCAGTCCCTGCTGCCTGCTATAGTCGAGTTGGCGGAGGATGCCAAATGGAGGGTGCGTCTCGCCATCATTGAGTACATGCCACTGCTGGCTGGCCAGCTGGTAAGTTCTAGCCCACTTTCCTCACCTGTGCTACAGACTTCGATCTGCAGGCTGCGTCGATACTGTTTTACTCTAAATAAAAGCATCTTCCTTCTCTCTGTCTGTATAGGGAGTGGAGTTCTTCGATGAGAAGCTGAATTCGCTCTGCATGGCATGGCTGGTAGACCACGGTAAGTCATCTCACCCTGTACACAGTAGTATGTTCGTGGTAAAAAGCCCCAGCAGCCACAGCGCTGATAAACGATTCCTCCGTCTTTTTACTGAGCAGCTGTGTCTTCTGCACCTCTGGCTCCTCCTTTTTTCCCAGTCCTGCCAAACGCCAGACAGAGGGAGACGTGCTCCTCGGCAGCTCGTAACCCTCAGTGTTCTCACATCTCTGATAAGAATCCTGTAGCACCCGGGAAATGCTTGAGTGCACTTCCTCTGTCTTTTTCCCTCCTTTAAACTCTCTTGGCTTTTCCTTATAATGTGCTCTGTCTTATTGTTTTTTGTTTTGTTTTTCTTCTGTGTGTATGGGGGGCTATTTTCCCCAATCTGATTTTATTTTTTCTCCCTCTGACACTCCCCCTTCCCCTTTCCTCTAATTGGTTTCCTGGCTGCTGTGTGGTCTGCCCACAGGAAAAGCCTCTGCTCAGTATGTAGGTCAGCTTGGTGGCCTTGCTTTGCTTGTATTTTTTTTTTTTCTTCTTTTTTTCTTTTGCTTTAGGAGCTTTGATGAGCCGCTGTGGTTCCGACACTGTTTTCACGCCCTGAATGTGTCTCTTTGAGGGAAGGATATAAAACAGGATTTTACTTTGATGTTTACTTTGTTCCTGCTCAAATGATTTTCTGAGGACTTTGACACAAGAGTCCTGTTGAGCTTCTATTCCAGGTCTTGCATGGATTCTCAAGTTCCGCTTTATTATTGGCTGTTGAAATAAGGGCTTATTGGTGGCACCTAGACTAGGTTGCACCACCTAGTTGTCTGGTTGAGGTTCATGGAGGTGGAATACAGATGAGCCTGGTGTGTTTTGTATGTGTGAAGTTTTCAATGGAAATCGGTCATCGTCTGGTGAAACGAAGCAGTCTTTGCTGCTTCACTAGTTGGAGGAGACGTGTGGTAGCCTGTGGCCCGTCTTGACCGGCGTGGACGTAGTGCGCGCTGTCGGGATCAGGAGCGCAATTGTGAATTTGGAGGTCATTAAATTAGTAAAGTTATAATTGTGCATTAATCATGATCACATTGAAGGGTGAAGTGTTTTATCACCTACATAAATAAACAGTCTAAACATGGAAGGAGAAATGTAAAAAATCCCACTCGTCCTAAAACTTCCAGCCCCACCCTTTTCAGATCTTACGGCTTGCTTCAGTGTGTAAAGGAGCAGTTGTTCTGAAATACATTGTCATTCACAATGCTTTTAAAGAAGTCTTTTTGATGTAGTATGTGGCATTATAAATAATTCTAGTAGATCTCTGATAAGATTCTTATTTCATTTTAATGAAGTAAATGCACCCACCGAATATAAAAAGGTGTTTATTATTTGATTCAATGTTTCCAGTTTACGCCATCCGTGAGGCTGCTACCTGCAACCTAATGAAGCTAGTGGAGAAGTTTGGAGCCGAGTGGGCCCAGAACACCATCGTTCCCAAAGTCCTCGGCATGGCCAACGACCCGAACTACCTGCACAGGATGACCACACTCTTCTGCATCAATGTGAGTTCTGATTTTCAACTGTGTACCAACTGAAATAAGCATATGTCCTGTCTGCAAAACACTTCAAGCAAAGTAAGCTGTACTTAATTCTAAATTATAGTAAGTTAATGTAAGTCTCTAGGTTGTTCTCATGGCCTCCTACAGAACATGCGTGGGTTGGTTGTCGGCTAACATTCCCAACTAACGACGTATATGAGAAACCTCACATTTATTTATTGGTACTGACATCACCACTGGTTTTGTTACCATTATTTGTCATATACTTACCAGTAACTACATTAGTTTCACCTTGCTTGGCTGTTTTGAGCCACACCCACCATATACATGCACTTTGCATGTCCGAAGATGATCGCTGTAGGGTCTCTACCCCATCTCTGTGTAGGTGCCTTTGACCAGTGTTAGACCGCCGAGCTGACCTACAGTTGATCTCATTTAAAGGGTTTTAATGGACTTAAATTAACCTTGAACTCAAAGGCTGCATTAATCTGCATGATTAGAACACCCCCCCCCCCCCCCCACTATGTCTGTCTCAAAGTACTAACGTGTACTATTGCAAAATAAATAACCATTAATTTGTGAAAAACAGATCAATGGTCAATTAGCTGTTCCTTCTCTCTGTGCGTGCCAGGCTCTCTCTGCGGTATGTGGGCAGGACATTACCACCAAGCACATGCTACCTGTTGTCGTGAAGTTGGCCAACGACCAGGTTGCCAATGTGCGCTTCAACGTGGCCAAAAGTCTACAGAAAATGGGACCAGTTGTAGAAAGCAGGTAAGTTGATGAAAAATTTAAACATTGGCATTCCTTAAAAATTGATTTTCAAAAAGCTCAATAACTTCCTGTTTCTATGTCTTCCTCAGCGCCCTGCAGGCAGAGGTGAAACCGGTTTTAGAGAAGCTCGCGACAGACCAAGATATGGACGTAAAGTACTTTGCTCAGGAAGCTTTAAGTGGTAGGTGTCCTCTTTCGTCTAGCACAAATTCATTTAGGGGCTCTAAAGTGCACCAAATATAGAATTTTTGCCCTGCTGTTGGAAGAGTAATGATCAAATCTTTACAATAACGCTGCTTCTGTAGTGTTTTTATACTCGACAAAATGTACAGGTAATTAGTTTCTTAAGCTGCTATCTTAACCTAAGGTAATGTGAAAATGTGCTTAATTTCACTGACCTTGTTTTTCAACGATCACAGACTTCACAGATTTTTATAGAAAAGAGCCACATGACTGAATAGAAGCTAAAACACACAGCACAACTACCGTAATAGTTGAATGTAAACCTAGAAGATCCAGCGACCGTGCAAGGCTTCATGTTCCGTCTCGAATACGAAAATTCTCGTCCGTGTTTTGACACGCCCCCCTCTGCGTCCACAGAATTGGTTGGGAGTTTTCCAAAACTCAGTTACCCGAGTCGTGTTTTTAGCTGCTTTAGATTTCGACATCTTGGACATTTTGACTAACGGATTGCTAACTGAATTGCCGTAGGACTGCTAGGACGCCTCATAGTGCAAATTAACCAGTAAACGTGAGACACTTGAACGCTCTGTAAATGAAAGATGGTAAATCGCTAAACGCACACGCTAAATTTAGAATTTGACAGCAAATTGCATATTACACAGGAAACGTCTCATTAGGTAGGGTCTTACTAATAATACATTCATAAAGGGAATTGGAATAGGCAGTTTGAATATGAGAAAACATCCCCATCCTATATATCTTATGTCGGTGCAGCACGGTGGCTCGGTGGGTAGCACTGTTGCCTCACAGCAAGAAGGTCCTGGGTTCGATTCCCAGGTGGAGCAAACTGGGTCCTTTCTGCATGTTCTCTCCGTGTCTGTGTGGGTTTCCTCCAGGAGCTCCGGTTTCCTCCCACAGTCCAAAAACGTGCAATTGAGGCGAATTGGAGATACAAAGTTGTCTGTGACTGACTGTGTTTGACATTAAAGGACTTAAACGGATGAATCTTGTGTAACTTGTAACTACCTGTCCTGTCATGAATGTAACCAAAGTGTTAAAACATGATGTTAAAATAAGAATAAATAAATAACGTCGTCTTGTTTTGTCTCCTCAGTTCTCGACCTTGCCTGAACATCTCTAGGTTTCCAGAAAGCAACCACGGTGAAGCAAGGCGTGTTGCGTTCTATTTATTGCTGGTTTCAAAATATGTATTGATGTCTGTGTAGGTTCTTACTTTACATTTAATGATATTGAATGAACAAAGGGTGCACCACTCTCCCGCTGTAAAACACTGCGTCATTCCAGCGTGGCTTCTGGATTTTAGTCGGACTATGATTTATTTTTTACACTTTACACTTGTACTGTTGTGTTCATCTAAGGAAAATCAGGATTTGCTTGTATTTTCAGCAACCTGGTCAGAGATTGGAAACCTGAATAAATGCGAAATCCTGTACGGTCAGTGTTTTAGATTAAAATCGGGCCTCTGTGTTGGATTCTCCTTATATTGAGCCTTATGGAGGAATCTTTGCTAGAGTTTAGAACATACCAGCTTTAAGGCCCAGACTGGAGCTCATGCTTCTTTACTGATTGGAATAAAATGACTCGGCATGTTGTGCTGTTTAACACGGGACCATTGCTAAATTTTGAATTTCTCTGCAACTTGTCGTGCATCATTTTGCTAATTGGGCATCGAGCTTGTTCTTCGTTCTGTTTAATAATGTGCTGATTTATGTTGCACAGCTTTTTTTTTACTTGTTTCTTTGAAGCCTGACCAAGGGAAACATGCCTCAGGTTTTAACCCTGTAGTCGCTGTGGGAAGATGGCGATGTTTTGGTGCTTCTGTGTCCGCCATGCATCATGCCCATTAGGTAACAGTGCTGATGGTCGATGGGAGATGGGATAGCGCTCACTATTGGAATGTGATAAACGCTGGGCTCGGATCCGTGTTCTAGTTAAGTGATTAAAATATCACACAGACAACCTCTGGCTGCTAACAGCTAAAAAGTGGGAACAAATGTATTATTTTACTTGTCTTAGCACCTCAAAGCAGGACTGCACAGCCGTAACATCAGATCCTGAGGACACCTTTTGTTCATGTAGTATCATAAGAATTCATTTTTAAACAACTTGCTGTACTTCGGAACTTAATAAAGTGATTAAACTGGATTTGGCTCTCTTGAAGTCTTTTTAAAACACACACTGATTTCTCTGGGACCTTGTTGCATCACTTTTTTCACATAACCTCTGTTCTATATTTAAAAAAAAAAAATGTAAACAAATGTTCGGTCGAGATGTTCAGATCACGTTACAGCTGGAGATCCTATCGGAAGTGCTGGCTTCATGTTCGTCACTGAATCTGACGTGCTGTACTTGCGGCTCTATCAAACCCTTTGATCAGATTTCTTCTTGCAGCAGCATCCAAGATGCTTTTTATGCCATTTTACTTTGTGCCCAAGCAAATGCCACCTGCTTTACCTTCTGATAAACTTACACTATATGGCCATAAGTATTTGGACACATGACCTGTAGTTTGTTAGACATCCTATTTCACAAATAAGCTGTATTAAAATAGCGACCTTCATGTGATCTTTTCAGCTATTTGAAATATGTCTGAGAATTTGTGCCCATTCCGTCAAGTGTTTGCATGGCTGGGCACTGATGTAGGTCCAGTTCATCCAAAGCAGTCCGCTAGGGCAGAGGTCAGGGCTCTGTGCAGGACACAGTTCTTTTTCGTTTATAGACCCTGCTGTGTGCACAGGAAAGTGCCTTCCCTAAACTGTTGCTGCAATGTTAAGCATATTTCTTTTATATAATTAATTTATTACACTTAGCAATTTAATAATTTCATAATCTTTAATTTAAACAGTTTAATGGCATGATCTCTGCTTTTCTTAGCATTTAAATAGGATTCGATTTAATGCTACATTACAACATGCATATTATAATAACAAATATTAAAAAAATTAAAACATTTTAGTCTATCTTTAAATTTGATGGGCTCCCCACAGATGTTTGACCAGACCAACTCATCAGACATGCTGTATGACTGGGTCAAGTCTAACCCTCACACCCCCCTATCTTCCAAAATGGAAAATTTCTGCCAATTGTATCCCCATTAACCATGACCAGATTACCAGTTCCTGTAGCTAAACAAGTGTCAACATTACATAATGCTACCACCAGCATACTTTACAATATTTATGGTGATACTTGGCTGTTCTCATTCTTCTTCTGTTTTTAGCAAGAGCTTTTTGGATGCAGTTGATCCATGAACGTTTCCTCTCATTGCCGCCCTTGACCTCTGCAACTTGGTCAGATTAACAGTTTGTGCCACAGTAGTTACTGTAACCAAATTTCCTTTTATTGTGTCGCGTTTAGGTTTCACCTCCAGAGCTACAACAGCTTTTCCTCATCGATAAACCAATGTAGTCATTACATCAGCTTTTACAATCCGTAGACCTGTCGTCAAGAAACGGGTCTCACATGGACCCTAAGAGGTCCTGTCTTTAAAGTTTTGAATCCATTAGCCATTTAAGCTTAAAAACAATGGTGTATTACGCTAGCCCGATATCTCAGTGGTGCTATCAGCTGGGCTGGGGGCTTGGCTGAATTCCTGCGATGGGTTGCCACCATGTCCAAGGTGTGTTCATGCCTTGCCGTCTATAATTCTTGATGGAATTGGACCATTGTGACATTGATGAATCAAAATAAGGAAAAAAGATTTAATACTCATGATGGTGTCCTGTCCAGAGTGTTGCTGCATTGTGCCCAGTAATTCCAGGGAAACCTGACCCAATATAACACTGACCAGGATAAAACATGAAATCTATAAAGGTTTTATACACCTGTTAGTAGTGGGTGTGGCTAAAACACCTGAACTCAGTAATGATTATGTGTGTCCACATACTTTTTGGCCAAACTGTGGCGCTTACAGTGTTCTGTTACTCTGGATTGGACATTTTTTGGATGGGATTTGGTTGGAACTCCTTGTTCTTGCTGTTTTTGATGTTCCTCGCTGCTGGCGGGCTCATGATGATGCTTCATGTTCTTTCCACTCGTCAGATCTTTCACATTCAGATCTGGATTCAGTCAGACTCGGCTCATGTGCTACACTGATGAAATCTGGCGAGATCCGTCTGACAGGCTGCTCTCATGCAGGTGCCAGCCTCTTGGTAAGGCGTGCCAATCTGCTGGAGGGTACGGGTTTTATTTTTTTTGGTGGCCTGTTGCCATGGTGAGATGGCTGATGAAGAATTAATTACTGGTGATGCTGGAGACTGCTATGTGGCTGCTATGTGGAGGTCAGGGTAGGAGAATGAGTGAGTGTCTTGGAACCCGAACGCTCAACAGAACAGCGGCTGTGCTCGCAATAGGACTCGTTAATTAACGTTAAGGTGGAATAAACGGCGTCAGATTTCCTTGTGGTGCTTCAGGATCATTTCCTTGTTTAATGGAACATCTCATTAGGTGGTCACTCCTGGACATTTTCTACCAGGAGTAGCTGGAGCCTCAGGCTTGGATGTGGCCAGGGACTCCTTTGTGTGCAAAAAATAAAATCCACAGACCCTCATATGTTTCATTTAATTTCCATGTTTGACCACAGTTTTTCCCTGGTCAAGGTTACGCTGGGTCCAGTTTCTCCAAAATTAATTGGTCACACCAATCCATCGTGGGGCCCACAGACAGTTAATCATGTCTGTATGCAGATGCCCAACTGGCTTATGGCACTGCACGGGGTTCTAACCTTGGATCCCAGCGGTAGTGAGTTATCCAGATTTACTGCTCTACCCAAATAAAAAGTCTGTGATGATGTAAAGCTTGCTCGACTGTCCACAGTGTCACCTGTGTTCCCCACAGTGCATTTTAAAGAACACTAGCATGATGTTCCAGGGTATTCCTGCCCAGTGGAACCAGACCTGCTGTGACCTTGACCAGGATAATACGGTCAATAAAAATTTATATGGTTTCTAAGCAAATCAGCTGGGTCAGATATACACACATACTCACAATTTATGAATGATGAATTTGGTACCATCAGCTTCTAATTCTTGATTATCATAGTTGACCACAGTTGATGACTTTTCTGTGCCCATATAAATAGGATTAGTTATTAGTTATGTCAGTGCACTTAATATAAACTACAATAAACATTGGATTCTTTGCCAAGGCCAGGACAAAAAAATTGGAGGGTCTGATGTAATCAAGAATGCCAAAATAAAGGGGTTTCATTTAAATATAATTTCCATTAACCACTTCATTTTGGTCAGGGTCGCAGTGGGTGCAATACTGGGTGCAAGGCTGGAATAGCCTGGACAGGGCACCAATCCAATTTCCCCTTTAGACATAGCCAATCATGGCTGTATTAACATTGGTGGGCTGGTGTAATAGACTGCTGTACCGCACAAGTGTCAGGGGGGTTTAGCAGCTACTTATGATAAAACTTAAAAGCTTGTTGTTGATTACATGGACAAAAAGCAGGAGTTTTCTTGCATCATAGCCTCAATATTTCAGTCCACTGGTCACAGTCAAGTAAGCTTTACTTTGCCACAGACAGACATGACTTTTACACAAACACAATAAAGAACAGCACAACGTTGTTGTTCGATAAACCTTTTTAATCTGAACAGCAGGTTAGCTTGTGTGATCACATCAGTAAGAATCAACACAGAAGTGATTTATGTTATTCTGCAGCTGTAATGATGATGATGATAATGATGATGATACTGTAACACATTCATGATTCTGTTCTAGCTGTTCATAACAAATATTGCTATTAATACTTTTCAATGGCGAAACACCAACGGACAAAACAGCACGACTTAGAGAGAAAGTAACCGAGAAGCTTCGAACTCCACACGGTGGGGTTGTACAGGGAAACTTCAGCCATGACTTTGGTTTTGTACCTATAGAAGCCTGGGTGTACTTCCATTCAGTGTGTATGTCAAACCCGAAGTAGAATCAGGAAATAAAAGGAGGTCGTTCGGATTTGAATTTTTAAAAGAAAAACTAAAAGGCACACTGAGCACGGATCACACTGAAATGATTCCTCGTCTTATGAAAGGACGTGTGACGATCTTCCCCCCGTTTTCTACACTGAGCAGAATTCTCACCGCCCCGGAGAGAACGACGTGCTGTTTATATAACTGCGGTGAGCAGGATTCGACAGAATGAGCAGAGCGGGTTTGACTTGTCTGACTGCTACATCCACTTTCGCTACATTTCCTTTTGCTTCCTGGGGAAAACAAAACGTGCTCTGGTGTTTTGTTGGCCTCTCCTGCGAAGCCTCGGCCTGTTTCTCCTATTACGTCAATTTTCGTAATCACATACCTATTCAAGTAGATTCGCCAAGTGCTAAAAACCACACCAGCTTAGATTCAGTCTGTATAAAAACCAACACCATCGGTTGGCCGTAATCCAGTGTTAAATGACTAAGCTTGTCCTGTCCGTTCTGGGCTGTATTAGTTTGCTGAGCACACATTAGTGTCAAAGGTAGTCGGACGTGTTCAGTCAAAAATGTAGGAGTGTGTGGTCAACACACCCAGAGGTCACCTCCAGTACAGCTCCATCGTGGTAACTGACAGTGTTTAAAGAACGCTGTGATTCATTCCGTGTTTATTTGAGGTGAACAGTTAAACAGGCGAATGTTTAACTGCCGTTTCTACCAGAAACTACCTGAACACGAAGGCCGGACATTTAGGGCACATTCACATGAGAAGCGTTTGCTCATCGCTGCTTTGCTCAGTGCTTGGCTTGAGACGAATCTGCATTTGTGTGGATCCAGTCTGAAAGCTCCACATGTATCTGTGTGTATCTGGATTTTCCTCACAGTTTCACTTTTAAACTTCTGTTCGAGCTTGAGGTTCTGAGGAATTGTGAGAATCAGCTTTTCCAAGAGTCTAAAATACTTAACGTGATTTAATGTATTAAAAGACAACATAGCGGTAAGTTCTCTTCACTGATGAAAGTCCTCGCTCGTTGTTTTAACACAATAAGTCACGTTAAGCTTTGTTCGTACGGCCTGAGTCGCTTTTACAGCAACATATCAAACAGTTCGTCTCATTGGAGGTGATTTGAAATCAGGTGAACAGGTGAGTCCAACGCGCCCAAGCTAAGCAGCACCGTTACACTCCATAGGAAACAACGGCACAGCTGGCGCAAAAGCGAAAGCGGTTTTGCCGCTTCTCATGTAATTGCGCCCTAACAGTCAGTTCCAGAATTATCAGAACCACTGGCACGGCTAGAAATTACACGAACCTGAGCGTTTCTAAACTCAATCGTTCATCCATGATTGATTTCATTTCTGTTTGACTGGGGTATGAATATGAGGTGAGGTGAGGTGACAGGCCATGGGAAGATTATATATCTCTGGCAAAGGCTATAAAAACTGCTACACAGTACACTAAAATGCTGGTAGTGTTTTCCACAGGCCCTGGAAGCCTTTCAAGGCATCATAGACTCCACAAAGTACCAGGAGATTCTAAATGGAAAAACACTGGTAGTAAATTGAGCAGGCCACACATCCAAATCCACACAAAAATGACTCAATGAGGGCAGAATCGACTTTAAGTGAGTTCAAGAGGACCTAGGGGAGGTCCACAGGGAAGGACTCCGGATTGACGAATGCTTTTGGATTCTCTGATCTTATAAAGCATTATAGGAGAAGACTCTGTGCTCTCACGTGTGCAATAATAATAATAATAATTGGTGGTTTTGTTAGCAACAGTTGTTTGGAAATAAATTGACCAATAAGTTACGTTTCCTTCATATTTTCACGGTTGGATTGAGCTCATTATCTACACCAATTTTTATCTTGAGCTTTTTTATTACTCCAAGGGTACCAAGTGTGCCGATAACTCTGGAGCTAACAGTACTCGGATGGTGACAGAGGATCAATATGGAACCTTGATGCTTGATGTATGGCTTTGTCCACTCTTCTCAGTCCTGTGAGTGTATATTGCTTCAGTATTGCCATAAGTTTTTATTATTAACACTACACTCCACAAGTGTGCACACTGAGCATCATCCTTTTGTATTCAGATAGCCTGCAGAAAGATGCTAAGCATTTGTCCTATGTTGATACGAAAACCTCAAGGATTTGTGCTCTTAGCCAGGCTCTCGGCAGCCGGGCAGTCGGGCATCTCGGCATCGTGTGCTACGTAAAATCCGGCGGTCAGCTGACCCAGCTGTTGGTCAGCCCGTGAGGAGACGAGAGGTCACTCGTAGAGCTCCAGCAACGCTCCTCCACCGGCGTCCTCCCGGAAACTCAGCCATGAACGCCGGCACTGGAGAGCAAGGAGGGAGTCAGGGAGGCGGGTCGAAAAACGGAAAAGAACGCAACCGAAAGGTTCTCATCGCGCAAACCGGTAATTTGCCGTACCATCATCCCTTCCTCCAACTCACATCAACCTAAGCCAATCTCAGGGTAAAACTCTGTATCCCTTACAACCCATCAGGCCTAGTTCACCAGCACAAAGCCGTGCTGCGCGTCCACAGTCTCCATCATCTCACTGTCCACTAGGGCTTCGGTCATCTTCGTGCCTTCTTTTCCAGGCGCTGGCGCTCCAGCCACGATGCACGTTGAAGGTGGATGTCCAGGCTCTAGCGGGAGATCGTATTGCTTCTGGTACAGAACTTCGGCCGGCTGGCACTGACCCTGCTCCTGGGTTTGATAGCTGTACAGCTGCGGGCCTTGGAGCTGAAGCTGGGTGGGAATACCAGCCGGCAACGTAGAGGCCTGCAGGTGGGCGTAATGACCCAGGTAGGGATCGTAGGCCAGGGGTTCAGTGCCAGGTTCCATCAAAGAACTAAAAGGCTGGGCGTTCTGCTGCTGGTGTGATATAGAGCATTGAGCCTGAGGGGGCGCTACAGAGTCCTGATGGCTCATCGGTGGGCAGGGGGCGTAGGGACCCTCCACTATGTGCATCTGGTTAAAATAGGCCTGCATTTGAGACTGCTGCTGAAGATAAATCCTCTTCTGCTGCAACCTGGAAACAAACACACACGTCAAGATTATAGTATTAATACACAGGTTCATTTTATTTTATCACCACTTAATCCTTGACTGGGCGGCAAACCATCATAGGATTCAATCATCCGCCATCTCAGACATAGCCAATCATGTCTAGACACACGGCTGGCCGACAGCATCTCTGAGATTTAAACCCGTGCTAGCGCAATATAAAGCTGTACCATGAAAATAATTGCTTAATGAAATTAGTGAAAGCTTAATTAGTGTGAAGTTTGAGTACCTGTGCTCGGCCAGCTGCTGTTCTAGGCTACGTGGGGTCTCCTTGCAGAACATCTGGCAACTACCGGGGCTGGTCATCAAGCTCGCTTTCTGTAAGAGATGAGAAGAATAATGAATCAGGTGCAGAAGTTTAAAGACCTTGAAGCATTTCTGGCATTCCGACCCAACGAATGAGCCAGGCGCCCAGCCTGCCGGAAGCAGAGCTGAGATTCGAACCGTCGAGTTCGAGCTGTCAGCTCTGGTGTGCTAGCGTGTTTTACCACCTGAGCACCAAAGCAGCACTTCTGAGGTCAGGAACTAATGCTGAATAAAAAGGCCTGGCTCACAATCACGTTCCAAGCTATTGAATAAGTGAGTCTCAGTACGAATTCAGAAAAGGGGGAAGCGGCTGTGATGGGGCCAGGTAATTATTACCCTTCAACCTCGTACATTCCTAGCAGGATTATAACATTATTATAATTATACTGTTCTTATTGGTACTGTTCTTATGTTGACTGTTCTTATAGTGATTGTTCTTATGGTGATTGTTCTTATAGTGATTGTTCTTATGGTGATTGTTCTTTATGAAACTACAGTGAATCTAGCATGTACAGACTGTGAGAAATATTCCAGCATTACCTGGATCATGTGTGCGGGGTACTGGGGCTCCAGACTCTGTCTCCTGGACAGCAGGGCCGGATGGGCACCAGGGTACAACGCCATGTCATGCGGGTGAGCTTCTGCTCCCTGCGTGCACACACAAACACACTGGATGTTAGTTTTAAAGAGAATTTCCCAAACACGACTGGTAAGACTCGTTTGTGCAATAGAACTCAACCGTGATTTGGTCTAAATAACCTGCCTTATAAGTTCGATGTCTTATTAGAATCCTCTCTACTTAGGCAGCTGCCCAGGTAGGCAGCAAGGCAGCTTACTAGGTGTTTGGACAGACCCATAGTGTACTTTACTGTGACCACAGTATGGGTATGAACTGCAAACCAAAACAAATAGCCTGTTGGATATAGAATGAATTTTCATTCCCTATTAATCTGAATGTCTCTTGGGACAAACATCACTTGCTGAATTTGTGACGCCGGTCAGTACATCGTGTGTGTCCGGCTGCCCAAATGCTGCCTTAAAATCAATGACTGGTCAGGAATTTACCCCACTAACACGCTGCACAACAAACATTATATCGTCTTATCCAGTCATTCGTTCTAGTTATATCGTTAGTCAGCAGAGTGATACAGGTGTAGTGAACACTTTTCAGCCAATCAGATCACATGGTGAAAACTACTTGTATAATTGTGGGTTTATGAAAGAGCTGAATATTCACTGGTATGGACAAAACAGACCTTGTGAACCACACACCATTCTGCACCAGTAAATAATCCTCTCAACCTTGGACTTCCACCTCATCTTTCCCGCTCCCATGGGAATGTGTTAGAAGTGACGAATTAATCAACACGTTTGGCTGCTGACACCGACCCTGCTTGTTATTTTTACTTTTTTTTTTTTTTTTTTTACCCCTTTTTTCTCCCCTTTTAGCGCATCCAATTGTTCAATTAGCATCGTGCTTCCTCTCTGTCTATGCCGAACCCTGCCCTGACGGAGGTGATTGAAGCTAACCCGTATCCCCTCCGAAACACGAGCAGCAGCCAGATGCATCTTTGCCACCCACACATTGACGAGTTTGGTGCCACCTAGCGTTGCATGCGGAGAGACACACCCTAAGGGCACCCTCTCCCATCTCTGTGTAAGCGCCTCCAATCAGCCGGCAGAGAACGCAATCGCATTCTGACAGAGAGAGACCCACATCCGGTTCTTTGTCCCACCCCCCACATGAGCAACCGGCCAATCGTTGCTCATATAGCCACTCAGCTTCGAACCGGTAAAGCAAGGCTGGATTCGATACCACGCTCTCAGAATCCAGCCCTGGTTGCAGCGCGTTTCTTTTTACCGCTGCGCCACCTGAGCGGCTCCTGCTTGTTATTTTTAATATTCATACAAAGCTTTTCTCTGGCTGTAAACCCCTGGTGTTGAGCTGGAACAGTGGGCACCAGCTACCAGCATGAGGCCTGTTAGAGCAACAATGGCAGCATTCACTGAGCGCCCGCGACTGTCAGTAAACAACCAGCAATTGTCTGCTGCTTCTTCAGCTACTGAATAAGTGAGTTTGTCTCAGTATGAATTCTTAAAAACTCATTACCCATCAACCCTGTACATTCCTATCAGTATTATAACATTATTATGATTACACTGTTCTTATGTTCTTATAGGTGCTGTTCTTATAGGTACTGTTCTTATAGTGATTGTTATTTTAAGTACTGTTCCTATATGCGCTGTTCATTGGGGACTGTTCGTATAGGTATAGTTCTTAAGGTACTGTTCTTATGGGGACTGTTCTTATAGCAATTGTTCTTATTGGTACTGTTCTTATAGCGATTGTTTATATAGGTACTGTTCTTATAGGTGCAGTTCTTATGTTCTTATAGTGACTGTTCGTATAGGTACTATTCTTATAGGTTATGTTCTTATGGGGATTGTTCTTATAGCTGTTGTTCTTATAGTAATTGGTTTTATAGGTACTGTTCCTATAGGTGCTGTTCATTGGGGACTGTTCGTATAGGTATAGTTCTTAAGGTGGTGTTCTTATGGGGACTGTTCTTACAGTGATTGTTCTTATAGGTACTGTTCTTATGGGGACTGTTCTTATAGGAATTGTTCTTATTGGTACTGTTCTTATAGTGATTGTTTATATAGGTACTGTTCGTGTAGGTACTGTTCTTATAGGTGCAGTTCTTATGTTCTTATAGTGACTGTTCGTATAGGTACTGTTCTTATAGGTGATGTTCTTATGGGGACTGTTCTTATAGTTGCTGTTCTCATAGTAATTGGTTTTATAGGTACTGTTCTTATGTTCTTATAGGTACTGTTCTTATGTTCATATAAGTACTGTTCTTATGGGGACTGTTCTTATAGGTACTGTCCGTATAGATACTGTTCTTATAGAAACTGTTCTTATAGATGTTTTTCATATGGGGACTTTTTATGTGGACTGTTCTTATAGGTGCTTTTCTTATAGGTACTGTTCTTATAGTAATTATTCTTATAGTGATTGTTCCTATAGGTATAGCTTCTTATGGGGACTGTTCTTATAGGTGCTTTTCTTATAGGTACTGTTCTTATAGTAATTATTCTTATAGTGATTGTTCCTATAGGTATAGCTTCTTATGGGGACTGTTCTTATAGGTATTGTTCTTATAGCAATTGTTCTTATGGGGACTGTTCTTATGTTCTTATGGGGACTGTTCGTATAGGGATTGTTGGGTGAGGTGGGGTATATATTAGGATCCTTCTGAAATAAATTAAAATAAACCATTGGGAAAATAATAAATGAAATGAAATCCAGGTTCAGACCTGCAGTAAAGTGTCCAAAGGGTCGTGCGGGTGTGTGTGGGGGTTCAGAGGCCCAAACGAGGGATTCTCTGCCGAGCCCATCTGCTCATAAACCTTGTTGAGCTCCAGGATGCCCTTCGCTCGAGCCAGGTTCTGTAGATGCTGCCGAAACGCCACCAGGCCTGAAAAAGAGGAAAATGAATGAACATTAAAGATGCTTGAACATCCAGGATCACACGAGTTACAGGCGCTATCTTTATCTCTCATCTGAACAACAACGGCTTAATCATCCACTGTGAGCGCGGGTCTGAGTGCTCTTCTGCGGCTGCTTCGTGAGACCTGGCTCTCGGCGCTAATCAGGTTATTTTAGGATCGTCTGTGGCTTGCACAGGTCCACACGCAGCGAGTGATTCACCTTGCTCATTTGATGGTCTCTTCGCGCGTCCCATCGTTACGCACTGAAGAGGCTGGTCGGGCTGATAACATATTCTCTGGTTATTTTTGGGTACTGAAGTGATTGAGGATAATTATAGACAAAATGGCAGGACAACGTGGGGCCGGGGTTTAGCGCAGCCTCCGATTCATTCAGTGAATCATCAGACTGAGGGGGGAAGTAAAGAGGAAACGAGGGAAAAGAGAAGCTAAATGGTATATATATATATAGATATATAAAATTCATCCTATAGAATAAACATGCAGTGGTAGCCTAGTGGGTAGAGCTTTGGGCTATCAACTGAAAGGTTGAGAGTTCGAATCCCAGCTCTGCCATGCAGCCACTGTTGGGCCCTTGAGCAAGGCCCTTAACCCTCTCTGCTCCAGGGGCTCCATACAATGACCCCAGCTTCCAAACAGGCTGGGATATGCGAAGAAAGAATTTCATTGTACTGTACACGTGTATCTGTATATATGACAAAGACAATCTATTCAATCCAGGGCCTTCCCTAAACTGTTGCCACAGGTTGACTGCGCCCCTAAGCACAAAGCAATTGAGATGTTCTTATAGTGGTTGTTCTTATTAGTACTGTTCTTATAGCAATTGTTCTTATAGGTACTGTCCTTATAGGTGCTGTTCCTATGGGGATTGTTCTTAGTGATTGTTCTTATAGATACTGTTCTTATGTTCTTATAGGTACTGTTCTTATAGCAATTGTTTATATAGATACTGTTCTTATAGGTGCTGTTCTTATGGGGACTGTTCTTATAGTTACTGTTCTTATAGTGATTGTTCTTATAGGTACTGCTCTTATGGGTACTGTTCTTTAAGCAATTGTTTTCATAGGCACTGTCCTTATAGGTGCTGTTTTTATGGGGACTGTTCTTATAGGTACTGTTCTTATGGGGACTGTTCTTATAGGTACTGTTCTTATGGGGACTGTTCTTATAGTGATTGTCCTTATAGATACCGTTCTTATGTTCTTATAGGTACTGTTCCTATGGGGACTGTTCTCATAGTGATTGTTCTTAGAGATACCGTTCTTATAGGTACTGTTCTTATAGGGGGTGTTCTTATGGGGACTGTTCTTATAGCAATTGTTTATATAGGTGCTGTACTTATAGGTACTGTTCTTATAGGTACTGTTTTTATAGGTACTGTTCTTATTCATTCAGGACCTTCTCTAAACTGTTTCCACAGGGTGACAGTGCCTCTGTGCACAAAGTGAGGTTCATAAAGAAACTCCAGTGACCTGAACAAAGCCCTGGCCTCAGCCACACTAAACACCGTTAGGATGAATCAGAATGTTGACTGTGAACCAGGCCTTTTAAATCAAATATCAGCACCTTACAAATGCTCATAACAAATTAATTAAATGGATAAAAAAATCCTGCACTTTACCAGAAGAGTGGAGTCTGTTATAGTCGCAAGAGGGTTCTCACCTTGTGTGAGTGAGGTATCGGAGGCGCGGCGTCCCTCTCGGAAGCTGACGGGCGAGCGGTTGTGGGTCTCTCTGCTGTGCGAGTTCAGCATGTGCATGGCAGGGTTGGGCGGTGTCACCCGGCTGATGAAGGGCGGAGTCACTCGGCTGACGGACGCGTTGGCCAGAGCGACCTCGTTGATGGAGGACGTGTCCTCCAGGAGGCTCAGGTCACTGTGCACGGAGCCGGTGTCGTACTCCGAGTCCAGGCTGCCCAGTGAGAACAGTTTTCCTACAAAATAATCCCAGAAACGCACAAATGTTAACGTCACCGAGACGTTCCACCCTCCAGCCATGTTCGGTACCTTCACGACTCGCACCTGCGCTGCTGAGGACCCCTGGCTGGTTGGTGACCTCCGAGAGCGTGTGTCTCCGCTGGCCGAAGCGCGCCGTCTGGTAGGCGTTGAAGGCGTGCGCCGCCTCCTCCTCTGCATCCGGGTCCTCCGTCTCGATGCCTTCGTCTATAGACGTCTCCATCATGTTGCTGGGCGACGACGTGCTGGACTTGCGCACGACAACCGGAGGCAGAGGGTCCAGCATGCAGCCGTCCACCTGCAGACAGCAACGTAGGAGATGGACTTTAGTGTCCGACAGACAGACAGACAGACAGACAGAAACATAGACAGAGACACACAGAGACAAACACACAGACACAGAAACCCACATACAGATGGACAGACAGACAGACAGAGACACATTCAGACAAACATACAGACAGACACAAACACACAGAAACATGCAGATAGACAAAGACATAGTGAGACAGACAAACACCCACAGGCAGACAGAAACACACAGACAGACAGAAACACCCAGACAGAAACACCCAGACAAACACATAGACAAGGCAGTCAGACAGATTGACAGACACAAACACACAGACAGATGGACAAACAGACAGAAACAGACAGCACACAGGCAGAGACAAACACAGAGAAACACACAGATAAACACACAGATAGACAGAGACAGAAACACAGACAAAAACAGACACACACAGACAGACAGAGACACAGACAGACAAAGACACACTCAAACACACAGACAGACTGAAACACAGACAGAAACAAGCACACTCAAACACAGACACACAAAGACACAGACAAACAAACACGCACAGACAGACAGACAGACAGACAGACAGAAAGACAAAGACACACTCAGACAATATCCCACAGACAGACAGCCAGACAGAAACACACACAGATAAACAGACACATTTAGACAAACACGCAGGCAGGCAAACAGACAGACAGAAACGCACAGATAGAAAAAGACACAGTCAAACACACAGACAGGCAAACAGAAACACACACACCTACACACAAACACATAGACAGACAGAAACAGACACAGACACACACAAAAACAAAGACAGACAGAAACAGACACACCTAGACAGAAACACACAGACAGACAGACAGACAGACAGACAGACAGAAACACACAGATAGACAAAGACACACTCAAACCCAAACACACAGAAATCCACAAACACAGACAGACACATTCAAACACACTGGCATAAACAGACACAGACAGACAGACACACCCAGACAAAAACACACAGACAGACAGACAGACAGACAGAAAGACAGACATACTCAGACAAACACCCACAGACAGACAGACAGACAGAAACACACACAGACACACAGATAAAGACACACTCAGACAAACACACAGACAGACACACACACCCAGACAGAAACACTCAGGCAGACAAAGACAAACTCAAACACACTCAGACAGACAGAAACATACAGACAGACAGCACAGACAGAAACAAACTCAGAAACACACAAATAGACAGAAACAGACAGACAGACAGACACACACATATAGACAAAGACTCAGACAGACAGAAACATACAGACAGACAGCACACAGACTCAGAAACACACAAATAGACAGAAACAGACAGACAGACAGACAGACTCTGTGCTTTTCAATCACACATCAGTAATGTGGCAGAGTTATTAAGCTTCCGGCTCCAGCAGACGATTGGAGAAGACATGATCTAATACATGGTTGCGGGATTGAGTAAGGAACCTATTTTTTTTTTTACATTCCCTCCTTCCTTCCCCTCTCGCTTTCTCTTTCCTCTCCTGCTCAGATCAGTGTGTAAGCCTGTGGGGGGTGGTGATGGGGGGGATCAGGAATGCAGGGACAGGAAGTGTGTTTTGGCTGAAAGGCCAGTCAGAAGTCCGGCAGGCAGGAGTCTAAAGGGGCACGCAATCTAGCACACACACACACGGGCTCACACGCACATCCTCAACTGGCATGGATCATCTGGATGTGTTGCCGGGGAAACCAGAGCCCCAAATCTTCTGAGGAGAGAGCAGCTTTTGTACGATTCCTGATGGCAGTTTCCTGCAGCGTGCTGGGTCAGGAATGTTGTTACCCAACACACTGAAAGAGGGGCAGCGTGGGGTGAATAACTGTACTCTTTTCAAATCAAAGCCCTCAGACATCGACTCATCATGTGGCCCCCTAAAAACCACCCCACCCCCCATCATGTGGAATCAAAACCAATAAACAACATCATAAGACAGATTATGTAATGCAGAAAAATGGGTCACACTATCATCTCTGGATTTGGTGCAGGAAAGAGAGAGAGCGGGAGTTTAGTGCCAGAGTTGTTAAAGTGTTTTCACATTCATTCATTCATTCATTTCCACTAACTGCTTTATTACCTCCGGTTTCCTCCCACAGTCCAAAAACATGCAGTCAGGTTAAGTGGAGACACTGAATTGCCCTTTAGGTGAATGGGTGTGTGTATGTGTATGTATGTGTGTCTGCCCTGTGATGGACTGCCGCCCCGTCCAGGGTGTTACTGTGTGCCTTGCACCCATTGAAAAGCTGGGATAGGCTCCAGCAGCCCCACCGCGACCCTGATTGGATAAGACAGTGAGTGAGTGAGTGCTTTATTACCCTGGTCAGGGTTGCTTAGTGTCTGGATCTTAGAGTCTGGACAGTGGTGGCCAAGTGGGTAGAGCTTTGGGCTGTCAAAAGGTTGAGAGTTAGAATCCCGGCTCTGTGTGGGTTTCCTCCGGAAGATCCGGTTTCCTCCCACAGTCCAAAGACAAGCGAGGACAAAAATAGTCCATGACTAAACTTGAACTGATGAATCTTGTGTAAAGAGTATCGACCTGTCCTGTCATGAATGTAACCAACGTGTGAACAACCCTAAATCCTAACAAATAATAAGTGGTAATGGCAAGTATTGAGGTGAGCTGGTGTATCAGACTGCTGCACCTACCTGGTGCACCTTTCAAAAACACACCAGATTTAACTTCAGGGATAAAATCAGGCTCTACATGTAACAAAATGAGTGTGTGTGTGTGTGTGTGTGTGTGTGTGTGTGTGTGTGTGTGTGTGTGTGTGTGTGTGTGTGTGTGTGTGTGTGTGTGAATGTGAGTGTGTGTGAGCAGACAGAGGAAAATGTTTGGGCTGGGATGAAATGTCAGATGGCACGTCCCATGCCTACCACAGCCAGTCTGTTATGTAAGAGTGGCAGCTGAGTGTGGACTACAGAGTTTCTCTCTCACCCTGTCCACGCCCCATTAGAACCCTTTCACACTCAAAACTCCAGGATGATGTGGATTTGTGCCCCTAATCCAATGTAGGATGAAACGATCAAAATCTGACTGACTGACCTCAGATCGTCAGAGTGATTCGTGAGTCATTTACTCAAATGATTCTGCAAATGACTCGTATAAGCTGACGGGATAATTCCCTCTCCTGAACTCTGCAGACATTTTATCTAGTTTGGGATTAGTTAACTAGGCAGGTAAAATACTTATCTAAAGTAAAATTACACCATATGACCAAAAATATGTGGACAACCGTGATTATGAGCTTGTTTAACATTCTATTCTAAAACCATGGGCAAAAATATGTAAGTTTTAAGGCTATAACAACTCAGTCATTCTGAAGAATCAAGAATTAGAGTTTGTAGTGGGCTAGAGAAGGATAGGATGAGGAGGCCTGGCTCACAACTGACGTTCCAATTCATCCCAAAGGTGTTCAAAAGGACTGAGCTTAGGGCTTTTAGCAAGTTTCTTCACAGCAAACTCATCAAAGTACTAAATCTACAGACCTCACAGGGGCACAGTCAGACAGGAAAGAGCCCTGCCCAAACTGTTGTCATATATTTTTATTTGTAATTGATTTTATACACCGGCAGGGTCAGAACTGGCCTGAGGGAGAAAGAGCCGGACTGGGTTTATAAAAAGTGTCAGAGAGATAAAATAACTCTCACTTACTTTAGGAGTTCCCACCTCCTCTTCCATGAAGCTGTGATCGGGTACACAGGAGGACTGCGGGTAGGTGTAGGAGTCAGCGGCGGCCTGGGGCACAGCCAGGGATCGGAGCAGGCGCACATTCTGAGGCAGGAGGCTCACCTGAGGAGCGCCGCTGCTCGACTGTAACAGACAGAAGACAAACACTGGTCATATATCTTTTGTTTTACAGTTTTTTTTAATTATCCATGATATTTAGTCAACATTTAGTCATTGGCTGCATTAAATGACCCATTGATGGACATCCTACTCCAAAACCATGAGCATTAATTAATTAATTAATATGACCGGGTCCACTTCTCCTCAATACCAAACCAAATTAATGGAACAGTGGGAGTTTAGTGGGTAGAGCTTTGGGCTATCAATTGAAAGGTTGACAGTTCAAATCTTAGCTTTGGCACACAGCCAGTGTTGGGCCCTTGAGCAAGGCCCTTAACCCTAACCAGCATATGTGCCTACATTAAATGCTAAAGGGGTGGCACAGCAGCACAGTGGGTAGTGCTGTCCATGTGGGTTTCCTCCAGATGCTCCGGTTTCCTCCCACAGTCCAAAGACAGGCCAGCTGAAGCTATTAAAAATTGCTCTTTCGTCCAATGAGTAGTTCTTCGTACATTCACCATGGTCTGCTCGGCGATGGTACTGGGCCTGCGCTGACGGGCGTCCAGACGCGGCTCCACGGGGAAACTGGACCGGTGAGCCTTCAGCCTCTCTACCAGCAGGTAGTAGATCGCAGCAAAGTGGTTGTAGCTTTTGTTCTGTAGAGACTGCGACACAAATAAATATATAATGTATATTAAAATGATATATATTTTAGTCCACACAGTTTGCTTACTCGCCTTTTGTTCATTAAAGATGCACAGATCCCACTTTTGTCTTTGTTTTAATGAAATACCCACAGCACAGTGGAGGAGCAGGTAGCATGGATGCTGCACAGCACCTAGGGACCTGGGTTCAAACTGTTTCTTCGATCACTGAACTAACGTCCCCTCTGACACGTGTAAATTCGCTGCCTGCTTCCACACAGACATTGATTTACACAGAAAAACACGCTATGCTCTATGTGTTCCTCCACCACTTGTGCCAACGCCTCAGGTGAAAACCCATGCCCCAATTACATCTTTGAAGTAACTCACCTCGATGGTCTTGTGCTGGTCGATCCCCAGGCTGTGCATGAGCCGCAGCACCTGCTCGCTGTACTCGGCCAGGCTGACGTCGCCCTCGGCTTTGCTGCTCTGTTGATACAGCATTGGTCTCTGTACGGGAACGTCCAGCACCATCCACTTATGCTCCTTAATCTGAGCCACCGAGAGGCGCTTGGACGGGTCCAGGACCAGCATCCGCCTGATCAGGTGCTCACAATCTGGAAGCAGAACGTTTAATAAATGTCTGGTACAAATGTACTGATTTCACTGGAACACTTACAACATTTTGAAACCTGATTATCTGTGTGATCAGTACCAGATGTGTGATTACTACAAATTATTTCTAAACTTCCACTTACTGACAAAAGATCAGAAAATCTGTTGATTTTGGTTGACAGCTGAATTACTGGAGTACAGCCTGCTCTTGAATTTTTAATGGTCCTCAAATTATTCCTCAAATTATACAGTATGTTCTTCATTTATCTGTCTGGTGTGTTTAATCATAAGCAGTATTTAGGGAGGGCTTATTTTTGTTCTGCATGTGTTTAAATGCAAGGAGGCAGCGCAGGGTTTGTAATTCTTTCCGCTACGAGTGTGGTCAAACTATCCACTATCCACACTGTCGTATGTACTCGGTGGGTAGCACTGGCGCCTCACAGCAAGAAGGTCCTGGGTTCAATTTCCAACTGGAGCGGTCCGGGTCCTTTCTGTGTAGAATTTGCATGTTCTCCCCATGTCTGCATGGGTTTCCTGCAGGAGCTCCGGTTTCCTCCCACAGTCCAAAAACATCCCAGTGAGGTGAAATAGAGATACCAAATTGTCCATGACTGTGTTTGACATTCTATTTCCTCGGCTGCTCCCGTTAGGGGTCGCCGGCGGATCGTGATCTGCATTATCGATCTGGCACAGTTTTTACGTCGGATGCCCTTCCTGACACAACCCACCCTATTTATCTGGGCCTGGGACTGGCACTACAATGCACTGGTTTATACATCCTAGCGGCCAGGTACCTATAGTACAATTTAGTGTCTCCAATTAGCCTGGCTGCATGTTTTTGGACCGTGGGAGGAAACCGGAGCTCCCGGAGGAAACCCACGCAGACACGGGGAGAACATGATAACTCCGCACAGAAAGGACCTGGACCGCCCCACCTGGGGATCGAACCCAGGACCTTCTTGCTGTGGGGCGACAGTGCTACCCACCAAGCCAACAGTATACCTGTTTCTATATTTTTTATTAGATCTGAAACATGTTGACACCTGCACCAAGAGAAATTCCTTCTACACCTGGTACTGAATGGTGAATGAATAAAGGTTCTGATGCTGATTCTTAAGATTCTGAAAAGAAAACAGAACCAATATAGCGGAAGGCTCAGAAAAAGGAGAATGGCACAGGACCAGCGACAGCATGTACCGTCTCTTACCGTGTAAGAGCCTGACTGTGTGAAGTGCAGGTGAGAAAAACCTCACAAACATCGTTCTATAGAGGAACCAGAAGAGCCTGGTGAAATTCTTCCATCAAAAACATATGAGCTCACCAGGAATGCACAGGGCTCTGGAACAGAACAACCCTGATGGAGGGATGTGAATGACTCAGATCAACCACATGGATCGGACGTTATGAAAAACTTCTTGGAGCCAAACTTTCCTCATTCCTCTCTAACAAGAGATCTTGGACGCTTTGACCTTCACAAACACCTTTTGATTCAGTCCAATTTGGTTCAATTCTCCAAACATTCAACACCTCGTTCCTGAACCAGACTAACCAGACCAGCTTGGGACCAATCATTATCTTGGCCGGCCAGATAATCACATTTTTGTGCTGCGGCAGTATAGATACTAAAGACCTGGCTTTGATTCCTGACCTCCAGATACAGTCTATAAGGATTGTGGGTTTGGTGTTCCTCTGAGTTCTCCAGTTTCTTCCTACCTTTCAATTTTAAGTGAACGTGTCTTGAACTACAACAGAATTTTCTGGGTGCATCCCTGCCTCGCACAGTGTTTCCGGGGGACCCACTTGGACCCTGATCAGTATAAAATAGTTAGGTAAAGATAGCTGGTACATCACTGTTACTGTTTGCCTTCCATCATCCGGAAATAAACAACCTGCTTTTCATTAGATTCAAAACACAATTTAATACCACGTTCAATTAATTCATCTTTGGTAACCGAGCCAACCTGATCAGGATCTTGGTGGGTACAGTGCCACTTGAAGTCATTGGGTGGGTGTAAGGCAGGAATACAAATTACCTAAACTTCTCTAGCTGGTCAGGTCTGAATGATTTGCAGTTAAAGGTAACGTGAGATGGTTTGGGAATGAAAGTTCTCCTGTGGATGTGTATGGGACTGAGTGGGTAGTGCATTCTGCAGTAGAGACGCAGTGTGTGTGAGTACGAGTGTGTGTGTGTGCGTGTTAGCATGTGCATATGCTGGAATGTGCTTGCTCTGTGGGGATGCAGTCCTATGCGATGAGGACATGCAGGGAGGAAATGTAAAGGAAAAGCACACTATGTTCTACTCTTCATTCGGGGAACGTCTCAAATTGCACGGCCAGCCGGGGGGAAGGAGTGGGGGCCGGAGCTCCACCTATATGAGGCCGACCATCCAGGAACGAGCTGGCGTGTTTCAAACTCTTGAATGGGAGTCAGGTTTGGAGTAAAAAAATGTAGAATTACGTAAGTGGAGCTTTTTACTGGCTCTTTTGGAGCACACCCACTCGTTAAACAGGCCATAAATCACAGGCTCTTAACCTTGGGGTCGTAACCCATGTTTGGGGTCACCTGAGGTAAAGATACAGTTAAATGATTTTTTAAGAGGTTATAGGGAGTTTTAGGGGCCTCGAGTGGCTCCGCAGTCTATATCTCAGTGGAGCACAGTGTTCGGCTCTACCTACCGGCCGGGTCGGGCTCTTAACAGTCCTGACTGGCCATCTGAGAGAGGAAAGGTCAGATTTTGGCACATAAGCCTAACTAGGGTCCTACTACGGCTGTAAATTAGGTAGGGCCTGAGGCTTAACATATGGAATCTTAAAACATAAACAATTGTGGAATAAACAATTACATTTTGTATCATCATGCCTTAAAACAATCCACACCGTGCTCTATGTATTCCTCCACCACTTGTGCCAACGCCTTGACCAGACAGCAGGTGTCACTGCAGCAGCGACCAGAGGTGCCAGAGACACTGTTGTGTGTCTGTAGAGCACCTGACCAAGCCTGTGGCAGTGCTTTTTTTTTTTAGCTTTTACCGAAAGTGAAAAACAATTTAATACCATGCTCTATTAATTCATCTCTAGAAACCGGTCCTGATCAGGATCTGGGTGGGTACAGTGCCACTTGGAGCCTTTGGGCAAGGTTGGAATACAGTCTGTTTGCAAATTATCTAGACTTCTTTAGCTGGTCAGGTCTTATTGATTTCGTATTAAGGGTAACATCTCAAACCCGGGTCTCACAGTGACAGGCTGTTGCATTAGAATGCTAACCTGAACCTGGTTTGATGAGTCTCACTCACCTTCAGTCATGAAGTACGGGATTCGGAAACGGCCCTCCAACACACGCTGCCTCAACACGGGTAGTGAGGGACCATCGAAAGGCAGGGCCCCACAAACCAGCACGTAAAGGACCACACCCAAACTCTGCAGAAAACACACATACACACACATCATTAATAATTGCATAACCAGTTTAACCCAGTAGAAAGATACCAAGCACTGGGTGTCAACACACAGGTGCATTCACTGTAAGTCAGCAAACACAAGGTGATCACGTGATCTACTCTCATAAACCACAAGAGCTGTTCGGTTTACACACTGACGTCAGGTGAGGTCGTGAGGTCAAACAGTGCTTGCGCAAACAGTCTGTCAGCTGACTACCTGAACTTTCCACCAAACCAGAGAGAGCTCTGTATGCGGACAACTAGACCGCAGGCTGAACATTAAACCTGAGCGTAACGTCGTGGTGTCCATAGTCCGTCTCTCATTAGTAGTCTTGTCTCAGATATTAGAAACCTGTAACTACATCTACTGGGCTAGAAATAAAACCATCCTATTCCAAAACCCTGACTACAGTTCACACTGAACAACAATCAGTTCTAATATTGAATCCATCCATTATTTGGGTTGTAAATTATCAATGATTATGATTAATTGATACCCAATGAAGAAGACACTGTCGGATGTACGCTGCCGGTTTAAATTTCCAACAACTTGGAGCACAAGTGGTGCAGCGATCTGATTCGCTAGCCCAACTTCGAATCTTAGACGGTGCTGTCGACCTGGCCGTGCACCAACACAGGCACGACTGCATTGCATGAGGGAGCGAACAGAACAAATTCATTGCTGTCGTAGATTTGCACGTAGATTTGCACCCTCTGCTGTCTGGTTGAGGCGTGTCTCGAATGCAATGCGATAAAGTTCCAGTGGTGGGAATTAGAAATAAAGAGTTGAAGAGATGGAAGAGATGGACTAACTAATTAAATAAATAACTAAATTAATTAATAAATAAAGCTACCTTGTTAACACTAAGATCCAGGTTCGAATCCCAGCCTGTGAGACTCATACATCATCATTTCCCCACCTCAGAAATGAGATAATTGTTTTGGAAATGCTCATGTTTTGGAAATGGGGTGTCTAAGAAACTCAAAGTGTTGGACACTTGCAGCTGGTTAGACGCCAAACTACTCAGTCTGAACAGATCTAAAGGGACGCAACTTTGATGAACAACAGCAAACGATTACCAAGTGCTTATTAAATTCTCCAGAAGTGACTGACTTACCCAGATGTCCAGCAGAGGACCCTCGTACTCCTGCCCCTCGAACACTTCCGGTGCAGCGTATGGTGGACTCCCACACCACGTTGCTAAAGGCTCTCCTGGCTGGAAGAAGTTCGCAAAGCCGAAATCTGTATCGGAGAAAAGAAGAGGAAAAGTTGTGAGTGTAGTGCTGCGTGATGGATGAGGATGATGAGCACGACTGACGGCTCTGCGCTGGGTTTCGGGTGAGGGGGAGGCCTGGTGGGAATGAGACGAGTGAATCGTTCTCTTCAGCAGTAACATGAACTCAGAGAGGGATGAGAAGCATGACTCACAGGAAGTGCACAACGCTAAACAGATCCATACTGCTGTGCATGTAGATGTGTGTGTGTGTGTGTGTGTGTGTGTGAATCAGGTAATAACAAGGTGAAGCTGTCTCATCACATATGCAGAGACATCTGCTCATAACGGTCATCATGTTGTCCCTGGGAGAGCAGATGACCTTCAGTAGAAGGTTCTGCTTTAATAATGAACAACACAGTGTATTATTACTCACAAATTAACCTGATGAAGCCTGGGACAACCCATGTGACAGTAAAATTACTAATATTTTTACGAGGGATGTTCAAAAAGTTTCCACACTTTTATATTTTGATTATACGCGGTGAGGGTGGGAGGAGGAGTAATCGGTCGTGTCTGAGAGACTGAGAGGAACTTATAGTCTGGATTTAGCTCCATCTGATTTCTACCTTTTTGGACGCTCAAGGAAGCTTTAAGAGGAAGAAGATTGTCATGTGATGATGATGTGAAGGCAGCGCTGCATCAGTGGCTACACGCTCAACCAAAAAAATTTTTTGCTGATGGCATTAAATAGTTGGTACAACGCTGGAAAAATGCATCGGAAGGCGACGATGTAGAAAAGTGATGCCACTTGTTTTGAAATTCTTAATAAATAGAGTTAAAAAAGTGCGGAAACTTTTCGAACAACCCTCATATATGACATTATTTCTTTTTTTATTATTTCATTCATTATTTAATCCTGGGCGCAAGACAAGAACACCCTGAACAGGGTGCCAATCCATCACGGGTCCCATTAATCAGACATAGCCAATCGTGTTGGCCAACAGCACCACAGAGACTTAAACCCGGATAACCCGGTTATCTGCTGTATATTGGGTTAGCAAAACAGACTCACTGTGTCATCCGAGCGCTAGTCTTTATTTAAGCAAAAGTAAAACTGAAAACGAAATGCAAGAAATAAAGGATCTGGAAACTCTAAAGTACATCGTGTAGGGATGGCCAGCGCCTGAGTTTTGAGTTCTCAAAAACAGAAAGAAAATGGTCAGATTAATTCAAGACCTCAGAAAACACAAGAATTAGCTTCTTCTGTCTAGAAAAAGAGTTAAAAAGTCATGGAAGACAGAATGACGTTCTTGGCAAAAATGGAAAGTTGGATTCAGTGCCAAACCAGAGATTCCTTCAAAGACCTAATGAGAAATGCAACAGTTCAGCATGGAGGAAGTTTCATGGTAGGGAGTCTTTTTAGCTGCTGGTACGGTTACTCCGCTTCACTGTAAAAAAGATCCCATTCTTATAGGCCTCTTTATCTAATTATTAATTTCTTGGTTATTCCTTACTAATGATTTATTGTTAAGACCATTAAAAGCTTAACATGTTGCCACTCTGAACGGGGTGTGATTATTTTTTACAGTGACGCTCATTGATTTTAGGCCAGTAAAATGGCCAGCATGCTAGAACAGCACAAAACAAATAGAGCCCTGATTACATAAAGCCACTCAGTCTGGCTGCTTTATCTTGTGCTAACCCGCATGCATGTGCCATACCGCACACAGCTGCCATATCAGCACATCACATCTTCATAACAGTGGAAAGGCCCGACTGAGGGTTCACTCGGGGCTAGAAAACATTCTGCAAGTCTTATTCCCTGCACGTACAGAGAGAGAGAGGAAGCGCTCGCAACCTCAGCTGGAAAGTGTCCGAAAAGCAGGCGGACTTTTAATAAAGTCAGACGCGCTGGGCGAAGTGCTGGATGATTAGATAGAGCGCCGGAACGACGGGGCAAGGTCGGCAAACGTGGCACGCAAACAGAGCAAGTGCTAATCAAATTTCACCCGGCTTCGCAAAATCAAGTTCCCGTAGTGCCACCACATGCCACTGCTTCAGACTAAAGTAAATACAGAGGTAATAATAATACATATAATAATAATAATAATAATAATAAGTATTAACAAATATAATAATAATAAATAATAATAAATATAATAATATAACAATAAATTATAATAAGTATGAATAAATATAATACGAATAAGAGTAATAAATATAAGAATAATAATTATAATAACAATAATAATCATAGTAATAATAATAAATAATAATAAATATAATATTAATAAATCATAAGTAATTACAAATATAATAATAATAGTCATAAATATAATAATAATAATAATAGTAATAAATACAATACTAATCACAAAAATAATGTAATAAAAATAAGAAGTATGATGATAATAATAATAGTAATAATAATTATTAAAAAATAATAAATATAATTTTAATAATAAGTAATAAGTAATTACAAATATAATAGTAATAAAAAAATAATATAATAATAATATCAAATACAAAAATAATATAATAAAAATAAGAAACAAAACTAAAAATGATGATGGTGATGATGATAATAATAAATACAATAAAAATAATAATAATTAAAACAACTACAATGGTAATAATAAGAATAAGAATAACAACAATAATAATTTAATAAAATGAGAATAATAATACTACTAATAATAAATAAAATAATAATAGTAATGATTATAAAAATAAATATGATGATGATAATAAATATAATAATAATGATTATTATTACTATAAAAACAATAATAATAATATTATAATTACAACATATAATAATAATAATAATAATAACATATAGTAAAAATAATAATAATAATAATAATAAAACCTAATAAGAAATGTTTTGTTATCACTGAGAATTCCTAAACTTTGCTTTGATGATCACCGCAACTTTACAGAATTTGAAAGTCAGAATCTCCATCCGGACCACGTCTTACTACGTCAGTAGATATTTTCGTACAACGTGGTCAGCTCGCTTCCCTTTTTCAGCAATGAATCGTACATCAACTGGTTTCATTTCTTAAAAAAGCTTCAGTGTTTCACACTGAGAACCTGAACGCTCTTCTAGGCTGTCCACAACAACACTGTGAGTTCAGTAAGACGTTTTATTACTGGCACTAATTTATTATCACCACTGACTGAAAGCTGGACGCTTGGATTAAAACACTCATTCATAAAGCAAAGGGGTGTGCGCAGAGACCTTGAGCAACAGAGGAATACAGAGAAATCCACTGCTGTTCAGTAAAAAGAAGTGGTCAGTGGCTTCATACGTCTAATGAAGCATGTGCAATTCTGCACTGGGGTCATGCATACAGTGAAAGTTGAGAGTATGATGGGAAATTGGATACGCCCAAATTCGGAAGTCTTGGGGAGAAAAAGTGCATGTTTGTGAACACCCGAACAGGTCAGTGACTCTGCTGAGACTCGGACTCATGAGTTCAAACACTCCGCAGTGGTGTGCTAAGGTGTTCAGCTGCACCACCCGCTTACCCATCACCATATCTCTACACGGCTGTAGCAAAAGTTGAACAGCAGGCGAACGGCAGTGGGTGGTAGCTGCCAGTCGACAAGTCGCCAACGGAATTGCTTTTTTTTTCATCCATCATGAAGCAAATATGAACAATTAGTTCCTTTGCTGAGTTCTGCTCTTCGACAGAGGCACGGAGTAAGTGTGATTTATAAAGGCAGATTCAGCTGTAGGAGGTCAGAAGACGAATGGGCCGTCAGCACCGCAATTTCGTCTCAATTCCAGTGAGTGATGGAAGATGCCGCGTCTGGGATGGGAAATGATGGAGGTGTAATGTGAAGAGGAGGTGAGTTATCAGGGCTTGAAAGAAGAAACAAAAGATAGAGGAAAAAAAACCATCTGTGATGTGAGAAGCAGGAACGGTGAGGGCTCCCGAGACGAGCCGACCCACTTCACGATCAGAGCGCCGAGCGGCATTGATTGACGTCGATGCTGCTGCGGCTGACATCGCGGAGGTGAGTCCCTGAGCGCTCCTGCAGATCCAGTTCATAAACGGCCACGTAACAGCGGCCGACAGAACTGTAAACCCTGTGTCTTAACAAAAGGCCGAAGGTCAGCGTGGGCTTTCATAACGGACCCCTTCTGCTGACCCGATTGCGTGCTGGGTTGACTTGCGTAACCCTCGTGAGATCTGAAAGTGACAAACTTTGCTGCTGTTTCACAACCCTCGGATGTCCATGAAGTATCTTCCTCTCCTGAACGCTTGCTCAAGATCATGACCGAACCCAACCCTGATCCTGGGGGACAGGCGAGGCTCACGCCTACTCGAGACTCATTATGAAACGTCGCCCAGTGCTTTCCCAGGTTCAACACACACATGCTGCTCTTTTAACCGAAGATAAAAGTGGATCCTGCTCGAGTGACCTTTCTCTGAGTGTCCAAAGCTCTCGGGGCTTCTGAAAGCCTGGCAGAAGATCAGACGAGAGGGCCAAAAAGGGGGACCTTTAACCGAGCGTGGTGGAACAACCCCTCTGTGTACGACCACTGTACCTTTACAAAAATACCTCTCCGTCTTTGGGAAACCCATGCATTCCTAGTCCAGTCAGTTTGAATGTATGAATTCGTAGCAAAATCACCAGTAAATAACAATCCATAGGTCGCACACCAGTGAGTTCAGGCAGGTCAGGTGCCTACACAGACATTGATTGGCTAGTCAGAGGGTGGGAACGCCAGAGAGGATTCCTCATAACCGCCTCAATAACGACCTCTGCTGGCCGATTGATGGCACCAGCACAAAGAGATGGGGGATAATGGGAATGAGTGTGTGACTCTACATACATGATACTGATCCCCACATGAACCCACCTCATGCAGGATAAAAGAAGCAGTCGGCTACTGCACGTGTGTCGGAGGGGGCGTGTGTTAGTCACGCCCCTCCTCGGTCAGGAAGGGAGGTCAACAGCAGCAGTATAGGAATCAGTAGGGCAGTGGTAGTTCAATGGTTAATATACTGGACTAGAACTCAGAAGGTTGCTGGTTCAAGGCCCCTCTAAATTGCTTTGGATAAAATTGTCTGCTAAATGCTGCAAATGCAAATGAAATGCGATCAGGTTGTGAGGGACAAATGCAGAAAATCCTTCGCAGACATAGCCAGTCGGCCGGCCGATATTACCCTGACAACTGAACCCGCCTTGCACCCAAGCTCGTCATGACATTGACGATGAAGACAAATCTGTAGATGAAAATGAAATGAAGCTCAGATCATATAAAAGCATTTAAAATGATTCACTGCAGACGTGCATCCTCAAGTCCTGTAATATTAGTGCCAACAGCAATAACAAGTCCCCTATTATTAAGCTCGTAAGCTCATACGGCCCCGCCCGAGATCGACTGCTGGCCATAAATACCCGACAGCCGAGAGTAAATGTTGTTTGCGGACGATCGTGCGTTTCCGTCGGGTCTGGCACAGGATGTGCCCGTTCACTCTCCTTACTTCATTACTTCCAGCTTATCGGATCTATTTCTTGGACCCCACGCTTCCTAATCAGAGCGTGATCGCCTACTCATCACGCTGAACCCGAGTCGGATCGGATCATGTCCTCATCACCCGGCCATGCAGGAAAGGACCTGACAGGAAATCTTTCTGTAGAATCCTGCTCTCGTTTAAGCCCTTACCAGGAACCAGACGCGTCTGGATTGTGTGGCGAGTGCCAGCATCGTATCATTATGTCTCAGCGCACGGATCATTTTGCGTCGCCGGTGTTCATGCCAGCGGGAGTGTGTTTAGAGTAAACACGACGTGTCTGGAGGAACCGGCCGCCTCGGCCAAGAGGATCCAGTTCTGATCGGTGAAGGGGTTTAAACCCACACACATACATCACTGGTGAACGTGTGTGAGGAACACTGTACAAGAGGGCGTGCAGCTAATGAGGAACTACTCCTGCATGCCGTCATTAAGTTACTCACTGAATCAGAGGTTTGCACACGGCTGCAAGTTTTCATCCAACTGGTCATGCTGAACATTATCAATTACTGAAATTCCCTCCCACATTACCTAATGTGCACCATTATATTCAATTTAAAAATAACAGGGAGTCGGAAATGTGCACTGTATAGCCAAAAGTATGTGGACACCAGATTATGAGCATTCTAATCCACAACCACAGACTTTAATACAGAGCTGCCACAATCTGAAAGCTTTACATTCCTCCACTTGTCTTGGAAGGCTTTCTACAAGATTTTGGACTGTGTCTGTGAGACGTTGTGGCCATTTAGTAAGAAAGAAATTTGTGTGGACGCTGGACGAGAAGGCCTGGCTTGCAATCGATGTGCCACTTAAGTTTCACCATATTAAACAGGACAGTTTCCTTTAAAACAAGAAAGTGTCTTTTCAATCATTATTAAAGGGGGTGTCCACATACTTTTGGCTATTTAGCGTGTGCTGGCGCCCTGCTTATAGCATGCCATGTGGCAAACAGCTTTCATCACAGAAGCAGCTGTGTGCCGTGTCACAGTGTTCGGCTGTTAAATGCACTTGGAACGACACTGAGAAGTCTGACACTGAGAAGTATTATTTAGGTGGTGGATGATTCTCAGCACTGCAGTGACCCTGACATGGTGGTGGTGTGTTAGTGTGTGTTGTGCTGGTATGAGTGGATCAGACACAGCAGCACTGCTGGTGTTTTTAAATGCCGTGTCCACTCACTGTCCACTCTATTAGACACACCTATCTAGTCGGTCCACCTTGTAGATGTAAAGTCAGAGACGATCGCTCATCTATTGCTGCTGTTTGAGTCGGTCATCTTCTAGACCTTCATCAGTGGTCACAGGACAGTGCCGACAGGGCAATGTTGGCTGGATATTTTTGGTTGGTGGACTATTCTCAGTCCAGCAGTGACAGTAAGGGGTTTAAAAACTCCAGCAGCGCTGCTGTGTCTGATCCACTCATACCAGCACAACACACACTAACACACCACCACCATGACAGTGTCACTGCAGTGCTGAGAATGATCCACCACCTAAATAATACCTGCTCTGTGGGGGTCCTGTGGTGGTCCTGACTACTGAAGAACAGCATGAAAGGGGGCTAACAAAGCATGCAGAGAAACAGATGGACTACAGTCAGTAATTGTAGAACTACAAAGTGCTTCTATATGGTAAGTGGAGCTGATAAAATGGACAGTGAGTGTAGAAACAAGGAGGTGGTTTTAATGTTATGGCTGATCAGTGTATTCTTGTATGTATGTATGTTCTCGACCCAGCACAATTCAGTCATAGAAAACAAACAGTTGCAGAAATCATCATCTCTCTTACACGTGTGTATTAACATACTGCTCAACCAGATAAAAACACAAAGAACTACGCCTGGTTTTAAAGGTTCTAGGACCTTTTGCCCTCATCTAGTCATCAGATGCCTGGTTCTAAACCACAGACCGTTCGTTACCTGCAATCTTGATGTTCATGTGTCCGTCCAGCAGCAGGTTCTCCGCCTTCAGGTCCCGGTGTACGACGTTACGGTTGTGGCAATATTCCACCGCCGACAGAATCTGCCAGAACTTGCGCCGGGCTTCAGGCTCACTCAGTCGCCCATGCTTGGCCAGGTAGTCTGGAACACAAAAGTTAAAATTAAACCAGAGAGTATTAAGTGTTATACTGACAGCATTCTAATTCGCCAGCCCACGACTGAGAAGGCCAGAGTTCGAGTCTTATTAGTGATACATGCACTCCTACATTAGTTGTTGAAGTAACAGCGACTCCTACTGTCTGGTTGAGGATCTGCTGTACGTACACGCTCAGAAAACACTGGGAGCGAGGCAGAAACCCTTCTTAGGGCACCAATTCATGGCAGGGCTGATAGCACCGCAGTCATTGGAACAGGGGGTGTTTACATACTTTTGGCCATACAGTGTGTGCTGGCACTCTGCTCATATAGCTTGTAATGTGGCAAAAAAGTGCACAGTCCTATTACACAGGTTAGGGCCTTCCCCAAACTGTTGGAACAGATTTAGAAGCATAACATTTATTTTATATCATTGATATTAAATAGCCGTTAGTAGTGTGTGTGTGTGTGTGTGTGTGTGTGGCTGAAACCATTAATTATTAGAAGGGGTGTCCATATACTTTTGGTCCTATATTTTTTTACTTCATTACATTTTCATCAAACACTTTATCCTGATCAAGGTCAAAGTGAAACACTGGGATGCAAGACAATAACACCCAGCTCTGGACAGGTCAGCCACCTTCACAAACACAGCCTGTTATGTCTGTTTAGACGCCTGGCCGGTCAACAGAACCAGAAAGAAGTGGTGGGCTAGAGTAACAGACCACTGTGCCAACCTAAGCTTAAATTCCTAACCCTAAAGCTTTAAAGCACTGGCATTAACAGTGCCCAGGACAAAGTGCTGCACTGCCTGACTGGCACAGGCTGCACAGGGCATCAGTCTAAAGGTCCTGTTGTGTAGGAGTTGTGCAATCATCTAAAGTCCAGGCTCTGGAGTGCTGGTTTAAGCCAAAACCAGCAGCACTTTTCAGCACATTCCAGCCCCGAGTCGGCCCGTCAATACCAGGCATCACAAACAATGGTGGCAGTGGGCGCAATAAACGTGGTCCGAGCCTGCAGCCTGCATCCAGCTCCAGTCCATAATATTTAGCCTGCAAGCAAGCCGTAAATCCGGCGGCCACGGGCGCTGAGGGCGGCGCGAAAACCACACAGGGCCGGTCTGAAAGTGTTCAGGAATGTGAATGAAGTGTGTTTACAGAGCATTTTGGGTTACAGAGCGGTACCCACATCACCTACTTAAAATATGTGAAGGTCAGTGTGGCTGGAGTTAAACATCCGGGCCGGTACGACAACGCTCCAGGAGTACGAATGATCTCTTTATTTATTTATTTATTTATTTATTCATTTTACTGTGTTTTTTATACAAAAAACAACCAATAGTAATAATAATCAATTTCATTTTATGTCCATCAACTGTAGTATCCAGGTGGGTTTAGTTTCACTAGGAAAACCCTGGACAGGGTGTCGATCCATCCCAGGACTCCCCAACCCAGACACAGCCAATCTTGTGCCTTCTACAGTGTAATTAAACTGATTAAGATTTCATAGCGAAGCTTCTCTGTGCCCATATAAATAGGGCTAGATGGAGAGTACAGTAGTTTCTTTGCCAGTGGTCAGGTAAAAAACCCAAACCATCACCTGATGCTGGGAGTAAATTGGTCCTAATTACATTTTTGGCATTTAGCAGACGCCTTTATCCAAAGTGACTTACGGTACTATGACAGTATACAGTCTGAGCAATTGAGGGTTAAGGGCCTTGCTCAAGGGCCCAACAGCAGCAACCTGGCAGTGGTGGGGCTTAAACCAGCAACCTTCTGATTACTAGTCTAGTACCTTCCAGTACCTGCCATCTGATAGTCCTGATAGCATAATAGACCAAATTAGCTGAACCTTATCAAGCCTTGATATCTCACACACACACACACACACACACACACACACACACATTATATACACTACATGAACAAAAATATTGGGACACCACTTTTAATTATACAATTCATGTCTTTCAGCCAGAACAGTTGCAGAACAGCAACAGTTTAGGGAAGGTCATTTCCTGTTCCAGCATGACTCTGTGCTTTATAAAGACATGAAGAAATACTCAGTTTAAAGAAACTCCAGTGTCCTGTACAGAGCCCTGACCTCAGCCCCACTGAACAGCTCTGGAATGAACCTGAACATCAACTGAGGCTTTCTTGACCAACATCAGTGCCCAGCAATACAAATGATCTTTTGACTGAATGGTCACAAATTCCCACAAACATACTTCAAAGTCTGTCATTAAGAAAATATCACATAAAGGTCACTTTATTTTAATACCATTTGTTTTTGAAATGGGATGACCAGCAAGCTCATGGTAAAGCATCCAAATACTTTTGGCCATATAGTGTGTATGCTAGTATATACTGTAAGTAACCCATTGCATGAAGTTAATTAGACAGAGAGCAAAACTGAAGTCCTGCTGAAATAAATGTGATTAGAAAGCAGCTGCAACATTCTGCCGAGCTCCTGCGACGACCCCGCTCCTCGAATCATGTCGCTAATCAAAAAGCACACCTGACTCAGGAATGTATCGCACCCCTCCGAGCTGGTCGGAAAAATGGCACTTGCATGCCCTCGGCCTCCGTGGCTAGAGTCCCGCTGTTCAGCTGACCTAGACACCGCGCCCTTTGAACAGTGGGGTTGAGTATCAGCGTGGCCTGAATGTCTGGGACACGTGGACCGCGTCGAGCTGCGCTGTTAATGTTAAACGTATTTATTCTGAGAACTGGGTGAACTGTGTGTAAGCGCGACTTCTCTGTGTCAAAGTTCAACACGGCAGTGCTAATCAGCTGACCAGAACGTGGGCCCCGTCTCCGGCACCAGCACTGGGCTTGATAAACACATTTACGGCAATTCGCAAGACGTTTTAATTCTGAACTGGGGCGGCACGTGGCTCGGTGGGTGGCACTGTCACCGTACAGCAAGAAGGTCCGGGGTTCGATTCCCAGATGGAGCAATCTGGGTTCCTCTCTGTGTGGAGTTTGCATGTTCTCCCCACAGAAAGAAGGTCCTGGGTTTGATTCCCAGATGGAGCACAGCTGGTCCTTCCTGTGTGGAGTTTGCATGTTCTCCCCTGTCTGCGTGGGTTTCCTCCAGGAGCTCCCTTTTCCTCCCAAAGCCCAATGACATGCAAGTGAGGTCAATTGGAGATACAAAATTGGTCGCTCCACTTGGGAATTGAGCCCAGGACCTTCTTGCTGTGAGATGACAGTGCTACCCACCGAGCAACCGTGCCGCCCCCTTCAAAAGGTTTCAAACCGTGTAATGTGCAATCTAAGGAGCATCTAACCCCAGAGAGACGGCCACACTTAAATAAGCCTCATATATCAAGGTCCAGAGCGTCTAAAACGCACCCCTGTTGTTCCCCGCAGCCTGGAGTGCATTGGCATTCCGATCCCGTCAGAGATCCAGCCGCGGTGTCAATTTCAGGTCCAATCAGGAGACCAGGACCAGCCTGATAACTAGATGAAAGCAGGAGAAGATTAGTTACGGGTCGACGCCAGCGCCAGGATTAATCTGATTTCGATGGCGTGCCCTTCCTTTTCCTGAGCTCCAGGATTCTGTATTGCTAAAATATGCGTGGCCTACATTCCTCTCCGTTCAGACTTCAGCTGATGCCTCGCGTACGAGCTCTCTCCTCTCGCTTCCTCTCGCTCCCTGCGATTTTACACAGCCCCTCATTATTCCAGCATGACCCAATTTTTTTGAGGTTCCTTCCCTACGACAGCTCAGCTGGTTTTGTAGCAGCTTCTTATAACAAGGTTTTCCTGGCACACTTGTTTAAAGCTTGGTCCCAGGGTGAGAAACAGCAGCCTGCACAGCTCACCACACCCCAGTAGCCGAAAGGTGAGCTTAGTTTGCCCCAGGATCTGATCCTCTAAGTGTTGGCAAGTCAGCGAGCACTGATAAGACTGAATGTTTTATAGTAGACAGTAGACAAGAGTAAGTGTGCTGGTTAGGGGGGTGGGCGTGGCGTCTGCAGCTTCTCCAGTTGTTCGTAATCTAGCTGGAATTTAATGGTTTTGCTTTCTAAGACCTCTTAATGCTAGATTTCATTTCCTTTTGGTTGACCATGCATCAGTTTCCTGTTTTACTTCATTTAGGTCAGGCTCGCTGTGGGTCAGGTTTCCCAGAATCACTGGGCGAAATGCAGCAGGGCGCCAATCCATCGTGAGACTTCAAACACAGCCAATCATGTTAGTATGTAGACGCCAGACAGATCAAAGCAGCGATTAATTAAGATAGCTCACCACCACTAAGATCCAGGGTCACATCCCCAGGTTGGTGAGCTATCTTAATTTACTGCTGCGCCACACAAGTGCCCAAGTAAAAAAATAAAATAAATAAATAAATAAAAAGTGTACCAGTTTGAAGTGGCTTTACAATACAGTAAAATCACGCTTGTGTCCACCTACATTTTTCTAGTACCAGTTTGGAAGGCTCCAACCCCACCAATGACCCCATAGGTAAGAATTGCTGAGTTACGATTATCGACAGCCCACCAGCGTCGAGATTCTGAACTCCTGGGTGCCGTCTAGCAGGCACAATTGGCTAAAGCCTGCAGCAGACAAAATTGGCTTCCAGTCTGCTGTGTGGGAAAAGACCGGACTAAGGGGTGGGGTTATCAACTCTGTGTGAGGACCCTGGTTGCACCGGGTGCTTGTACAGAAAGTGGAGGAGCGCAGAGGTCGGGGTGTGGCTCTCCGTACATGAAGCCGACCTCACACACAAATCCACTGAAGTATAGAAGAATATGGGTGAATAAAAACGGATTGGTGGACTATGCAGGGACTGTGTGTCAGGTGAATACACACCCTTCTTGGATGCTGTTGGGGTCCCCAGCAGTGGATTGGCTACACTAAATTGGGAGAAAAAGGGGGTAAAATGCATAAAAAGATAATAATTAAAAAAGATTATTAACTGGCAAGATGGGCACGCAAGTGGAACCTTGATTCCAGCGACTGTCAAAAAGTAAAAACTGCTTGGTTTCAGTACAAGCAACAAAAACAAGCAATTCCGTTCCACCAGAACGTCTAATCTGGGTGAGAGGAGGAATCGGAGTCAGGCGCTTCAGGATTTATGTTTGTGATTGTTAAGAGTGAGATTTTCTGCTAGCACGTCGCTGGATGTTGCATGGTGAAGCAGAAAAACAACATTATGTAAGTAAGATCATGATAACAATCCCAGTTTTCTGAGGAAAAGGCCACCCAGTCAAACTGAAGAGCTATCTCTAGTGTTTATCCTGCTGCAGCTCTGAGTCTTTTGGGGGCTGTGTGATGCTGTAACTGTGCCAAAAAAGTATCTGAACACCCCCCATCCCCATCCTGAATTATTTTCATATAGGCGTTTCAGAGCTTTAACCAAATGTAATGAAAGATAAAGATTTTCATTTGTTCTTTTTCCTCATTCAGCTGCCCCTGCTAGGGGTCACCACAACGGATCACTCGTCTCCATCTTACCACGTCCTGTCTTCCCTCCGTAATCCGTAAACCTCCTCTTCAGCACCTGTCTCCCAATGTAACTCTCATCCCTCCTCTGCACATGCTCAAACCATCTCAATCTCTCCTCCCTAACTTTGTCACCTTCGTCCTCTTCACTCCTAAAGAGAATCTCAGCATCTTCATCTCTGCCACCTCCAGATCCCTCTCCTGTCTTTTATTCAGTGCCAACTTCTCTAAGCTGTACAATCTAGCACACCTTTCACTCAGACAGATACCCTTCTATCATAACTTATTCATGCCACTCTATGCCACCCTTGGCAAGCACGTATTAGTGCACTCTTAGTGCTGGTCCCAAGCGTGGGTAAATAGGGAGGGTTGCATCAAAAAGTCTGATTATTTAATTTAATAAAAGGAGCAAAAACAAGCTCTCAAATCAACAAATGTCCCAGTGGTAGTTACTTAACCAGTTAACCACATTTTAATGCATTTTACCCCTTTTTTCTCCCAAATTAGAATAACCAATTCACTCCTGGGAACCCCAACGGTGTCCATGGAGGGTGTATATTCGACTGACACACACTCCCTCCAACGCAGGTGCAGTCCACCAATACCTTCTTATTCTCCCATACTTCGGAGGATTTGCGCTTGAAGTCGGTTCCGTGTACGGAGAGCCACGCCCCAATCTCTGTGCTCCTCCACTTTCTGTACAAGCACCCCGGGCAACCACAGCGCTGATAATTCCACCCATTAGTCCGGTCTTTCCCATCCAGCAGACTGGAAGCTGCAGGCACTAACCAATTGTGCCTGCTAGGGGGCGCCCAGCTGACTGGTAACAGAGCCAAGATTCAAACCCGGTAGCTCAGAATCTCTGTGCTGATGTGATAGCGGATTATCAAATTGCTGGCAACCCAACATAACCTCTAACACGATCCTGTAGGACAGTGGTTTCAAATGTCTTGGACCAAACACCATCCCTGATCTAGTCCTTCATAACCAGATTTATAACACTGATGAGACCAAAGTCAGGAGGGTGAGAGATTTATTATATGAGGAACAAACTAGAAAGTTCTGACAGCATGTGAGACGGCTGTGTCCCAAATGAACTGCAAAGCATTGTAGCAGCACAGACCAGCTGTCTGGTCAGAACCGATGAGTAAATGAGGGGCTTTGCTCATTGCAGAATGCCATAAGTAGGACCGCCACTTACGCGCACTGACCTAAGATGAATACAATTAAAAAAGCAGGAGTAACAGAAGGATTAAACTATATGGGGAGGAAATACTTATGAGATGAATAGCTCTTTACATTTATCAGAAGTTACATTTATAAGATTACCTTACCAAAAATTTCCCCGTTAATGGCGTACTCCGTCACAAGGTAGAGCATATTCTTGGTCTCCATGACCTGCGTAAATAAAACAAAGAGTATTTTAACATTCCATTTTTCTGCCGCCTCGCTGGACGCACACAGTCCTTCATGTCCACACTGGTTCATCAAACAAACCAACAAGCAGAGGATGTAGCAAGGGCAGGCGAAGTTCACGCGCACCGGGTTCACGCGCAGGCCAGAACGACGGCCAATAGTGGTGTAGGCATGAATCAGACCAGCTGCTTGTTCCTGGGCTCCGTCGTAAGCCTAATTCATACAGCCATGACTGGGCTGGCGATGTGTGAGTGCTCCAAAATTAGCCAAAGAAAACAGAGCCATGAATAGAAAAGATCTATTCTAATTGAGACACATCCTGCAGCAAATCCTGCAGAAACGCTACTGCTGGTCAGATCTTTACATTACCAGGATCACTAAAACCCTATATGGCAAAATATGTGTTTATTTATGTATTAATTATGATTTTAATGTCTTGTTTTACACACTTGGGTTACATTCATAACAGGACAGGTAGTTACTGCTTACACAAGATCCATCAGTTTAGGTCTTTAATGTCAAACACAGTCATGAACCATTTTGTTTGTGGACTGTGGGAGAAAACCGGAGCTACCGGCAGAGACCCACCCAGACACGAGGAGAACATGCACCCGGACCGCTCCACCTGGAAATCAAACCCAGGACCCACCGAGCCACCGTGCCACCACCACACTGATATTACATTGACTTGTAAACATTTTCTGTAATGTATGATTAAACAGGAACCCGTTTTATTCGCTTTACCCCCCACTTTTCATTTGAATTGTTTTGGAATGACGCTGTCGTCAGGAGTTTGTGCTCGTCGTTCCAGATAATTTGACTGAACACTTCAGGCTTGTCACACAGAGCAGCAGAAGGACAAATTGTGTAACGTGTTTTGCATGAGATGATTCAAGTGCTTTCTGGGGATTTGCATATTTGCCTGCCTGCTTGGATCAGAAGTACTTTGTGGTCAGCGTGTAATGAAAATCTGCCGAGATATTGCCCTTCCATCTAGAAAAGAAAAGCATGTCTCGGGAAAATTGCTTCATCTTTCGCGTGATTTTATTTCTTTCAGATGGGAACTGAGAAGCATTAGTTTCACGTTTTTTTGAACTCTGAAGTGCACAATGAGAAATGCCATGTCCCAATCTGGATATACTTCATGACCTCTGCCGGTTGCATAATGCCCTTGCTGGCCAATAAGTGTGGCCGGCTAGCACACGCCTCCTCTGACAAACGTGAAACGGAAAGAGCATCAGCTGGTACAGCTGGATGTATTCCTCCACTGCCAGTTCCACGGCATTAGCCGGTCTGTAGGAGTTGCAGTTGTGGCCTTTCCTTCCTGAGACGCGACCAGTTCTGTCTATTGAGGGCAGCACAACTTAAATGTCAAATGTTTTTACTTGTTTAGTCGATCTGGATTTCGTTTCACATCCTCGCATCTCATGAACTTAATGAAATGTGAGATAATAACCACATACATTATTTTGCTTTTAATTTTACGGAAGCCCCCTTTCCTGGGCCAGAATGTTTTTGCTAAAAGCAAGTCCCATAAAGCCGTAGTTTGACTTTGAAGTTTGCTTTGGAGGAACTCCAGTGGCCTGCACAGAGCCCTGACCTCAGACCCACTGAACACTTTTGAAATGAACTGGAATGCTGATTGTGAGCCAGGCGTATTCATCCACCATCACTGCCTGACCATGCGTATGTTCTTTCAACACTCTGTTAAACACTCTGTTAACGTCTGTGGTTTTAGATTAGGATGTCAAGCGCATTGTCAGGTGTCCACATATATTTTGTGGGTGGCACGGTGGCTCGGTGGGTAGCATTGTTGCTTCACAGCAAGAAGGTCCGGGTCCTTTCTGTGTGGAGTTTGCATGTTCTCCCCGTGTCTGCACGGGTTTTCTCCAGGAGCTCCGGTTTTCACCCACACCACAAAGACGTGGAAGTGAGGTGAATAGGAGATACTAAATTGTCCATGACTGTGTTTGATGTTACAACCTTGAACTGATGAATCCTGTGTAACCAGTAACTACCTGTCCTGTCATGAATGTAATCAAAGTGTGTAAAACATAAAATATACTATTAGTATGATTACCACTGTGTTATATCACCTGTAATATTATATATAATTTTTTAATCATTTGGAACTAAAGGTACTCAACAGTCTGTGATCGCCGCTGTCTGACTCTCCTTTCTATAATGCTACATACATTTTCAACAGGTCCAAATCTGGACTGTAGACGGGCAGTCAAGCACACTCACTCTAAGTCTACAAAGCTTTCTTTTCACCTAAAAGAGTTTCAGGTTGCATTTGTTGATGCAGCGGCGGACCGTGTTTATTGACAACGGTTTTCTGAAGCAGTCTTCAACCCATGTGGATATACTGTATGTATCACAGTGGCATGACGATTCCTCATGCAATGCCAACTGAGGGCTGAAAGGTCACACACATTCAGCAGTGGTTTCTATGATTTTTATCTGGAATCCCTCGATCTTGTCACAATAATATGTACGATAGATAATCAAAGACTTAAATTAGTTGCAAACCTACATTTATATTAAAATTTTTGGCATTGAGCAGACGCTTTTATCCAAAGCGAGTTACAGTACTGTGACAGTATACAGTCTGAGCAATTGAGGGTTAAGGGCCTTGCTCAAGGGCCCAACAGTGGCAACATAGCAGTGGTGGTGCTTGAACCAGTGACCTTCTGGTTACTAGTCCAGTACCTTGACCACTAGGCTACTGTTTGCCCTATATATATTGAACCAAATTATACACAATATAAAGTATCAACCCCCCTGTTTTATTAAACATGAGTGATAATGGTGTGTATGCAGGGGTGTGTGTATGACTCCTGGTTTGTGGGCTGTGGGAAGCTGGGGGTTTGGGATGACAGCGCCGGCCTGCTGAGCTGCCCTCTGTTTACACGGCCGAGAGGAAATGACTAACTGAAGCATGCGGCCTGAATGGAAGAGCTGTTGGAAATAATGATACATCGCGATCGCACGGCCGCGCTCGGCCCGAAGCTGCTCGCTCGTCTGACCACGAAGTGCCGTTTGTAGTCCCAACAACCGAGCTGACCCGAATGATGGTGCAGTCGAGTTAGCCATTAACTGCCGCATGATGATATAAGAACCTGTACTGATATGCCAGAGCTCATTAGCTTATCAAAAAAAGCATCAGACTTCATAAAACAAGCAGGACAAAAGTTACCTGGTACAGCTTAATGATATGTGGGTGGTCCAGCAGTTTCATGATCTTCACCTCGCGATAGATCTTCTCCAGGTTCACCGAGTCCAGCTGGGTCTTGTCTATGATCTTTATGGCCACCTGTTGAAGAACAGATCAGAGTCAGGGTACAGCGTAACGCCCGGGGATGAACTCACCGCGTATTCATTAGCCTTTGAGCTGCCTGTGAAGTCAGTGGATCACGTCCTCACATGCACCGGGAAGAGATCAAAGGCGAGATCACATGCGAGGGGAACCGACACGCACCTGTCCGCCGCATGGGATCGCATAGCTATCTTTCAAGCGATTTCCTCAGGCTAAAGGTCGGTAATTGAATGGGTGCGGCAGACTAATTGAGGTTAGCTCATCATAAACACCTCGTTCGGATGAAACCTTCCAGTTGCTGGAGTGATTAATTCTCACCTACTTCAGACACAAAGAGAACTAAAGGCGAAGTCATAAAAGAATGTGCCGGGCCGATTTTTAAATCTGGACATGACTACACTGCTTCGAAAAAGTCCCTACACGTCAACCTACATGGGGTTGCCTGAGTGGTTGCCAGGTGTCTAATCTTCACATAGAATTTCATCTAATTTTATTGTACTATGTGGTTTTGCTGTTCGAATGATTGATTAGCCAAGCCTTCAGGTCCAGTTCACCATGACTGTGGATCAAGACGGCAAGAGGACAACGTCTAAGTGAGTTCATTGATGCAAAAAACGAAAGCATTGGTCTATAGAGCTGGGTGGAAAAATGATGTGGTCAGATGATTTATTCCTCTACGTATATTCAGCAAGAGGGCAAATGCTTGACGCTCTTGGGAAGAGGGTGCCGCTAGTACCTCTATTGGAGAGATGACATAAAAAATTTCATTGTACCTCTTAGATGTAAGGGTCACTTCAAATCAACACTTGAATTATTCTGATTAATGACCTGATCAATATGATGGAAGACTTCTATCCTGACAGACACGGTCTTCTAATCACCTGACAGGTTATGGTGGCTAACACTATCGAAACACATGATATTGATTTTGATCTATTTGTGTAGGCGGCTCAGGTGGCACAGTGGTGAATTATGCTATCATACTACCGCTGGGATTCAGGGTTCGAATCCACAGTGATGCTTTCGGCCAGTCGGGCATCTACATACAGATGTAATTGGTTATTTCTGGGTGAGGGGATGGATTGTGTCCTGTCCGGGGTGTGTTACTGCAATGCAGTCGGTGATTCCCTGAAAATCTGACCCACTGCAAACCCGACTGGGATAAAGCAGTGGTAAAAAAATGAAAATGATGATGATCTGTTCGCGTATTCATATTTATAATCTTCACAAATGATGTAATTTTCAAAAAGCTGCATGAAAAGCAGCTTAATGTTATGAAACAGAACAGGAGATTGTACCACTGTGAATAAGCGTGGTAATACCTCAGCCCCTCGATGAGGGCTTGATGATGAATCAGGGCAAAACGACAGGAAGAATCCATTATCACTAATCACTCTGACACATAACAACATGTTCCACAATCCATAATCCACATGTCCAGTCTACGTACATACATACCCCCCCCCCCCATCCTGACAGTTTCATAATGACTGGATAGGTCGGTCATGTAAGCTCATGGGCAAAAACCCAGATTTCTTACTTAAAATAAAAGTAATAATACAGTCAACCAGAAGATTCTCTGTTAGGGTCTATTATGTTAGCCCACCACTGCTAAATCTCAGCCAATCATGTCTGTATAGATGCCCGGCCGGGCGCATCACAGGTAAAAACAACCACAGTGTAAACAAAGTCAATATTTAGACTATAATAACAGTAACAAGTAAAGGAATGATATGTTGACATTTTGCACAGTCCTTAGTGCTTAGTTGGGCCACTTTTGTTACACAATACACTTGACGTGAGTGAACTCCAAAATATTTTCCTGGAACCATCTCCTATCTGTGGCCACAAGGAACACAGTGATGGAAAAAAGTGCTCAATCAAATGCACCACATCACCAGTTCCAAACCTGACCAAAGGTCAGAGCCCGACTTAAAAAACATAATGAGAAAAACACCATAACCAGTGACTGAAACACATCCAGGCATAAAATGTGTTGTTCTCTGTACTTCTAATATAAATGTTTACATTACCAGCTTCATGCTTTTACTTAGATCCTCACTAAGGTAGATTTGATGAGACTGAATGGACCCAAATTCCCACAGACACACCTTGAACTCTGCTTATTTTCTTCCTATTTCTGCACTGAATTCAGTCGTGGCCAATTGGAACTTAACTCTCTTCTTACTGCTGTCACCTCCACCACCAATCAAAGAAAGCTGAGGCTGTCATGTGCTTCCTTCTAGACGCACATAGCTGGGCACTCCCTTTCACCTGCAAGGGGGCGGGGTCTCAAAGAGAGCAGCATCGTGTGCCGTATACCTGTGCAGATGCCATGACCGGTCAGCAGAGGTCGCACTTACGCCAACGATATGGAATCGTCATTACATTCACTGTCCCTCTACAGACACACAGCCAATCGTGTGTCCGTGCAGGCGCCCGGCCGGTTGATACCTTTTGCTTTTTTTCCTATATTTTATGCGTCTTCCATTTTCTCCCAATTTAGTGTAGTCAATTTTTCTTCCACTGCTGGGGACCCCCGATTTTTTGCAGTTGAGGAGGGTATACTGCTGCTCACGCCTCCTCCGACCCACGCGCAGCCCTTAACGGTATCCTTTTCCACCCATGCACTCTGCACAGGCGCCGCTATCCGCCAATCAGGGTCCTTACACAGCGTTTGAAGACCCCGCCCACATATTCCAGTCATCCCTCCCTGCAGGCACTGTCAAATATGCCCGCCAGATGGCGCCCAGCCGACCGGTGGCAATACGGAGTTTCGAACCGAGGAGTTCAGAATCTCGACACTGGTGTGCTAGCGTAATATCCTGCTGTGCCACCTGGGCGCCCATCTTTTGCTTTTTAAAACACAACGTCCTACAAACTCCTTACTGGGTGTCACATATTTTTGGACATATAGTTTGAATAACAGTATGAATCATAAAAAATTCCATTAAATATTATGCATACACACTCGTTTGAAATGTGAGCAAAAAAGAAATTCGAATTTAATGCTGCAGTGATTTGATTCTGCAAATTATAGGTTTGTGGAACCTAATTCTGATGATCTCAAATAACTGTGATTGGCTTAAATAACTGTTATTAAGCAGTAATAACGAAATAGTAATAATTGTGACATGCCTTTATAACAGTATAGCTGGAGGGTTGCACCACCAGGCATTTTAGAGGTTTAGATGCAACAATAAACGCTAAAAGTGTTTGATTTTCATGCATTAAGAAAGTGTTTACAGTGTTTATTCTACAGTACCTAATAAAGGTTAAGTCTGTGTGTCGCCACTGACCTCCTCTCAGACACTTTAGTCCTTTGCATGTAGTGCTTCAGCTGTTTGTACTTTTTTAGTAATGGCTTTGAGTAGGTGTGTCTGCCAGACGCAAACGTGGACCGGATTGTAGGTCAGACTAAAGGAGACCTGATGTCTTGGGACAAACGTATAATTGTACATACAGAAGGTTCAGCGAACAGATCGTTTATAACTGCAGACTGAATAAACTGTACTAAACATGTTCAGTAATGGATTTCATTAGTGTACATGAGAGGAGTAGCATTCAGTATGAATTTTAAATGAAACGTTAAAACGACTATATTGACAGTGTTAGTGGCAGAGGCTGGCATTAATCTGGCATTGAATAGAGCAACAGTGTCTATTATTATCGTTATCAATTATTTTACATTATTAGAGATGCAGACAAGCAGCCAAGATTAGAATTGGTCAATTTTTGCATCAAGGACAGCTGATTAGTGTGGTCACCACATACTGGTCTGCATACCTGAACTATCAGATTCCCTTACCAACACAACCATCCTCATTTTATCCAGACTTGGGATCGGCACTAAGAGCGCACTGACAAGTGCACATCACAGTGGCTAGACCAACCATAGACACAGCCAACCTTTTGTCCAATATCCCAAACTACCCCAGACACAGTCGATCATGTCTGTGTAGACGCTGGACTGGCCGATAGCACCCCCAACCACTAGTGGACAAGCGTCACAAAATGTCCATCCTTTAAACTAGACAAAAAATGTGCTGTTATAATTTCAGCCCCTATTGATGCAAAGCACCAGTGTGAATGGTCCTGAATCTGCCCTCTTTCTGTTGTGTAATGTAACAAATGACAGCACAACAATGTTCACTTGAGATTAACCAGTGGTGTATGGATTACTGATGGACTCTTGGGGACACCGAGTCAGGTGGATGCAGTTCAGCTGATTATGGCTTGAAATGCAGGCGGGACGTTTCTCTGATTAGAGCTGCCGCTCGGTCACAATAACGTCCAGTCAAAAACTAGAAGACAAACTCTAATTGATGCAAAGCACCAGTGTGAGTGGTCGTAAATCTGCACACATTTGCTTCAGTAATGTAAGTAAATACTGTAGGAGAAACAGCTCCGTCACAATGACGTGCAGCTGAAAGAAGGGTGCGCGGTGCACCAATGCAAAACGCCAGTCCCAGAGATCCTGACAAAAACGACCAGCCAGATCAATGAGGTGTTTTATATACAGCTTAGCCGACCTGTGTACTTGGCATCCATATGTGGAGTGCTGTAAGGAAAACGGCTGCTCTGTGAGAAGAACATTTGAATCTGGATTATGAATTTAGGTTTTTATTTTATTGATATTAATATGTATATCATCTCCACCATGACTCAAATTAAAGTCTGCTCACATGTGCGGCGTGTAAAATGGTAAAAATGGCAGCAGGGGAGAACTTTAGATGACATGTTATTAGTTTGAAACAAAACCAGTGCTGTACTGGTTTTATTTCAGCAAATGATTCAGGCGGTGACACCGGATTATACTTGTAATCAGTGGGCAAAATCAAACAAGGGCTTGAAATGCAGACAAGAAGTTATCATGGCAATTCTGTAGGGAAAGCTGTTCACCTGGGGACCAGTGGTAGCTCGTGGTTAATGTACTGGACTAGTACTTAGAAGGTTGCAGGTTTACGCCTTACTACTGCCAGGTTGCCACTGTCTGGCCCCTGACCAAGGCGCTTAAACCTCAATTGCTCAAACTGATAAAAGCGAAATGCTGAAAATGCCACGGATACCTGGAAACTCTGTATGGGGCGCTTTAAGGAAAAGAGCCACTCCAAGGTCTGCATGTGCAATATTTAACTAGACTGGTATTTTGGTTTTGATATTATATTTATAAAATATATCTACTATATATTTTACGTGCAAGTGTGAGCATGTTACATGAGTCCAGACTTTTGCACAAGTTTAAACACACAAATTAATTTTCATGAAGTTCAGTCAGTGCTTAGCTTCTGCCTGACACATTTTATGTTATTTGTCATTTCTCCAACAAAGGGGAGGCACGGCACGGCACGGTGGCTTGCACTGTCGCCTCAGAGCAAGAAGGTCCTGGGTTCGATCCCCAGGTGGGGTGGTCCGGGTCCTTTCTGTGTGGAGTTTGCATGTTCTCCACGTGTCCGCGTGGGTTTCCTCCGGGACCTCCGGTTTCCTCCCACAGTCCAAAGACGTGCAAGTGAGGTGAACTGGAGACACTAAGTCGTCCAGGACTGTGTTCGATATAATCTTGTGAACTGATGAATCTTGTGTAATGAGTAACTACCGTTCCTGTCATGAATGTAACCAAATGACGTTAAAATCCTAATAAACAAACAAACAAACTCCAGCAAAGAAGCAGTAATGGTGCATGAAAATGTTCAAAGTTTGAGCTTTAAATTCACTTAAAATTCAACAAATCTTGGAGCAGGTCAAGTGGTGTCCAAACTTATTCTGAACACTGCTGTTCCTTGAACCTTGGACTGAATACAGACACATAATCCCCTGTCTGGTGCATAAACTACTTCTCTAAGCTCGGAGTTCTTCCCACAGCTCCACCCGGGTGCAGCAGTAGGACCAGTAGGTGCACTCACCTCAGTTTTGGTTATTCTGTGCTTGGCCAGTTTGACCACAGCGAAGTTCCCTTTGCCCAGAGTTCGCTCGATATCGTAGAAGCCCACACGCACCGGAGCGCGCAGCGCCGCTTTCGGTTCACAGTCGGCCATGACCATGCTGCACGGCGGGGACACGGGGGCAGGAGGACCGGACAGTCCCGACACTTCAGGCTCGACTCAGAGACAGGTCACGGGTGCGAACCGAGCCGCCCGAACTGGGAGAGAGCGAAACCATGTCTGTGGGGAGCGCCGGCACGGTGCGAGCGCTGGTGAAGTGAACTGGGAGAGAAACTGGACCGTGTCAAAGTGAACCCCTTCCTCCTCCTTCTGTCTGTACAATAGAGCTGTACTGGTGTCTGCGCAGGTGCCGGTGTCTGATCACTCGCTGGTGTGAGTGTGTGTGAGAGAGAGAGAGAGAGAGAGAGAGAGAGAGCGGCATCGTGTTCTATCGGTTGACGTGTATTGACGTCAGAGCCGAGGGGGGTTATTTGTACCGGAGGGGGCGGGGCTTCCACACTATCGTGCCAAACTCGTCGCCACGGAGACCAGAGTCAGCGCTGACGTCAAGCGGCCGTGTTGCTCTACCCAACACAAATGTTTGCCCCACCAGGCTGGTGCAGCGGTGCACAAACTTCTCCCCAATATGCAACCTGCACCAGTGCATTATTATGTTCTCCTGTATTTATTTACTTATTAGGATTTTAACGTCATGTTTCACACACTTTGGTCACATTCATGACAAGCACAAGGTTTTAATATCAAACACAGTCAGTCATGGACTATTTTTGTATCTCCAGTTCACCTCACTTGCATGTCTTTGGACTGTGAGAGGAAACCCACACAGACACAGGGAGAACATGCAAACTCCACACAGAAAGCACCCGGACTGCTTAACCTGGGAATCAAACCCAGGACCTTCTTGCTGTGAGGCAACATTGCTACCCACCGAGCCATCGTGTTGCCCATGTACTTCTGTAAGGAGAACATGCAAACTCCACACAGAAAGGACCCGGACCGCTCCACCTAGGAATCAAACCCAGGGCTTTTGGAGTGTGGGAGGAAACCGGAGCACCTGGAGGAAACCCACACAAACACGGGGAGAACATGCAAACTCCACACAGAAAGGACTCGTACCACCCCACCTGGGAATCAAACTTGCATGTACTCCTGTATGGAGAACATGCAAACTCCACACAGAAAGGACCCAGACCGCTCCATCTGGGAGTCGAACCCTATGAGGCAACATTGCTACCCACCGAGCCATCGTGTCGCCCATGTACTCCTGTAAGGAGAACATGCAAACTCCACACAGAAAGGACCCGGACCGCTCCACCTAGGAATCAAACCCAGGACCTTCTTCATGTGAGGTGACAGTGCTACCCAAGAAGCCATCGTGCCGCCCAGGTACTCCTGTAAGGAAAACATGCAAACTCCACACAGAAAGGAAATAAACCCAGGACCTTCTTGCTTTTCGTGCTGCTGTACAGTGCTACCCACCGAGCCTGATGCCACTCATCTTAATGCCACTTCATGGTTTGGGAATGAGGGCACAAATTTTTGCAGTTTTGCAAGTGAAATCTTTGCCCATTGTTGCTTGATAAAAGACTTTAGCTGCTCAACAATCTGTTATCTGATTCTTTTCTTCATGATGCACTATACATTTTCAGTAGGAGACAGACAGGCTGCAGGCGGGCCAGTCTAGCAAACACACTCTGTGTCTCCAAAGTCACGCTCTCGTAGCACGTTCAGCATGAAGCCTTGCTGAAATGAATATGGACTTCTTGGGAAAAGAAGTTGCCTCAAAAATCCCATTATACACCTTCATGTCAAGGGTACCTTCCCACAAATGCAATCCTGCAAGCCAGCTGATGACAGGTTGGATGACAGTCTTCTCATCTTTTGCATGAAAAAGCTTATTCAAAAACAAGCCGAAACAAGACTTATCTGACCACAGCACGTTTCCACTGTCTTTTGCAGAGGAGAACTGTCAGGGCTCTTTAGGCTCTTCTAAAAATAATAAAAGGATTGGAATAAAGACGCCTTTTTGTCGCCCCCTGTTGTTGCATTGTTGTTACAAGTTTGAGTATAAAGAAGAGTCACGGTTTAAAAGTCAAGGTTCATCTACTGGTCTTTGGTCAAGCAATAGGTATGATGGTTTCTCATGCAGTGATTTCTCAGGGTTTGAAGGTCACACTTAATCAACATTGGTTTCCTACCTTGCCATACAAATATCAGAATTTCCTGAATCTTTTAACAATATTATGTACGGTAGATGGTAAAAGACATACATTATTTGCAATCTTGCACTGAAAAATTTTCTAGTGGTGAGCCACGACCCATCTTTCCTTGCAAACGCTGAGATTTTGGTGGAACCTCCTTTTATGAGACCCTCACCTGTTACCATTTCACCAGCCTATTGTTTCAACATGATGGAACTTTAACATTCCATAATAATAATATAATAATATGATAATAATGTTGCAGGTGGCAAATTCAAAATTAAGTTGTTAAGCCAAAAGATTAAAGGTCATTGTACTTTTGTCAGTTGAATAAAAGTCGAAGGCAATAAACAAATCCACAATTACTCAAGTCTGGTTTCTAATGGTGCTTGAATTGTTTAGCTAATGTCTTGACTCTCTGCAGGACTTTGTCCATCATAGGTGTCCTCGGTTCCTTGTTAAATTGAAGACACTTTACCTAAAAACCCCCATCAATGCTGCAAAAAGTTAATTGTTTATTACAACAGATGCCTCAAAGCATAATATATAATATATAATATTGAGATAATAATGTATTTGGTTCTTGAATTTGGTCACAGTCAGTGAGAAATGTGTTCTCTTTGTGTTATGTAGTTTGCTCCAGATACTCCGGTTTTCTGTGTCCTCCGAAAGACATGCAGAAGGTGGATTACTTGCTCTAAATTGAAACTGAATGTAAATTATTGAGCGTTATAACGAACCGAAGTACTGGGCTCAAACCAATAAACGCAATAAACGGTAATTGTTAACCAACGGCGACACCTGCTGGCAATGCAGATATAACAACTTGGTTGTATTTTTCAAAACAGATTTTAATACCCTGTGGGGCAGGAGTGTGGGTGACGCACAGATCTGGGGTCCTGGAGAACTTGGTTCGGACCTTTCTTCCAGTTAATGTCTCACCTTCAAAAAAAGGTGATGAAGGTTGACTGGCTGCTAAGTAGCACATGATCAGAAGTATTATAACTGACAAATGATATGTTTACAATTGACAACAGTTTGGGGAAGGCTGTTTCCTATTCTAGCAATACTCTGCTCCTGTGTACAAAGTCAGGGCAAGTCAGGCATACAACAAACATAGTAGCTATATCTGGGGAGAGGGGGGGTGGCCAAAATCCAGCATGTTCCTACCTTGCACCCAGTGATTTCCAGTGACCCACAGCGACCCTGACCAGGAAAAAGCGATTAATAAAAATGATTCAAAACTGATTAATACACATTTAATCCACCAATCCTTTTAAACCAGTTTATTAGTCCTTAGATAGTGTTAAAAATGTTTGAATATGATGTTCGTTTCAACACACCTGCTGCATGCATCATACAAAAACCAAAACTGTTGCCATGACGACTATACAATCAAATTCACATATAAATAAATCATGTATACAGTTGAAGGTAAAATTTGACATACATTTTTAAGGGCCTTTTATTCTTGAAATCGTTATATGCAATAAATGCACCATGAATTAGATGCTGCTGGAACACAGGTGACACTGTTTTCTGTCAAGTGAGCTACGTATTTGTTACCATGTGCTTAGAGGCTGTTGCTCCTGTTCTTACTAGCTTCGGTTGCACTCTCCATGCAAATATACATATAAATCCTCAAATTAGTAACTCTTTATCAAAACAACACATTGAGAACAATAAAAAATAATAAAACGTTCACAAATGTATAGTTAAGTGAGAGGAATTCCTTTAGCAAGCTTAACAAAACTGTCTTTGATCTGGTAGTGCACAGCCGGATCATTAGAGTCTGAAAAACAAAAGGGACATGAGCAGTGAGACAGGACAGGACATTGTTCAGATGAGCAGAAGGGTCATCGGTGAGGCTTTCGGAATGGACCGTCCTGTTTTCGGAAACTGGCATACACGGAGGAAGTGGCTCCGAGCTGATGACACCTTTGTGATTCTTTCTATTCTTTATTTTTAGAAAACTGTACCTGCTGTCCCCCGGGGGACGAGTGTTTACAGGACCCCATGTCCTTCACATTGGTTTAATAAAGAGCAAATCAAAGTACAAAATCAAGGACAGAAAGAGATGAGATGATTTCCAGCCAGTTGTGCTGGAGGTCACTTGGATTTCTTCCATTACTGGACATGTTTACTATCCATAGATGTCGTTTTCCACCCACCCCGCCTCCATGCCCGCTGGAGGGCGGCAGGTCTCGTAGATGGCGTTGGTGACGAAGCCCGTGGTGCCGCTCGGGACGTTCTCGTAGTCCAGTGAGGGGCTGCTGGGATCTGTGATACTATACGTTCTGCTGATTTCTGAGCTCATGTATTCCAGATGGGCGACATGCTGGGTGGGGATTTTTTTGGGAGCGTAGGCGCTGGTGTTCTTCAGGGCAGAAGATGATAACCACTGTCCAGGAACAGCATAGATTTCATTTTGTTCTGTTTTCCTGGAAGAACATAATAATGAGAAGATACAAAGTGTTACCAATCAGTGTTTTTCAAGTGGCGCAACGGTAAAACACGCTAGCACACCAGAGCTAAAAATCCCAAACTCGTCGGTTCTAATCTCAGCTCTGCCACCTGGCAGGCTGGGCACATATTCGTAATCTAATTGGCAGTTGCCGGAGGGGATTCCTCATAACTGATGCAGTTATGACCTCTGCTGGGTCATTGATGGCGCCTGCACAGAGACTAGGGATGATGAGGATCAGGGTGTGGCCTCATGAAAAGATGCAGTCGGTACTGCACAAGTGTTGGGGCGTGTGTTAGTCACGGCTCTCCTCAGTCAGAGCGGAGGTCAACATCAGTAGAGAGGAAGCACAATGCAATCGGGTAATAGGATACGACTAGATTGGGAGGAAAATTGGAGGAAAAACATCCAGTGAGCAGCAGTTCTGTGGGTACAAACACCTCGGTGATGAGAGAGGTCAGAGAAGAACCAGCCAGACTGGTATGAGCTGACAGAAAGGCTTTGGTAACTCAACCACTCTTTAAGATTTACTCCTGCCACCCAAGAACAGGAATCCAGTCTACAGTAGACACAGGCTCACTGAACCTGGACAGTTGTAGATGCCTGAGCTGATATTTGACGTAAACATGACATCGATGTGTTATTGTGTGATAGCTGTGATTGTAAATTGTCTGTTTAACACTGCAATTTCCCTCAGGGATCAATAAAGTAATCAATCAATCTGTCTGTCTCCCTGTCTGTCTGTCTGTCTATAACAGGTATTTGGACCAAAATAATCTGCCAAGGCAGCTGAAATATATTTACTACATTTACGGCATTTAGCAGACACTTTTATCCAAAGCGACTTACAGTACTGTCACAGTATACAATCTAAGCAATTGAGGGCTTGAACCAGCAACCTTCTGATTACTGGTAGAGTAACTTAACCACTAGGCTACAGCTGTCCCTACCACTAATCAATCTGCATTCACACCCTTCAAAATGACTTATTTATTACTGACGTCTTTGAAAGCTTTAACACTCACTTCTTAGCCACGACTCTGTAACAGAGGACCACTGAGACCACCAGTATGAGCAGCAGCAGGACAGGCACAGTACCCAGCAGGATGTAGTAAACATTGATGGAGGCATCTGATACAGTCACTGAGCACAGAATCAAAAACAATTCAGCAGGACATTGGTTCTAATAATGAGCAATCATTTAAATATTGTAAACAGACCAGCTCTGTGATTCTCATTCAGTACATAGATCGCTTATTTTGGAGCTCTGATTTACCTGATGATTCAGAAAATCCTGTTTTTACTTTTTCATAATCCGAAGTGGCAGGTAGTTGTTTTGGTTTCAGGGTTACGTCTGGAATGAAAAGATAGAATTAGTTTATACATCAAATGTAATATTTTTTTAGACTGAATGATAAACAACCAACTACAAACAACTAACTTGCAAATTTCTCACACTAATCAGTTTCAGACCTTCAAACTACTTGTATTTACTTATATTAGACAAGTAAACACTCCCCCCCCCCCCCCAATTTTCTCCCCTAATCTAGTCGTATCCAATTACCCTGATTGTGTCATGCTACCCTTCTATCGATACAACCCTCCACTGCTGACTGAGGAGCAGACGGCACGTGTGCAGTAGCTGACTGCATCTTTTCACCTGCATGAGGCGAGTTCATATACGAATCAGCCTTGTGCACAGATGATCAGCATTATTCCTCAATTCCATCAATCAGCCAGCAGAGGTCGTAATTGCACCAGTTATGGTTTGGCTCATTCCGATACGATGTACTCGAAACCCCAGCTCTGATGTGCTAGCCTATTTTTTTAAACGATGATTTGCAGGAAAAATGCTTTTCAGCCCTTTCTGGTCCTATGTGAAAACTTAATTAATCCTTAGCTACTAAATTAACCAGTTAACCAAAGTCAATTGACAAAAGTCTTTCGTTAGCTGGTTTCTGAAAAATACTCTCAAGTGGAATTCTACTGCAACTAGGTAAACAAATAAGGATACAGAAGTTGTCATGCAGTAATTCTACTTCTAAGGAGTGGAAGAATTTGTTGTGGCTGCACATTAATTACATTGCTGAAAAGACTAAATAGTCCTCGTTCTGACTGCTGGAGAAAGAATCTGAAATCAGTTGCAATGCAACACTGTTTACCTGAGCGAGTGCTGGAATTTCCTGCAGCAGTGGGAACCAGGGATTTTTCTAAATTATACAGAGACAAACAGTGGAGATCTTTAAAAAACAGCTTTATTACATACAGTGGAAAAAACAAGTGTTTCAGCATATTAGTGTTTGTTCTTTCATACACACTAAATGCCTGAAAGTATGTGGACAACCCGACTGTGCCTTTGCGCACAAAGCAAGGTCCATAAAGACATGGGTGTGTTTACATACTGCACTTTGTATATACTGCATACTGCACTCACTATATACTGTATACTGCACTCACTATATACTGCATACTGCACTCACTATATACTGCATACTGCACTCACTATATACTGTATACTGCACTCACTATATACTGTATAGTGCACTCAGTCTCTACTGTATAGTGCACTCAGTATATACTGCATACTGCACTCAGTATATACTGCATACTGCACTCAGTATATACTGTATAGTATATACAGTCCAATATCTGGACATTCTGGACCCACCTTCTGAGTACTTGCATATGAAGTTGTTCTTGATGTTGCAGTTGCTGTGAATCCATTTGAACATCCGGCTGCCTTGCTGAGGAGCAGAAGCGCTGGGTCTGTGGTACAAAGCCACACAGTGTGCAGAACCACATGAGGGCTCTTCAAACAGCCAGTTCCTGCAACACAGAGCAATTTAGCCAGTAGTCATTCTACTCTTTGATGGTGGGTGGGCTGCATTCATTTAAGATTAATGCATTAATATAGAGTCAATGCAGTGACTGCTGGAAAGATCATGAAAAATAGATTTAATTTTAATTAGCTTAATCTCACACTGACATTATTATGCAAATCAAAGCAAACCTGTAAAAAATTGCTTTATCCTGGTTAAAGTCACAGTGGGTCTGATTTCCCTGGAAGGGTGAAATGGAGTAACACACTCTCAGACAGGACACATTGGGGATGCCAATACAGATCCTCAGACATAGCTAATCATTTCTGTATGTAGATGCCTGGCTGATTCAAACCCTGGATCCCAGAAGTAGTGGGCAAGCGTAATTTACCGCTGCACCCCTTATCACAACATATTTTCTTCTATATTATTTAAATGAGATATTTTTTGCTAAATAGTGATTTAATTTCTAATGCCAAATGTTATTTATTATAAATGAGTAAGATTTGATGCATTAACTACACCAACGTTCGAATCTCAGCAGTGATAACTGAAAACATAGACACAAGAGTGTTTTTAAAGAAGTGTGTTTACAGTGGAAAAAATATACACACAGTACCCTAGTCTAAATCATTTATTACATTAAACAGTGTAAACCAGGTAGGCTTCAGTCTGTAATGCAAATCATACCTGTAGGTGGTCCGACTCCGATCCAGCCAATAATAGTGTGATAAGCAGTCCCCGGCTCCTGACCCTCTGCGGCCCTGGTTTCTTCTCAGACCGATCCAGAAGTCCCCGTAAGCGACCTGTGACCCTCGAACAAATTTCTCCACCAGCTTTTGCTCATTTTCGGATTCGATACTGAGCAGTTCTCCGTCATCTTCTCTGCATGCCCATCTGGCCTCCTCAAAACCAACCCTGAACGTACTGTCCTGGTGGTAGGCGATCTTATAGCAAGGCCTCTCGATGCCCCGGCGGCATATTCGCTGACCTACAACAACAATACACAATGGAGAAAACACACTGTTCTGTTTAGAAGTAATTGACACACTGAAATTGAAATTATATTTACATTTAGACCTTGAATAATTAATGCACAAAAGCATTTAAAGGTGTTTCACAAAAACGTTTAAGAAATGTCCCAACAACTGCAGCTTGTGTTTTATTTTTTATTTTTCAATACAGACATGGGTTACACTGTCCACAGTCAAGCCAGCTTTACATCTGCATGGGAAAGAAGCCCCTGCTTTAAAATTAGAACCCAAAACATGTGGGAGATCCCATGTAAAAAGAAAAAGTTAATGCTGACATCAAGCTCGCTTGACTGTGGACAGCGACTCGCTTTTAATTCATGGCACACTTGTTTTCTAGTGGTTCTTGGATTATATCTGGGCATCTGGACAAACCTTCTCTCATCATAAGCTGACAGTTTGGGTTTTCTTTCTGTCCTTGGCTAAGAGACCACTGTTCTTTGTGATGAATGCAGTCGAACCAGCCTTATTTGTATGAGCAAAGGCAAATCAACAGCTGTAGTTAATTATGATTATTATGTAATCATAATCATGAGTCCAAACTATGAGGGTATATGTAGAATGTTTTATTAATAGTAAAGTTGCTGTATGGTATGTATAGTTTTGACCCTGTATATGTATGTATATATGCATTTATAGTGTTTAGTTAACTTGAGAGTAGTTTTTCGGACGTAGCCTGCAAACAACTGTTAGAAATAGTATGCATTATGCTTTTTAAGTTTTTAAAAGGCTGAATGAAACGAATTCTGAGCTAACGCGATATGTTTACGACTTCGCTGGAAAACCTATTAACACAAAACTTTGAGAACTTGAACGCTTCCCATATTTCTACTGAGCGAGTCAAATCAGTTTGAAGGAAAACAAAAGGGATTTTTTTTTAATGTAGCAAAAGTCACTGATTTAAGATTATTTCTCTAGTTTTAAGCCTAATTAAAAATCACACACACACACACACACACATTAACATGACAGCTGTTACGGCTGAACAGGCCTTTATATAAACCGTTACTTTTCATGCACATCCATCCGCTCGTACTTACTCGAGAACCCTTTCAGCGCGCAGCCTGGATGATAACAAACTGCCAAAACCGTTCCGATAAGCTTCATTAAGTCCATCTTCACATAGTTTTGCACTACATCAGCAATTCTGCGCTGTTTAATGCGCCACTTCGGTGCACGAAAACGTCCCAGTGAAAAATATAAAAGCAGGAGGGGTGAAAAGTTTCCAGTGTGACTGGGCAAACGATCCCACACACTCATGTCCCAGACTGCATACTACACTCGCATACTACAGAGTATACATTTCCAGGCTAGGGCAGTACAGGCTGCATACTACACTCGCATACTAGATAGTATACATTCCCAGACATGGACAGCACAGACTGTATGCTAACAGTAACAATTCATGAAGTATTTACTGTATTTAACTGCTCATATATGCTGTCTTTTAACCTTTCACTTTCATATCACAACAAAAATTGTTTAAGAAGTATAATCAACTAATAGTTAACGAAAAATAGGAATTCAGGCAACAACATTAGTAATTTCTTTCAAAGCTGTTGGTTGTTGATAATTACAGCCATGAGACTTCTATTTCAAAAGTTTAGGAAAACTTAAAAGCAGCAAGAACAACAGTTACCCAGAAATGGAACTTTTGGCAATGATTCAGGGCTGATTGTTTGACCCCAGGGACACCGTACCTGCAGTGAAGTATGGTGGTGGGAGCATAATGTTCTGTGGCTTGATGTCAACATCAAGTGATACTGGGGCATTAAACATCACTGAAGGAAACATAAATGAAATTATGTTCTAAGACGTACTAGAGGAAAATGTAATCTTATTGAACATCAAACCAAATCTGGATGTTTTAACGAGACAACGACCCTAAATATAAAGTCAAAATGAGTTAAGGCAACAACATTAATAAATTCTTTCAAAGCTGTTGGTTGTTGATAATTACAGCCATGAGACTTCTATTTCAAACAATAAAGAAAAGATTTGTGGTGCAGAATTGTGGTTTAATTCTTACCTATTCTTTTTTGTTGTCCTTCTCAAGTTTCCCAATGTTATATCAAGTTGATTCAAGTCAAGAGATTGGATAAGCAATGCAAGCACCTCAACCTTCATTAAACAAACAAACAAAAAACTTGAGCTATTTTAAACTTATGCTTTAGCTGGTAGTCTTAAAATGTCCATTTAAACAGTGGGCAGTGGTAGCTCAGCGGTTAAGATACTTTATTGGCCAAGTATGTGGATACACACAAGGAATTTGTTTCCGGCTGATGGTATCTCTCTAGTAATAATACAGTGTACAGGCAATGTATACATTAAACATTAAACACAAAACCACAAAATTATACAAACTATAAGATTATATACAGGCAATATACAGATATGTAATTTAGCAGCATGTGAAATATTTACAAAACAGTAAAGTGCACAACATGTAGGATGAATACTACAGTGTAGTCAATTGGCAGCAGATGAATATTGTTACGCTTAGGTCTGTATTATCAGTCATTTAATTATTTAGGAGGGAGATGGCCTGTGGGAAGAAACTGCTCTTGAATCTGGTGGTTTTAATGTGGATGGATCTATAGCGCCTGCCGTAGGGGAGGGGTTGAATGAAGTAATGGCCAGGGTGTGAGGAGTCAGTGATAATTTTCTCTGCCCGTTTCTTGGTTCTTGAAGTATACAAGTCCTGGAGAGAGGGCAGAGGAGCACCGATGTAATCCGAGGTTGCTGGAAAGTTGCCACTGTTGGACCCCTGAGCCCTTAACTCTCAATTTCTGAAATTTCTGTTATAATTGAATGTGGTTTTGGATAAAAGCGTCAGCTAAATGTCAAAAATGTAAACATTAACAATTGTGCTCAAATCAATGCTTGTTTTAATGCACTGTGGCAGCTTAATGATTCTTGTGTTTTGATTTTTATATCTGCTTTATTCTTAAATTTCAAAATTCAAGTTGAATTATTTCTGAAATGTTTTGTTTGATATTAGTCATGGTACACACCTTTCTGGTGACTGACTGGCTGCTACTCTGACCTCTTGTAAAATGTCCTGATTTTTTGTATTGAATTTCTTGTACACATTTTGCATAAGTTCTGCAAAATCTCTGATAATATTTACTTTGAATTAAAGTTAATTCATGATCATAAACAAAGTTTAAGGTTAAACATTGTTTCTCGGTCATATTTGAAGTAGTATGAAAGAAATAATTTGATTGTGAAAAATATGTTTTGTTTGATTTACCTAAACAAGTAGAAAATTTTTTAATTTTGAAAACACTATGATACTATTTTATGGGTAAACTAAGTTACAATCATACTGCTTAGGACTTTTTAAATAGAGTCAACAAGGTCGGATTGAGATAGGAAACTGGAAAGGAAGGAAAGGAACAGTTTTGTCAGCAGCATGATTCCTTTTTTACTTCCCATGCATGTTTTAGTCCTGTTCATTCTCTGGCTAAACCTGGCAAAGAAAACAAACAAAAATTTGACCAGCCATTAATCTTACTTAAGATTTAATCTAAAAAAACAACATGTAATAATCACTTTAGTTTTTTGTTATTTAACATATGTTCCGTGCATATATCCACTTTAAATTTACACATATTGTCTTTTGACATTGTCAATATGAACAAAAAAGATTTTTTTTAAAGAATTAACAACTATTTTATTAAAAAATAGAAGCAAACAAATGTTCCCATCCAATTTGCACCTGGTTTTATTATGAAAAGTGTTTCAATCGATTGTTAAGATTTCATGAAGCAAAATTTCACAACACACTCTCAGAATGATAGGAAAGATAAGAAAGAACTTAAAAGTCCTTGGAAAAGAGTTGCAGGAAAACTTAAAAGCAGCAAGAACAACAGTTAAACAACAAGAAGTAAAAAATAGAACTGTTTCGTGGCTTAATGTCAACATCATTGAATGAAAACTTACTAGAGGAAAATGTAATCTTATTGAACAGCAAATTAAATCTAGATGTTTTAACGAGACAATGACCCCAAATATAAAGTCAAAATGAGTGAAGACCGATGTCTTGTCCACCAGGTGGTGGCATTTGTTTTACAAAAACGTCCTGTTAAATCACTGATTACTGTTCTTGTGTTATAAGAGATTCACTTTTAACATATAATATATTTGCAGCCCCATACTCCCCTTGACTCTTTTTACATCGTATTGCAGTAAGCCAATCCACATTGTTTTCTTTAAAAAAATTTAACTGCTCTAACTCCCTGTTGACTAACTGGAATTTTGGACACCGAGTTCTCCAGGTGACCGATCTGGCCCACAGTTATTGTGTTTCAGAGCCTCAGGTATGGAGTCAGGACTCCCCTTACTTTATACCACCACAGTAAACAAAACAGTCTCAGTTTTCTGTATAAGCCACAAATCCCACTGTATTTCCTTACACAGTTCATAGTATCGTGGCCACAGGTACTTCAAGAAATGCAATCACACCATTGTTGTATAAAAATAACAAAGCTAGAGTAAAAACACACCAACAAACTTATCAGTTTGTTCTATCTGCATTGAATGAATGATGGTTCGAACATTTTCTTCTATTTTCAATCCAGGCTCTGTTAAGAGTTTTATATTCATGACAGGATGTGTGACAGTCTAACAGTAATGTTTAGAAATACTTTTAATTATTCACTAAAAGTTTATTCTCATATCTACAGGTACACATTATTTGGACACCTGACTATGAGCTTGTTGGACGTCACATTTCAAAAACAAATGGTATTAAAATAGAGTGATCTTTATGTGATCATTTTGGCTATAACAACAGCCGCTCTTCTGAGAAGGCTTCTCAAAGAACTATAAGAATTGCGAAGTGGTTTACAATGGTTTAAATTATTAAGGAAGTTATTAAAATATCTATTAACACATACTGAATGCACGACAAGAAAACCCTGGACAGGGCACCATAATTTACTGATATTAACCACTTTTTCAACTTTATTCTGGTCAAGAGTGAGAAGGCTTTATTCAAAACACTGGCCACAAAGCAAGAATTCATCTAAACAGAGTACCAATTTATCACAGGGGTTTTATATATGGTACACTTTCTTCTTTAATGCATTGAACATTTAGCAGGGTGGCCAGGGTTTTTTGTGTGTGGCGTTTGCATGTTCTCCCTGTGTCTGTGTAGGTTTCTTTCTTAAGTGTGAGTGTGTGCGTGTGTGTCTGCCCTGTGATGGACTGGCAACCTGTCCAGAGTGTTTCCTGCCTTTCGCCCAATGAATCAGACCCACTGCAACCCTGACCAGTTTAAACCGGTGGTAAAACAGACAATAAATGAATAAATGAACAATATGTGATTATTAATAGTGTAGTGTAACTTGCAGATGCTTTTAAAAACAACCTTCAGGACATACAGGGACTAGATTTGTATTTGTGACCTCTTACTTGATTAGAATTTTGGAATCTAAACTAATTAAATAGGTTTGTTTTATCCTGTTATAAATGTTTAACTCCAGAACTAGATACTGGTCATATACTTGAACACTGTGTAATGTATGATTTTCTTTCTTTATTCACTGCAGCATTAATGAAATCTGAGCTTAATACTAGATAGTAAAAAAAAAGAGAAAAACAAAGTGTGACTAGCTGAAATGTACAAGGTGAAACATATTCTCTTACTGTGAGGCTGTTTGGCAGAAACATAACTGTTTAATGTGCTCTTTGTCAGACAAAATCTCATGTTCTTTTGAACAGTCAATTAGCCTGTAGGGCTTTTATATCCCCGGTGAAACCTGAAAATGAATATGCATGTAAGCCACGCATGCCAGTGCAGAACTGGTTGTTTTTTCATCGCCTTTGGCAATAAATGTTAGTTCCCAGTGGATGATACTTACTGATTTATTCATTCATTGATGGCTCAGTGGTTAGAGCCCTGGGCTATTCATTGTATCGTTGTGAGTTTGAATTTCAGCTCCAACTTGCAGCCAGTGTTGGGCCCTTGTGCAAGGCCCTCTCGTCTCTTGGGGCACCATGATCCAGGAGGACTAAAATAGCTTAAGACCAACTCCTGTTAGATGTTTAAATTGAGATTAATCAGACCAAATGCTCAGGGTTTGAATTTCTGTTTAAAGAAATGGTGATCCATAGAGCACAATGGGAGGGGTCGGATGCTTGCAGGATTCCCCTTATCCTATACACACCTTTTTTACACCCATCAAATAGAAATTGAGGTACTATATAAGGGGCATCTCGAAGTGTCTGGCATATTCTGCATCAAGCCATTTCAGGACTGAACAAAGGTAGGTGATTCTGTCAGAACTGTATTGGTTCGAAGAAAGTACTAAATAAAATGTTTTTTAGATTATGTTTTGGCAGGTGAAAGATTACTGGGGTACCTAGAGTAATCCCATACAGACAGGGAAAACATGCCGAACTCCTTACAAACAGAAGGATCAACCCTAGGTCCAATAGACCTAGTGCTGGTGGCATGATGGCACAGCAGGTGATTTGGGTGTCGCACCACTTTTGACTCTGTGGGCTTGAGGTTCAGATTTTCTGGTCCATGTGGGTATGCTTAAGAAATGCAGGGTTTCTTTCACCACCCAAACATGCAGACGATTGGCTGGCTACTATAAATCTTTATTAGATGTTGTCCTGTAATTAATTGGTGCCATGTCCAGGGTTTAATCCCACCTTGGCCAAGTGATTCCAGCTGGCATCTGATCTACTGTGACCCTGACCATATTATTCAGGCTTAAGTTCTAAAGATTTCCTTATTACCTTCTTTTGCAGTGCAGATTTTCTCTTGGTGTGATCCTTGCAGTACAATCAAGGGAGAATAGCATCATTTTTAAATTAGACTGTAGATTAATGAATAGTTTGAGCTTCAAAAATGCATTTCTGGGCTTTATGGATTCTTTCAGAATGTTCTAAATTTTGTTTTCACCTTAAAATGGTTCTCATTAACACATCTGTTTTTATAGGACAGCGTACCTGGTAGGATTGTTTCCCCAGCAGTGAGGATGCTGCAGTTGCTCAGTCTCTCAGTGCTAGCTGTGGTTATACAGCCGGCCCTCTCCAGCTATAACTGCTCCTCCCTGTACAACAGGGTGCCAGGTATGTCTAATGCTCACAAACACTGACCTTTACTAGGTATTTTGTTATCAGATACTAAATTTCTTTATGTATATTCATTCAGACAACAGTGACCTGAGGGTGGACTGTGGTGTCAGCGTCATAACTCTGGAGGTTAACGCGTGTACGGCACAGTGGGCAGGCTTCAACCCGGGTAATCTGTCCTTGAATGGTCAGCACAACAACAGCCTTTGCAAAGGGACCATAGACACCAGCGTGGATCCGCCGGTCATCCATTACCAACTGCCTGTTAATGACAGCCATGGCAATCCGTGCCGAGAGTCCATGCTGGTAAGGGGGTTTGTTTCTGGTCCAAATTATATGATTTCTACATATTTAAATAAGCAAGATTACATGGGGAGGATTGAAGTTTGTCGATGCTTTAGAATGGAATTAATTAGTCTTAGCATGAGGTCTAATCTTAATCCCAGTCATAATAACAGACATAATCTGTCTAGCACTCAAATAGTTATGATTTATGTGGCTTTTTTATTCAAAATTAACACACCAAGACAGACGAGAATGAAATAGCTTTATGAAACCCTATATTTAATTAAGCGTGTTTTCAGTAGCTGCTTATCAGAGGCATTTTAGACCGTTCTAAGATTTCTAGCTTGGATAACCTTCTTAAATTGCTACATCTTCTTAGTTTGGTAAAGTTGATTGGACTTGATTATTCCAAAACAAATTGTTTTGTTAAATTTCTTGGGTGGGCATTGTATTGATGTATAATTTTATCGGGCAGGTCACTTTAACAAGTCACACCTTCAAAATTAGCTTAGCCAGAATGTGTTTTTTTTTATATTATCTTGACTTGGTTGAAAATCAGATCATATTAATTAATCCATGGGATTCACATAGTTGTTCCTACAGCTCTACACACACTGATTTTTCCTTCTTTAATACATAAAAAAGGTCCTAAGCAAGCATAAGTTCACTGTGTTCTTGACTCTCAGATCGTAAACGAGGTTCCTAGCGCCTCTGGACCCTTCAGCCAGTTCTCCACCATCCAGTCGGTCATCATCAGTGGCTACATCGACACGCCCAGCTCCTCAGTGGGAGTCATCAGCTATGCCACAGATCTCTTCTATCGCTTCACCTGCCGTTACCCTTTGGAGTACCTCATTAACAACACCAAGATAGTGGCGTAAGTTATACCCCAAACCCACCCACTTTTCCCCATAGAATTCAAATACTAAAGCTTTATTAAAATGTACTCAAGTAGCATCTTTGAGATGGTTGTATATCCATGCCACTCTTGTTTGGATCTGGCTACAATTCTGATCACTCTACCTGGTTGAATGGAGAAAGATTTACCAAATGAGATGGTTTTCTAGCACATACTTGACTTGCCAGTTCAGTCCATATATTATTGATATAATTAAGCTCAGGATCAAAAGCTTGGTTGTAGCCTGTTCCAGAAGCCTGGTTTGATATTTTTAGGTTGTTGATCTGCTGGAACCCTCAATTGCATCCAATATTTAACCTACTGCTAAATAGAGTTTTGGCTGAATAGTTTTAGGGGATCTTTGCATCATAATACTAGAGCATAATACCACCACCTAGTTGACAGTAAAGAACTCAGTCAAAAGAGAAAGAGATCAGGAAAGCTAGACCAGGACCAAGTAAATATAGAAGATAAATGAATGTCTCTATAAATGACATAAATAAATATGGTGCTTCTGTGTGTGTGTGTCACTGTAAAACAGCAATAGAACATCTGCATAAAAGCTATTTAACATGGAGCATCTGGCCTTTTTGACATGTTCAGTTGAAGTTCTATTTAATCTGTAAGACTTACAGGTGATTAATGAAAGTAACCATTTCTAAATAGACATTCTTATATTTCCCAGATCATCCGTGTCAGTGGCCACCAAGGAGAAAAATGGGAGCTTTATAGATACCCTCAGCATGAGTGTGTACAATGTGAGTCGTTCTTTAATTCTTAATTACATTCTACATGATTCCTGTTCCAATTTTGATACCAAGTTTTGAAATCTATTCTGTTCTCAGGACACCACGTTTTCACATTCACTGGACGTTCCATCTAATGGACTACAGTTGCGTACTCAGGTCTATGTTGAAGTCAAATCAGTGAATCTCAGTGGGAAGTAAGTGGCAACCGTTTACAGTGATAACTTTGACAATGGTCAGGGTTTTTTAGATGCTTAAATCAATTGACTTGTTTATTTGTGTTTGTTTTATGATAGCTTTAATCTTCTCCTGGATCACTGCTTTGCAACTCCTTCACCCTACAATTTAACCAACAGAGAGAAACACGACTTCTTCACTGTGTAAGAATTCATTTTTGTAACGATTTTTCTTAATGTGTAAGCTGGTACCATCAAGAAAACACGGTTCTTACCTTTGTTACTCAAAACTTGTTTAACCTACATAACACATCTGACTTAGACCTTGCTGGACATCCCAAGGGCATTCATATACAGATGTCCCCCACCAACCCACAACCTTCTGCAGATATAAATCCTCTGTTCTTTTGAGAGGCTTTCCATAAAATATGGACTATGCCTGGGAATTTGTGCTTATTTAGTCAGAAGATCACTGGTTAGATAAGGTCCTGATGTTGGACGAGAAGGTCAGGCTCACACCACATTTGTATCTCCACACCAAATTTGCCAAACCATGTCATTATAGACCCACTTTTGTGCACTGGTGTCCAGTCCTACTGGAACCAAACTGTTGCCACAAACAGTGGCAGGTTGGTAATGGTGCAGTTTAAACCAGCAACCTTCAAGCTACCACTGTGCATTACACTTCTGATGCACCTCATAAGTAAAAAAGGATGTCTGAAAGTCCTGATTTCGGTGCAATTAATCGTGTTCCTTCACAGGTGTACCGCTGATTCAAAGGTTTCGGTACTGAACAACGGGCGCTCCAAGAATGCCAGGTTCTCGTTTGAGGCGTTTCGCTTTGTGGAGCATCGTGATCTAGAGAAATCCTCCATCTTTCTTCACTGCTTTCTGAGGCTGTGTGAACCTGATAAGTGCCAGAACATTCTCAGCGTAAGATTCTCAAAATCTTTCATTTCTCTTCACAACAATACATGCAGTGTGTAACTAATTGTGTGTGTTGGTGGTGCAGAGTTGTAACAGAAGAAAGAGAGCTGTTACTGTTGAAAGTGGAGAACCTACCACAGCTACTGTTACTATGGGGCCGTTATACACAGCTGCCATGAGTAAGTAAAATCTGAATATTATAGTTTACAGTTTATGAACACAGCTTCGTGAAAATAATCCCCTCATTCTCATTGCTTTTGTATTGTGTATTTCTAACTCTAAATCTTTTTAAAATCAATAAACATCACATTTTACAAGCGGGCAGCTGGGAAGTAAATCACACTTTTTTACCAACTTTAATTGAATAACTGATTACTGCAGCATTAACTGCAGTCACATAAAGTAAAAAATTATCTATTTTTCACAAGGGTGATATGGCTGATATGCAGCAATAAAGTATGCTTACCCACTACTGCTGAGATCTGGGGAACCAGGGTTTGAATCTCAGAGGTGCTACTGGCCTGTTGGGCGTCTGCCTGGGTATGATTGGCTAATGTCGGGAGGATAAAAGATAGCTTAAATCTGTGCCAAGTCTGAAATGCCAGCCATAGGCATTTATGTACAAGGGAGCAGCCAAAAGAAAAAAAAATGAAAGCATGTGTTTAAAATGTGCTGAGCTTTAAACATTTCCTTTATGTAATAATAATTAGGGCGGCATGGTGACTCAGAGGGTAGCACTGTCGCCTCACAGCAAGAAGGTCCCAGGTCCTTTCTGTGTGGAGTTTGCATGTTTTCCCCGTGTCTGCGTGGGTTTCCTCCGGGAGCTCCGGTTTCCTCCCACAGTCCAAAGACGTGCAAGTGAGGTGAATTGGAGATACAAAATTGTCCACGACTGTGTTTGATATTAAACTTGAACTGATTAATCTTGTTTAACCAGTTACTACGTGTCCTGTCATGAATGTAACCAAAGTGTAAAACATGACGTTAAAATCCTAATAAACAAATAAATAAATAAGTGTAATAATAATTTGTTTTGTTTTATGATCTGAAATCATTTAATGTGACATATATGCACCAACATATGCGATTAGATAGGGGGCAAATACTTTTGTAGCACTGTATGTAAATAAAATGCTTCTTTATGGTCATTTTTTCAGCCTCTGATCCGACTCCTGCTGCCTATGGTAAGAACCTTTTTTTGCTTCTTATGTGAGATGAATAACTACCTTAACTAACTTAAATAACAATTATTGGATGTATTTTTATGGTTTAATGTGTGGGTGCTGCAAAGCACCTGGGTTCTGAGGACCTGGGTTTGAACCTCAGCTTAGAATAAGTGACTGGAGGTATAAGGTTCAAAAGTCTTCATCTGTGAGTAGTTTAGCTTGTGGGTATGAGTTTTCTTGAGGTACTTCGGTTTCCTAACACCTACCAAAGCATGAAGGTGGATTGGTTACTGTAATATACGTACTGTACCTTTAGCTGGGAGTAAGTGAGGCTTGTCGCCGTATATTTCAGCCTCTGGGTGGCGCCAGACACACTGATCAGAATACGATCAGAATAATACAGTATAAACACTGAAGGTAACAAAACTTGGATTTCACTATCAAGCTATTCATTTAGGTCCTAGTGTTTTATTTCAAATGTATTTTATATAAATATTACATTTATTGTGTTCAGCAGATTCTGATCCAGATCTTGAAATAAACCAGCCATACAGGTGTCTACACTGTATAGTCAAATGTATTGGGACACTTCCCATGAGATTGTTAAACATGACATTTCAAAACCATTTGCATTAATATGCGTTAATATGTATCCCCCAGCTTCCGTTTCTACATAATTCTGAAAGGTGCCTGTGGGAATTTGTGCTCGTTTAGTCAGAACTGCATCAGTGAGGTCAAGAACTGATGTTAGGCAAGAAGATCTTGTTTAGATTTGGTTTAGATGATGGGCTGAAGGTGAAGGTGAAAGCTCAGGGCTATGTGTGTCCCACAGGGGCACGGTCATGCTGGAACAGTAAAAGGCCGTTCCTATACTGTTACCACAAAGTTGAAAGCAAAAGTGTCCACATACTTTTGGCCATATAGTGTATTTCCCCCACACTGACATGCTATAATTCTCTTTTGTTCAGCTGGAGGAACTAAGGAGTCTAATAAAGCCCATGACAACGTGTCTGGTGTGGTGCTGGGAGCCATATTCGCCTCTGCTGGTGCGCTGATGCTGGTTCTGGCTGGATGGTTCACTATGAAGAAGTTTTGCTAAGACGGCGGCTTGCTTCATGTCTTCAAATAAAGGAGCCAAAAGAGCCAGTCTAGCATCTGCTCTAAGCTTGATTAGATCCTCAACATAAGAAGCCTTCGCCTTAAATCATAGAACCAAAATGGAGCACTAAAATACCCCCCACATATCTTCAGACATACATTCAATGTATTGAAAAGTAGCTAAAGGTCAAAAGCAAATACAAACGCTATTTCCAGAAATGTTGGGACTTTGTGTAAAAAGCAGTGAAAAGAAGAATCTGTGATTTGTTAATTCTCTTAAATCTTCAGAAAGTTTCCGCACTTTTAAAACCTCTATTTATTAAGAATTTAAAAAACAAATGGCGTCACTTTTCTACAGTCACCTTCTGATGCATTGTTCTCAGCGTCATACCAACTTTTTTATGCCGTCAGCAAAAAATGTATTCGGTTGAGCGTGTAGCCACTGATGCAGCGCTGCTTTCACATCATTATCACATGAAAATCTTCCTCCCCTTCAAGCTTCTTTGAGCCAAAAAGGTGGAAATCAGATGGCGCTAAATCTGGACTGTAAGCGTCTCTCAGTCTTTTAGACATGACTGATTACTGCTCCTCCCACCCTCAAACATTCACCCTCCAATCAAAATATAAAAGTGCGGAAACTTTTTAAAGATCCCTTGTACATGACAAAGAAATGCAACCTGAGATACTGTTACACAAAGAGAAAACCAGATGATTCCTTGATCTTTTCTGGTCTTCAGGTAGTTCAAAATGTGGCAAAAATACATAGACACCCTTTATAATTATTCAGTTCAGGTGTTTTATCCTAACCCGTTGCTAAAAAGAGTATGCGATTTAATAATATAATTTATAAAATAAATTACATAATTTGTGGCAGCAGGTTCTTTTCCAGTACGATTATGTCCCTGTGCTCAAAGCAACACTAAACCCTGACCTCAACCCCTTTTTTGGTTTATGCATGTGTTGAATTTTGCTGCCTTGCTATATTGAATTCTAATGCTGCTTTGTACATTACTTTGTTTTTTTTTTTCAACAAATTAGCTACACATTATTAATCTTAAAAGCATGTAATAGCGTTTTATAGATTTTATTTTGCAATCATGAAGAGTAGATAATATATAAGTGTGTGTGCAGTTGAATTGGGAATCGTGCATGTTGAAGCATTTTCATTGATTGAATGAACAATAGATGATAAAAACACTTTTAATCACATTTTGCATGCATTTATTTAAAAAATAGAATATATATAGACATTGATTACACAAAGCTCAATAAATCAGCATCTCAAAAACAGTTCACTGGTGGTTTTTTTTTGCACTTGATACAACGTTTGCACTTTCGGTTGCGTATAAAAAGTTGCATTGACTAGACATCTTTATGAAAGACAACACTGTACAGTTCGACATGACTACTATTTACATTACAGTGGTAATTCTGATGCCGCACGTCTCTCTAGTTAAGAGTGTGCACAATGTCCTGGAGTAATGCGTTTAACCTGGTGGAGAAGTCCTCCTGGATGGAGTCTATGTTGGCGTGACTGCTTTGCTCCCCTTGACTCTGCTTTTCTTCCAGCCTGGCCGTGAGCTGCTCTAAATTTGAAATGAACTTTTCGTTCTGTGACGCGGAAAGGTTGCAGAACTGGTCCACTTTGGTGATGATCTCACTTCTCGGGGGATCCGATGAAGTCAGGAGTGTTGTCAGCGACACCTTTAGGGCCGCCACCTTGCCCTGGACTTCCAGACTGAACGAGAGGATCTCCTGCCCCAGTCTGGCTGTGACTTCCTCCCAGAGTTCCTTCCTGCTGCTGTCTCGGTCCTCCTCCACCGCCTCGAAAGCCTTGGTTTTAAAGTCCTCAAAGGCAGCGGTCCTCCTCCGATGGCCCTCGTCCAGAGATTGACCCACCGACTGCATTGCCTCTTGGTAAAGGGAGGGTCGGTCCGGATGAAGCCCTTGCAGGGTCATCATGAGATGGCCGCAGAGGTCGTGGGTGTTGGAGTCGAGAGCCTCCTGGAGGCGCCTGGTAAAGGGAGCAAGGAGATCGCGGATGTTGGTCGGGCTGTGATGGGGGTGGCTGGGGTAAGGAGAGAGCCTCTGTCTGAGCTCCACGAGTTCCTGTCTGAGGCGAGCCAGTAGCCGTTCAGACTCCTGGCTCAGTTTGTGCCGGAGCTCAGCTGCCATGGGGTTGAGGGAGTCCTGGGAGTACAGGTCATTGCTCACCACATGGGTCTTCCACATTCCACTGCAGGACAGAAGATAAGGAGGGTTTAGACTAATTAATTCTAATATTAATTCTGAGGAATTTTAAGAGAAACTTACTCATGTTGCTTGGTCAGGTCAGCCTTGTTGATGGCCAGGTTTGTATCCCATGTACTGACAGAATCTTGTGGAACTGGAAATGCTGCAGATCATACAGAGCACAACAATTTTAATTAGTTTTAGTTTTACTTTTAATTTGGTCCAACCATAATTTCAGAGTTGACCAGTGGTTTGTAACCATCTTACAGGCTGCACATGTGCATTAACACTTAAATGGACACAAGTCTACCCAACTAGAATGATGGACTATAATCATGAAATTAAATTAAAATATTAATAAAAGCATTTGCTTTTTAATGTATTGATCTTCCATATTAAAAACAAAAGCATAGCTTTGTGCTGCAAGCCTTCAGATTTTTAAAAATCTTATTTTAGTGAAATTGAAATTAAAAAACACATTTAAATCTGCATAATTTTATAAGTCAATTGTCATTTATTTATTTACTAATTTAGGATTTTATTACTTCATTTTTTCAATGTAAAAACCACAATATGTTAAAGATTCATGATAATCTTGTCCATACTTCTGTTAATATGTAGTAGACTGAAGTGTAAACACCTAAGTATTTCTTGCATGTGGCACAAGCAGCCCAAAGGCGATAGGTTAAGAACCACTGGCGCAGACTACTGGCTACAAACCTGCTGTGGTCACCAGATATACAGCAAAGATCACAAACTGAAGCTGCATGTTTTCTTTTGTCTGCAAATAAAATTCGTATCCTCTCTCTGTATGACACAAAAACCACAGGATCAGATCCGTTTCCCCTCCTGAAGATCACAGCTCAGTTTATTAAACTCTCTTTCAGCCCACTAATCCTGTGTGTCTATTTCTCAACTTGCTGTTAAAATGTGTGAGCAGTTCCTCCCCGACCCAACTTTTAAAGCATTTCCTTATCAGGAACCTTTCTGCCCCCTGCCTGTGTCAACATCTAACATGTGGAGGGTCAGGATGATAGTGGAGCGCCGCGGGAGCGAGGAGACCCCCCCCCCCATCCGATTGGCCGTTTTAAAGCTGATGCGTGCTAAACGGCACCTCTCCGGAATGATCCTAGTGATGTCATGTCAAGGTTGATGATGACGCAGGGCTGAGTCAGGTGAGGTGATGTTTATTAGCACAGGTGTTTTACACCCTGAGCTGATCACAGGTTTATTAACTTACATTTGATTAAACTGTGATTTCATGCCTGAACCGAAATGTGCCCAGTGGACACAAGGACAGTTGAGGACGTCCCTACATCCTCTCAGTGGTTGTCATTTATTGGCTTTCTTTACTAGGAGTCTTTTGACATACAACCTAAAAAGCGCTAGCCCACCAGTTCTGAGATCTCGAGCTCCTGAGTTTCAGTCTCAGCTCTTCAGCTCTTCTATCAGCCTGCTGTGTGCCTACACAAGACACACGATTGGCTGTGTGTCTGTAAAGGGCGGGACAAAGGCTGAACAGTGTGCTGCAATTGGTGCCTCTGCTGGCTAACCGATGGCGCCTGCACAGAGACAGGGGATAACGGATATCAGTGCATGACTCTCCACGATATAAACTCACCACATGCAGCTGAAAAGATGCAGTCAGTACTGCGCACGTGTCGGAGGGAGCATGTGACCGTTTGACCCTCCTCTGTCAACACAAGGCTGATTGGATAGGACTAGATTGGGAGGAAAATTTTGGGGAAAATGCTCAATGATTTCAGTAATTGGTCAATTATAATCCAAATCACCAAATACAGGGTGTCCATGAATGAAAAGCTGCAGAAAAACATGCTTTACTGTCCACAGCCGAGCAAGCTGTAGACACGTCAGCTTAAAGGCTGTCAAGCTTCAAATGCAGCATCAGGATCAGCTGAAGTTTGCTGCTAATCACATGGACAAGAAACACTAAATTAAGGGCTGCGTTCTTACAAGCCAGCCTCTAAGCCTATGGCTATGTAAAAAAGCTTGCTTGACTGTGGACAGTGTGTGTTTTTGGTGGTTCTTAGATTATTTCTGAGCATCTGCTCTTAGTGTCTGCTCTAATTTCATCTTTGTATAAACTGACAGGTTGGGTTTTTGGGTACACAGACCACTTGTTGATGTGCTTTGTAGTGGGTGCAGCCAAACTAGCACTATTTATATGGGCAAAGAGAAGTCACCATGTATAGTCAACAAATGAATAAATTTTTTAAGGTGCTGACATGAAAACACATACAAGACATCAAATATTGTTCAGTCAAAAAAAGAACAGATGCAGAAATGATTGAAATCCCAAAACTTTTGACTCAAACCCTAAATGTTTTATAGACGCCGGGTGTTTGCCTTGTCTGTTTACCCTTCAAAAGCTTTAAACGTGTCCTGTTCGGCTGTGTTGGAATCGGCGTTCAGAGTTTCTTTTTCATATTCCACGTTATCTGCTCTATTTGTTGGGCAGAGAACAAAGGTAGTGTTTGTTTGTTTTCTGCTCAAAGGGTGCTGTTTGATTTTCGCCTGCTTGCTGGGATGGTGACTGGTGATAAAGTCGAAAACAGAAGTTCTGTGGAGGGAAGCGAGGCAGTTGAGGGAAACTTGCAGTTCATGTTTACAAGCCACTACATAGCAACTTTTTTCCTCCGTTTGCTAACAATACAGAGCAAAATATGAACCGTTTATTTCTGAACCTTTTCGAACCGTTGTACCAGATGACTTTGTGAGTTAGATGAAGTTTCCAGGAACTGGTTTAGGAATTTGTTGTGTTCTGGTCACCGATTACTTCCTGAGGGCAAACTGATTGGACATGCTGGATGTTTTTAGTCCCCGTTTGTCCTTGAAGCCTCTGCTTTTTTAAACAGAGAGGATGTCAAAGAGAGCACAAATATAGTTTTATACTAAAGCTTGGACACTCCTGGTAAAACTCCATGTTCTGATGAATTTCCAAGTAAAAACAAGCTAACAACAAATCACTGATGCACAGTAACTGTTTATTTGCTAAATATTATGTCATTTACCATCTTATATATTAGAAAAAAATATATAAAACCATGAACTCATTACATTACATATTATATACAGTATATCAATTAAAAGGTTGTGGGTTTAAATACCAACTCTGCCATGCAGGCCCTTAACACTCTCAGCTACAGGGGCACAGTACAACACTTGACCATGCACTCTGATCCCAGCTTGTATATCTGCCCCTAAATTATTATTATTATTATTTAACATTTTACAGGCTTTGATCTTATCTTTTTCCAGCTTCTTTCCAGAGTTCATATATGGCACATGCATTACTCTGTAAATGATTACTGCTAATATCATTCAGCTCTAGATAAAAGGTACAGTCACTCATGAACCTGGAGAAGGGGTTTAAGTAGAATTTAAATATAGGGACATTAAGGACTAAATGTATTTTAAATAGAGATGGTAACAGTGATATTTAAATTTTAATGAGATGAAAGTCTGACGTATAATCAATTCTGAAAAGTAATATTCACCATATACAAGCAAGCATATACCTCCAGGGCATACAACAAGTTGACATTTTTTACATTAATTATTGTATGTTTCTCCCATTTTCTTTTCATTATTTTATGTTTCTCCAATTTAGCTAAGCCAATTTGTCCTATACTGCTGGGGATCCCAATTTTTTTGCAGTTAAGGAGGGTATGTTGCTGCTCACGCCTCCTCCGACCCACACGTACCATAAGTACAAAGTCAGAAGATTTTAAGGTGAATATATGCTGTGGAAGTACAGCATACATCAAAATGTTCATAAAGTTCCGGCTGTTATGCTGTTTTGTGAACTTGGTCCTAAAACTGTTTGTTAGTAATCGTCAAGAATTTGATTTTTCTTTTTTTATCTTCTCATGTTTGCTCAGTTCTATGCAATCTTCAGCTGATAAGTGCAGGAATCTCTGGCCTTCAGACATCTGACATAAACTTCTACTTCTCTTTTTCCTGTTTGCTATCCGGAACAAATCTGGAGTTTTGCTGTCACAGTTGCACAAAGGCGTATTTGGATTCATTCGTATTTGTTGAAAGAAGGTAATCAATCCAGAAAATTCAACTTTAACCCAGATAACATTGAGGGTTTGCAAACAACCATGCTGGGATACTGGAACAATCAATCACGTCTGTTATATAAAAGTAAACTGGATTTCATAGAACATAAAGAACTTTTTTTGAAATATAAAATTGATTTGAATGACTCTTTTTATTCTAATTAGTATAATCTGAATTATTAAAAGTCACAGTATTTATAAACACAACCAGGTGCTGAGAGACGGCTAAACCACGGCTCAAATCAGTAATCAGTTGTGCTGAAACAGCCACCAAGCCTGTAAGACGAGCCGGTGGCGTCGGGTGGCTTGTGTTTTCCTGCTCGCTGGCATGTGTGACACCAAACTCCTCATGAATCATTCATCGTGAGAGAGAAAGCACTTTCCGTTTTCTTTGAGAACCGTCTCAGAGAGACACTGGGAGACGATGGGGACGGCTAGGGAGGGATGCTGGCCAATCCTTCTCTGGTGGCTTTCAAGCCCAGGAGTGACGGCTGTTTTCGGATTAAACGCCACACTGGATCATTCGTATCAGCCGCCCTGCAAGCCAGGTAAGGTCAAAGATGTGTCGCCGGGAGGCATATGGGAGGAAATATGGGAATGCCATCTGAGATTTTGCTGTTTGGATTGTTTTGTACCTGGTGTTTTGGCTTCTGATTGTGTTGTGCCTTGCATAAAGGTCACTACTGTTCAGAGAGCAGTGAAACTGCAGTGCCGTGTCCAAGGGGAACGTTTGCACCAAGTTTCTGGGCCACTGACATCAGTGGTTGTATCAGCTGCCCTCCACATCACTACGCTCCCAGGGAGGGTCTTGCTGCCTGCCTGCCCTGCGGACCCACCGCACAGCAAGCTCTACCCGGCCAAGACAAATGTCAGTGTTTAGGAGAGGGCCAGGTCTTTCAGGTAAGCCTCCAATGCAGTTTGATTTATTTATTAGGGTTTTAATGTCATGTTTTACACACTTTGGTTACGTTCATGACAGGACAGGTAGTTACTGGTTACCCAAGATTCATCAGTTCAAGTTCAATATCAAACACAGTCAGTCATGGACATTTTGTGTCTCCAATTCACCTTACTGCACGTCTTTGTAATGTGGGGGGAAACCAGAGCTCCTGGAGGACAGACACAGGGAGAACATGCAAACTCCACACAGCAAGGACCCAGACCGCTTCACCTGGGAATTAAACCCAGGACCTTCTTGCTGTGAGGCAACAGTGCTACCCACTGAGCCATCAGTTATGCAAGATGAGTTATATGTATATGAATATATGAATTATATATTGGCAGTGGTAGCTTAGTGGTTGAGGTACTGGACTAGTAATCAGAAGGTTGCTGGTTCAAGCCCCACAACTGCCAGGTTGCTGCTGTTGGGCCCTTGAGCAAGGCCTCTAACCCTCAATTGCTCAGACTGTATACTGTCACACTATTAAATGTCGCTTTGGATACAGGCGTCTGCTAAATGCAAATTTTTGGGCAACAGTTTAGGCATGGGTCCTTTATGGTTTTAGTCCAAAATGAGTGCTGAGGAAAGCTTTGACTGGGGGGCACAATTGTGTGGTGCAAGTCCATAATCATGGCCATGGTTTTGTAAAATGATGTCCAAAAATCTCTTGGTCAGGTGACCACACACCACCTATGTATGCAAACTTGATCAGGAGTATCCAGTTGTGCAATCTGTAGTCTCCAGCTCGGAAGCTCACGTTTCAGCCTAAACGAGGTTGGGTTACTTGGGTCCGTTACCCGCTGGCCTGTGGCCTCCTCTCATCACATTTCACTCAGAGAAAGAACCGTCCAGGATTTACTTTCACTCTGTTGTGTAGGGTCACTTTAATTTCCTTATTTACGACCTAAAATGTGGTCTAATTGTTATTCAAGTCATATAAATAATCAAACACATTCGATAATGTCATGGTATGTGGAGTGGAGGTGTGGATTGTAAAGGTGTTCTGTCCAGTAGAAAGACACAAAGTCAGAAATAAGAAATGCTGGGCAAACTGGAAAACCACCAGTACTGTTGCCGATCTCCATAAGACTGGGCATTCTGCAAAGGTCACAGGAAGAGCACAATATTAGAAAGGGTAAAAATGCAGCAAAATATCTTATGAACTGTACATTGTTTTCATTGATCACTGAAGGCATAGGACAGTTGTAGCCTAGTTGGTTAAGGAACTGGAGTAATAATTAAAAGGTCAATGGTTCAAGCCCCACCACTACCACATTGCCACTGTCGGGCCCTTGAGCAAGGCCCTTAACCCTTGATTGCTTAGACAGTTTACTGTCACAGTACTGTAAGTGTTGAAAATGTAAATGAATGGAGTTGGGTCAGTTTTACAGGACATTGTTAAGGTAGTGATGTAACGTAATAGAAGGTGGATTATGCAATGAAACATTTATATATAAAACACACACACACACACACACACACACACACACATGCACACACAATCAACATTATGATTTGTATGCTAATCATACCAAATTTAATGCAGAAGTCAAGGTGACTGCACATCTTTCCTTCAAATATAATGACCCATGCTTGTTTAATGTAGGCCAGTGACGGGCAGTGCCAGTGTTCTCCGGGGTACCGCTCCACACAGGGAGGAAATGCCTGCGAGCTAAAGGTCTATGAGATCTGCAGAGACGGAAGAACACGGGATCAGTACGGCCAGTGTCTGGACCACAAGCAGTGGAAACAACTCTGCACTTATCAGGTCAGTCCAAAAAAGCACATGTCCTTTTACCTATTTACCTCATTTATTCTCAGAGGCGCCCGTGAACTTTAACATCGTTCCACGCTAGATGTTCAACGTGAGCTCAGCAATAGCATAAAATCAGTATCAGATTGTTTACCAAGCTAAATCAGAAACTTACTTCATTAGGAAAATAAAAACACGGGATGATAGTGCAGCAGCCACACTGAATTCTGAAATGAAGTTTATTTAATCATTTTTTAATCCTAATTTTGCATTTTCCTTCTTTTCCCCTAATGTAGACGTTTACATTAATATAAATTCTTGCAAATACTTGCATCACTGCTGCATAACAAAGTGTCGTACATGCATTTCTCTATCTCTGGAGTTAATCTCAAGAGCAATGATACTGATGATGACCTGATATGATATTGTGCAAATATTTTTTTGCAAAGGAATGCAAAATATTTGCGAGAGCATGCAATGTCATTACCTTTTATTTTTTTTAATACCACGCCACTAAGGGGCTCTGTAGACTCTTTCCCTAATGCAATCTACAATGTCTGCCATGGAACATGCCACTCACTAATGACTAATCATGATACAAAATTTCTCTATAATCAATAAGTAGGGTAAAATACAAGCAATAGAAATCCGTCATTTTTGATCTTATAGATACAGATTAGGAGACAGAAAAGCTCTCCAGAGGATCAAACACACCGCCCGAAATATAATAATGGAAATAAAAATAATCAGCCGGTCCCTGCCCACACTGGAGGGCCTAAACAGAGCCAGAGGGATTCTGAAAGATGTAACTCACCCTGTACACAATCTCTCTGCTTCTATCTGGAAGGTGTTATAGAGTCCTAAGGACACAAACCTCCAGACTTCAGACCTCCAGACAAAAACCAAGTGCCATTGTTGTATTAAATAAATACTGCCCTCCTACCCCTCCACCTCAATATCATTGTAAAACTGAAGTGAAATAACACTACAAATTGTGCAATAATACTGTTATTTGTACATGTGCAATACCTATAAACTTTTTATATACTTTTTTATATTTTTAGACCTTAATACAGTATTTAAGGACTTCATTGTTATATACTGTGTGCATGTTTTTTTCCCAGAGTTGAGCAGAAAATTTTATTGTATTTTATATACAATGACAATAAAGGCATTCATTCATCCATCCATCCATTCATTAATAAATGTTCTTTATTGGATGTTTTTTCCTGTTGTTTGTGCTCAGTGATCTTGTCCACAGGTTCCGATCTTCTGTTCTGAATGCTGCTGACCAACGAGTCAATGAACCCTGTAAAAAACAAAATCCTGTTTTTTTCTGAGAATCTCTGGGGACGTATTTGAGTGCAATGAGACAGCATTTTTGGGTGGCTGGGTGGGTAGCACTGCTGCCTCACAGCGAAAAGGTCCAGGGTTTGATTCCCTGGTGGAGCTGTCCAGGTTCTTTTCTGTGTGGAGTTTGCATGTTCTCCTTGTGTCTGAGTGGGTTTCCTCATATAGTCAAAAGACTTGTAGTCAGATTAACTGGAGAAAAGTGGCTGTGATGGTGTTTGATATTAAACTTGAACTTTAGGGCAGAGGACGTTCAGTGGTTGAGGTACTGGACTAGTAATAGAAGGCTGCCGGTTCAAGCCCCACTGTTCAAGTTGCCACTGTTGGGCCCCTGAACAAGACCCTTAACCCTCAATTGCTTAAAGTTGTATTCTGTCATAACTGTAAGTCACTTTGGATGAAAGTGTCTAAGTAAATGTAATGTATCTCGGGTAACCTGTAACTACCTGTCCTGTCATGAATGCAAGTGTAAAGCAGTTTCAGTTTGTGCATTGGCATCATGGTTCTCTTCTCCAGGTTTGTGCATCTCCAGAGTTGTACGAGGGTTTTGATGCTTCTCTGGGTCTGTGTGTATGCAAGAGTCACGCCGGGACAGATTCAGGCAAAAGCGAGTGCTCAGGATGGTGTGAAGGCAGGACGACGCCCATGCTGCAGTTAGTGTGCAGTTCTGCTACCCTTCAGCTGCTGTACAATGAGGCAAATAGACAGGTACGTCCCGCTGCCTGCATATCCACTAATCATATAAATATCTACATGTATATCATACTGTGTGAACATAATGATATCGAGTTAGGAGGAGCAATTACTCCAATATGCTTCAGATTTATACACACAATGTCTTTTAACTGTGCATAAATATAAAGATATATATTTATAAGCATGATATATTGATATATTACAAAACATGTTTCCACTGCTCCAGAGTCCAAAAGCAGTGTGTCTTACACCAAGTCACATTATTCCTGCCACCATCTCGCTCTTGCTACCAAGGACTAAAAGTTTTCCATTGAAACAAGATTCAGCACCATGTAGACTTGTTCTCGCTGTAGATCTGAGCTGTTGTTGCTCCTAGATGTTGCATCCTGAGTCGCTGGAAAGGTGGCATCCCTGAACAACGCCAAGTTAAAAGTCAACAAGCTCTTCAAAATTACCCAATCAACTGTCCGTGTTTGTCTATTGATCATAATATGCTTGATAGGATGTATGCTAGGGTGTGGCCAAAATGATGTGAAGGAACCTCACTGGCCTGCACAGAGCTCTGATCTCAACCCCACTGAACACCTTTGGGATGAATAAGAAATGCTGATTGCAAATCAGGCCTGTTTGTTCAACGTAAATGGGCACAAATTCCCAGAAATATACTCCAAAACCTTTAGAAGAGCTTTCCTATAAAAGTTAAGGCAGATATAGCTCCTGAGTGGGCGCCTATTTCACATATATGGTCACGGATTTGAAATTGGAAGCCCAAAATGCTCATGGCTCATTGGGGTTAAAATACTTTTGGCCATTCAGTGTATGTGATGGCTGTGGGTGTGTGCATACTTATGGCTCTGTTGTGTGACTTTGAAAGAGGAGGCTAAATCAAAGATCATAGATAGCGGGTCTGGTGAGCGTCCTGTGGGCCCCATTTATCTTCTCAAAGCAAACACGGTTTTACTGTTTCTCTTCGAGTGACCCTTGTTTTTTAAACAGGTGAGTACGTCAGGAAGTGTCCTGTTATCTGTGCTCAAACACTGGGACTTCCAAGGGAAGCTGGAGTGTGACCGGCGTCTCGGCTTCTCCAGGCCTGTTTACGCAATCCAGACGGCGGGTGAGTGACCGAGGCCAAGGGCAGGATGTTCAATGAATTTACGACCAGTTCTGCAGTATTAATCTTCCAGCTGTTTGCCCTGCCGCAGAAGGAGGCTTCCATGGGTTCCTTCGCACTCTCCCAGCAGGGGTACGGATGTTGGTGTTGGAAACCGGCCAAAAGGGCAGCGGCTTTGCCGACCCCTCGAGCACGCACAGCATGGTAGAGGTGGTGTTTCAAGGTACTTCATTCATCAGCCTGTCATATTATTCATTAAGGTCAGAATAAGTAATCCTGAATGATGCAAACATTAAATCTTTTACCAGAAAACAACACCAACATGGATCCAGACTCTTACTGGTCTACTGGTTCAATGTCAAGAGGAGCTGGGACTGGACGGGTCACACGGGTGGTGAACCCAATAGCGTGCCTGCATCCGGAGGACGTTCTTCTGTTTACTGTGACCAGGCAGCACTACCCACAGTATGATGTGTGAGTAAGCAAACTGGTAGTCTAGGGGGTAAGGCTTTTGAATCCCAGCTCTGCTATACAGGCACTGTTGGGCCCTTGAGCAAGGCCCTTAACCCTCTCTGCTCCAGGGGCGCCGTGCAATGGTCTGACCTCGCTCTGACCCCAGCTTCCAAACAAACCGGGAAATGCGAAGAAAGAATTGCGTTGTACTTTACACATGTATCTGTATATATGAGAAATAAAAGCATTCTATTATTTTCTGTGAGGCTTTTGTTGCGCTTAGAGGGTCGCTGGGTCAAGTCTCACCATCGCCAAGTTGCCGCTGTTGGGCCCCTAAGCAAGACCCTTAACCCTCTATTACTTAAATTGTATTCAGTGACATTTTCAAGTCGCTTTGGTCTGCTAAATGCCGTAAATGAGTGTTTGTCATGTTGTTTTACAGCGAGAACCTCTTCAACACCAATGCAGCCTTCGACTGGGGAGTCTTTAGAGTCTTAGCACAGGAGCTAACAATGACAAGGTCTGCAAAATCCTTCTTCTCCGTAAGCTTCAGCGAGCCTGGTGTGTACGTCCTCAGACTCAGCAGCAACCAGCACAAACAAATGGTATCCTGCACTTTTAATCTCTACTCACAAGTTAAAGGTCTCTGTATGTGGTCTGGGTGCTCGGGTGGAGCAGCAGTTTAATGTTCTGTTCTAGCTCTACCTGGTTGAAGCTTTACAGACACGATACACCAGGCTGGATTGGGAGTCAGGAGATTGCAATTGCAATGGGGAGTTGAATATGTCTCAACTGGGAGGAAGAAAGAGAAAGAAGCAAAAAAAACAAAAACATTGTTATGTAATAGTTTTCTCTGAACACACTGATTAATCATTTACAGTTCTGGCCGATAAAAAGTATGTGAACCTGTATGCCAACAACCTTTCCAAAGGTCGGGTAAAACAGTTTGCTTTACACCACTCTAGCTAATTCTTGGCACTGATTGGCCATGGATACTCAATCCATGAGTTCCTGACAGTTCTTGTGTCCAAAGGCTGAGATGTTTTTCCATTTAGAGGTTGCACTTTAAAGCCTGATTAACAGTGTGAATTGTGTGGGTTGTAGCAATGCTTTGTCAGTTTGTGTTAAATGTGTACATGGAAGCCGTGCTCATATCACACCAAATTTTTATAAAAGCCAAATAGAAGAACTGTAAGGATACATAAAGCAGAAGAATGCTACAAAAGCACTCAAACTAATGGAGAAAACGTAGTATTGTTCTTACTCCCCCTAAAGATTGCAGTCTTGCTAAAAATGTGTAAAGCCTGCTAAAATAGTGTAGCGTAGTTTTATATATCCAGAAAGAGATCTCCCAGAACTATTGAGGAACATCTAGCTCCAGTATGTTTGTTTATTTATTAGGATTTTAACGTCATGTTTTACACTTTGGTTACATTCATGACAGGAACGGTAGTTACTCATTACACAAGATTCATCAGCTCACAAGGTTATATTGAACAAAGTCATGGACAATTTAGTGTCTCCCATTCACCTCACTTGCACGTCTTTGGACTGTGGCAGGAAACCGGAGCTCCCGGAAAAAACCCACACAGACACGGGGAGAACATGCAAACTCCACACAGAAAGGACCCGGACTACCCCACCTGGGGATCGAACCCAGGACCTTCTTTGTGTAAGGCGACAGTGCTACCCACTCAGCCATCGTGCCGCCCCTCTAGCTCCACGGTGTCCTTGCATAAACACTATTTTCTTCACTGTATCTTATAACAAATGTAAACCTCCACTGGTGGGTACCACCATCTTCAGCATTTCAAAACTTCCAGGTAGAATAACAACAATGCTACCTTTCTCCATCTGTAGAAAGCTTAATCTTTTGTTAACTGATTAAACCCCTGGTGTTTAGAAATGCTTCTTCAGCTTCATACATCACTCCATGTTTGGGCTGGAGACTTAGTGGTGCTATCTGGCTGGTTGGCTATTTTTCAGACCCAAAGTGGTGCAGCAATACTTAACATGTTCCATACTGTGTTATGACTCAGTGTTGGAGTCTGGCTCCAACTGGTGAAACAAAGAGCTCAAGGGTTTCACATGTTTGAAGGTTGCTAATTTTTATTCTCTGTGGCCAGCATGGACATCATGCATGAGTGAAGGTCAATGGGAAAGGGAAGAGGGGTGTGTGTTGGGATGGGAAACAAGGAAACTTCCTCCTGCAGTACCTATCAATGCATCAAACTTAATTTAAAGTATGCTGGCTATATAATGCAAGCAGTAAAATCTTTTTTTTAGTATGTGAAGGTTCTCCCGGCTGGAGGAGATTGCTACGATGTCGGACCTTTCTTTCCTACTGATGTACATCACATGATTCGTATGGGCATAACTCGCCGACCCCACCTTATGCTGCGACCGGACTGGTGGGTGATCGGAGGTCTTTTGGCCGGAGCCGCCGTCGTACTATGTGTGTGCCTTTTACTACTGGTTAGTCTTACGTACCTATAATATAGGGCAAAAATGTATGTGGACACCTTAGCCTTAACTATTTCAAAACAATCATTGACTTGGAGTTGCTCTGCTTCCCTTTGTGACTTTTCTCAGTAATGTGAGAGTAGGAATGTGTTCCCATTTAGTCAAATTCATTTGGATGAGAAGTCCTACCTCACAAATGACATTCCAATTAATTCCCATTGTTTTTACTGGGATTGAGGTCAGGCCACTATTTTACCATCATGTTTTACACATTTTGGGTACAAAAATGACAGGACAGGTTTAATGTCAAGCACAGTCATGGACAATTTTGTATCTCCAATTCACCTCACTTGCACGTCTTTGGACTGTGGGAGGAAACCGGAGCTCCCAGAGGAAACCCACGCAGACACAGGGAGAACATGCTAACTCCATACAGAAAGGACCCAGACCGCCCCACCTGGGGATCAAACCCAGGACCTTCTTGCTGTGAGGCGACAGTGCTACCCACTTAGCCACTGTGCCACCCAATGAAGGCCACTAAAGTCCCTCCACATCAGACTCTGTCTTCATGGACCTTGCAGTCATTCTGCTGCCACAAAATTGAAAGGTTTATTTTATTTAACTGATTTCTAATACAGTACTTATGACCAGAAGTTGGGAATTAAGAGGTGTACTTTTGGCCACAAATTGTATGTGTCACTTTAATAACACCTTAAGTATTGGTTACCCTCTCAACATGGTCAAAAAGTGGCTGATTTTCATTTCCGACACAGACGCTGTTCAGGCAGTACGGCTGGCCGGAAAAGCTTCCCGCTCAGGTCAGTTATCGAACCCTGCAGCTTATGTACAACATGGACAGCTACTCATCGAAGGGTTCCAGGGTCATGGCACTGAAAAAGTTCCACCAAAACCTGCAGGCTGGAATGCCAGATGACACAGTGCTCGGAGGTAACTCTGATACAGTTTACAATAAACAAACGTGATGTTTTACTACCGTAACTTACTCAACACACACAAACACACGCAGCTGCAGTGATTCATGCTGCGCGGTTACACAACCTGGACCACATCACCTCATGCGCAATTACACAACAAATCACGCTGCATGATGTAAGATATTACACACAGTATTTCCATTGATAGTGAGTTTACAGACAATAAAGAGGTAAACAGATCTTACTGATCTCTCACTGGCTGCTGGTTCATTCATTCATATCATCTGATTATGACACTGATTCTGTCACTGTAGTAAATTCAGTACAATTATTGTTTATCTCTTACGTTTAGGTGTGTTAACCACACCAATCAATTCAATAAAATAAGTTATGTTGGTTTGTTTGTTTATTTGGATTTTAACATCATGTTTTACACTTTGGTTACATTTATGACAGGAACGGTAGTTACTCATTATACAAGGTTCATCAGTTCACAAGGTTATATCGAACACAGTCATGGAAAATTCTGTATCTCCAGTTCACCTCACTTGCACGTCTTTGGACTGTGGGAGGAAACCGGAGCGCCCAGAGTAAACCCACGCAGACACGGGGAGAACATGCAAACTCCACACAGAAAGGACCCGGACCGCTCCGCCTGGGGATCAAACCCAGGACCTTCTTGCTGTGAGGCGATAGTGCTACCCACCGAGCCACCGTGCCACCGTGCCACCCCGCCACCCCATCAGTCCATCTCAGTTGCACTTAGGGGCAGAGATCACTTAAGGCGGCATATTTGGATGTTGTCAAAATATGGCTTTGGCTTGGCACAGTGGAGTCTTGCATGTTTACCTGTAAAAGCTTCAAAACAGATGTTTCGATCATTTCACAAAATTCACATTGTTAAACTGCTATTGTCCCAAGTATTTAGATTGTTTTTCATGGAGTAATTTAGAATTTCAAGTATTAGTACAAGTAAAGATAATAGTTAATAAGCTAAAATCAATTGTGCTGTTCTCAACTGAATGCTAGGGATTAAAAACTATAACATTTTATTCAAAGAAAACTGAACTAATGATGCCAGTATAATTCAGACTCCCAAGAATCAATGTGGCAAAAACTAGCATGTGCAGGTGTCACAAAAAGGCAGTCTGGGTAATCTTCTGAGAAGACGTTTTTTGATAAGAGCACACACAGTTTTTGTTTACATGTCCTACAGGACGGGGCACCTCTACAATCCACACAGTAAACACAGCTTAACCTAGTGGAACATCATCTTACGTTTCATCATCATTCTACGTATCAACATAGTTAATAAACAAATACATAATATAACTGCGTATCCTTAAGTCTGGGATAAAAATCAGAACACATTTTTACTTTTTTAACTCAAATAAACACAAAACACACATAAAGGTGTGTGATACTGTCTGCTGTTAGTGAATATTTGAGCTATCAGCAGATTTAGGAGTGTTAGTAAACTTTTTATTTCTGTTCTCAGCTTCATTTCAGAATGTTGTAACAGTTTTCTCAAGGCTGCATCTGTTTGGAGAGCCTCGACAACCATAAATTCTATTGCCCATAACAATCTAGGTTAAAGATTATAGAGATGTATGCAATGTCTCCAGTGATTACTGACCTCTACTACAAAATGTTTCCCAATCTTGGTCCCTGACTACCCCGTACCACATAATAATAAGGATTTTATATTCTAATTACACCATGTTAAACTTATAAAGAACTTCAATTTTAAATAATGATACTAATTATGTTTATTGGACCTTTCTTCATTTTATTATTCAAAATTTTAATATTTAATGCTCATGTTAATTATATTACCTACATGGCTATGGAAAAGCAATTCCCCTTTTCTAATTGCCTTTTATTACCTGATATTACACAAAGAGAACAAAATAGTATAATCCATAGATAAATAGATAATACTTTAATAAAAAGCAATTGCTCCATAATTTATCTTGAAATTTAATTAAAATAAGATATTTTCAATTGCTGTGGGGGTATTTCAGCCCACATTTCTTTAAAGTAAAAAGAAATCACTGATTTTCATTCAGATATACACCAACTAGGCATAACATTATGACCACTGAAAGGTGAAGTGAATAACACTGATTATCTCTTCATCACGGCACCTGTTAGGGGGTTAGATATATTTGGCAGCAAGTGAACATTTTATCCTCAAAGTTGATGTTAGAAGCAGGAAAAATGGGCGAGCGTGAGGATTTGAGTGAGTTTGACGATGGCCAGATTGTGATGGCCAGACGACTGGGTCAGAGCATCTCCAAAACTGCAGCTCTTGTGGGGTGTTCCCGGTCTGCAGTGGTCAGTATCTATCGAAAGTGGTAAACTGGAGACAGGGTCATGGGCGGCCAAAGCTCATGCAAACAAGTCCCACCTCGCAACTTATAGGAGTTAAAGGATCTGCTGCTAACATCTTGGTGCCAGTTACCACAGCACACCTTCAGAGGTCTTGAGGAGTCCATGCCTCGACGGGTCAGGGCTGTTTTGGCAGCAAAAGGTGGACCAACACAATATTAGGAAAGTGGTCATAATGTTATGCCTGATCGGTGTAAACTAATCATAAGAATTTTATTCCTCAGCATCAGCCCATGTACAGATGACCTCACATTGACTTGTGTTTTTAGTAAAAGGACAGTTCATCATTCCCTCAGTAACAACAGGTTATCTTGATTCTACACCACCTTCATGCTCGACTGCTACCATGAATTCTGTATTTGCTTTTTCAGCAGTAATAGCTGAGACTGGTGTTGTAGAATTATTATGATATGCCTTTTTTCCAGTGAAACCATAAAGCAGAACAAACTGCACTGGTGCCAAATCCCAGAAGCCTGTTGTTATCCTGAGAAAGAATTACGTTTTCAATTTGATCAAACCTCAGTTGTATACCGTAGCTGCATCCTACAACTCTTTGATACAAATACCAAAGGTGCACAAATACTGCATAAAAAGAATGTTACATTGTAAGTGGCTAAATTATGACCACTGATATCCCAGTTCAGGAACACTCAAGGCCCACACCTAATGGGGTACGCTGTATGAAAAGGGGCCTAAACACCAGGGTTAGCCCAGTTTTCTTTATAATTCCATATGTGAAGTAAATAGGTATTAAATTGTTGCCTCACAGCAAGAAGATCCTGGATTCGATCCCCAGGTGGAGCGGTCCGGGTCCTTTCTGTGCGGAGTTTGCATGTTCTCCCCGTGTCTGTGTGGGTTTCCTTTGGGAGCTCCGGTTTCCTCCCACAGTCCAAAAACATGCAGTCAGGTTAATTGGAGACACTGAGTTGCCCTATAGATGAATGGGTGTGTGTATGTGTTTGTGTGTGTCTGCCCTGCGATGGACTGGCAGGGTGTTATCCATTGAAAAGCTGGGATAGGCTCCAGCACCCCCCGCAACCCTAACTGGATAAGCGGATAAGAAAATGAATGAATGAATGAATGAATGTCTAGCTGACATTCTTAACATTTAGGAGGTTAGACTGAAGTTTTGCCAGTTCATAACAGCCTGTCTGTCAAACTGTAATTAAATATTTTATTTTAATATGAAAGCATTATTTTATTATCGATTAAAAGCATGCTATAAGTAATGTAATAAATTAATACTGAACTGTAAAATTATTTATAAATACTATAATTATAAATGTATTCACTTCATATTGCAATGAAAAAGTGCTTGGATAGGGCTTGCAGCTCCTTTCAAACATAACCGAGCTATAGCCCAAGCTTCTCACCTTGCCCGTACTTCCCACAGCCCCAGTCACCAGTCCAAGTGACTTCTGGGACTACGAGGAGCAGGTGGACCTTGAGGCTTTCAGTTCCAGCACCTTCTATGAAATCCTGCTCAAGCACAGTGTGACTGTCACTGCCAGACTTGGGAAGCTCAGAGAAGAGGTAAACGTTCCAGAATATCTGATACACTTCACTGTCCTCCCCTTCCAGCTTCTCCTTGTTAAATTCCACACACATTCACTGTGTTATATGATGTGATGAACCCCTTAACCTTACTATAGGGGCACCAATACACATCTCTCTTATTTCTATGTTGACTAAAATTGTGTGGTATGATGGTGCAGCTAGACAGCTAGAATCCTTTCTGTGTAGAGTTTGCATTTCCTCACTGTGTCTGAGTTGGTTTTCTCCCAGACGTTCAAAGACATGCAGGTCAGGTCAGTTGGAGCTACTAAAAGAGTGAAGTATAAGTGTGTGTGTTTGTGTGTCTGCTCTGTGATAAACTGGTGACCTATCTGAGGTGCTTCCTGCCTTTTGGCCAATGAATCAGACCCACCGTGTTCCTGACCAGGATAAAGCAGTCCTTAAACAGACAGTAAATGAATGAAAGGACTAAACCTTGGTACCCAATACCCTACTAAATCCAGCAGCACAGACTTTGCTATAAAATATTCATTTGTTTTATCCAGTGAGGACAAACATCTGTTGTCCTCTGTTGTAGTTCAAATCTTTGTTTGCAGGTAAAGCAGCTTTACCAAGGGGTGCTGGGAAAGCTGTGGGGACTCAAACTTGGCTGCACTATATTACCAGAGGACAAACTTAAGTGTTTGGAAAGGCAGGTGGAGCAAGAAATAGCACGTAGAAAAGTTCTGGGCACTCAGTTGACCCAGCTGCTCGACAGCCAGCTTCAGATCCTGCAAGCTGAGTTACAGCCCCAGCATGACATGCATAAGGCCTTCACAGCAGGTCTTAGAGAATGTTTCTGGCTGCTAACACTTGTTTCTGACAACCAAGCGTCTCTCTGGGATAAGCCCATACAGCAGTGGTATGTATGATTTGCATATTCATGAACTAAATAAAAAAAACTGCAAAAAAAGCAGTCAAGTATCAAGTATGTGTTTTATTCTGTGTAGTGTTATGGATCGAGTTGCTGTGTTGGCTGAGAAGATGGCAGAGCTGGTGTTAGTGGAAGCCCAGAGACAGGGCTGCTGGACTTTACTTCAACAGGGTACTGGTGCCCAGCTTCTCTGCCCCACATCTGGAGTAGCCCTAAGTAGAGATGACATTATCGGTGAGCACTGCCTCATTTGCATCACATGGGTCATTTGCAGAGGATTCGTGTCGTTTTTACAGAATTGTTTACATGCACTAAAAGGCCAAAAGTATGTGGGCACCCCTTGTAATGACTTAATTTAGATGTATAACATCTGTTATTTGGAACTGTGATTGTGAGACAGGCCATACAGTATCATTCAACATCAATGCCTGACCTCACAATGGTTTGCCTGCGTGAGCACACATTTCCACATAAACAGTCCAGAACGTATCAGCAGTTATGTCTGTAAGGGGAAGGAGACATAAAATGTTTATGTTTAGCCTTATAGAGTATATTTAGTTTGACTTCATGCCTAATGTCAGCTATAGAAAAACTACATGCTCTAGCTCTGAGACATCAAAAATGGTTGAGAATATAATGCTTGGTAAGTAAAGTCTTATATTGGCATCATGTATCTTTATGATATAGTTTGACAGCTAATTTTTTCTTTACCCTCATACAGCACCTGATGGGACTGTCCGGGCTTGTGACACTATCCACGTAGATCCCTTCACTGGCCTTATCCAGCCAATGCCGAATGCACACATGCTCCTTGCCAGTGGCCACAGCATGCCTGTACCGTCTGACTTTTTCCTGCATCCTCAGACGGGCCTGGTGCTACCCATAGCTGGAAATGTGGGCTTCGATCCTGCCAGTTCCACCCTGGTCTACACGGCCGATGCTTGTGTGGGTGAGCTGAGAACATGTGTGCCCATTTTTTTATGTTTATTTATTGTCATTTAACCGCTTCATCTTGATGAAGGTCACGATGGTCACGTCTGAAGACACCTGGAAGCACTGGGTGGAAGGCAATAATGCAGCCTGGAGACATGCTGGCAATCCATAACAGGGCATTTACAAATTTACCCCTTTTACTTACTCACTCACTTAGTAAAGAGGGGATTTGCAGAGTAGTCCAACTACTAAAGATTTAAATGCTTTAGGGAATTCAGAGTGCTGGCAGGGAACCACCATAAACATAAAGAGAACTTTTCAATCTCACCAATAGATGGAGATAAAGATTAAATCTAAACTCTTAGGACCCTGGAGCTATGTGACACCCGAATACTTACTGAGGCTCAAGTACTTTGGGACAGTGTTAGCCTAGTGGGTAGAGCTTTGGGCTGTCATTCAGAAGATTATTGGTTCCAGGCTCTACTATGTAGCCACTGTTGGACCCTTGAGCAAGGCCCTTAACCCTGTCTGCTCCAGGGGTGCCGTACAATGGCTGACCCTACGCTCATTTATTGTATAAATGACAAATAATCTTCTTCTTATTATTATTGTGCCATTATGATGCCTATATTGGTTATGATCCTCTAATTCAGTCGAGGAAATCTGGTTTCTTGTCATTGGGGGTGAGTAGACAGGGTCAAAGTACATTCTTCTAAAATAGACTTTGTCCCTGGATAGAGTAAGTTGAAGTGCAGTACAATAACTGCAATAATTTAAGGTCCCGACATGCGATGCCCTGTGATTGACTGACAGTTAACGTTGTCCAGAGTAGAGAGGAGTTATCACTTGAAGAATAAATGATTCTAACCGTTCCTTTGTTTATAGGTGATTTGGGGAAATGGGAGTCTCCCCTGCTGCGCTTTATTCCTTACCCTCAGTCTCGCCACTCTGAGCTCTCGGTCCCCGCTAAGCTGAGGGCGCTTCGTCTGGGCCAAAGACTGGCGTTCGGAGAACCTATGTGTGATTATGAAACTGGAGTGCTCGTCCCAATCCTGGCAGTAACCATACACCCCCAGACGGGAATGGTGTATCCGGTTGGTGGTGTTTATGTGTGCCCTGTGTCACGTCTCCGGCAGCCCATCCAGATCGGTTGTCCCATGCTGGACCCCCGCACAGGAAATATGGTGCTCATTACAGGGGTTACTCTGGACTCTCATACGGGTAAGTACATGTGCTATTTTTTTTTTTTATAAAGGGGTAAAAAAATGGTCTCATTATTTTTGGGAGGGACTGAAATTGAACTGATTGTGTTGCAGGAGTGGTGCTGCCAGTCGGAGGCCCTCTGCTAGGTGAATCATTCATCGAGCCACTGAGTGGTAGGATGGTGCGGGTTGGTGGAGGCAGCCTCCGTGGGGGAAAGGTGGTGCCCCATGCTGGGGGTTTTCAGGCTCTGATGGACGGCCAGGCTTTATGGGCACGGATGCGGACTGTTGAGCTGCTGCGGACCTGCTGTGAGGAGTGGAGATCTGAGACTCTGGATCTCCACAGTGAAATTGGCAGGCTGAAGGCAGCTTGCTTGGACTTGGACCAGATCTGGAGGATCAGCCAGCACTGCATGATCCAGCTACTAAGCCGACTGGAGGCACAGCAGGAGTGGGCCTGTGGGTTGGTCAAGTATGGGGGAAGTGTAGGTAGGTGGATTGTTCAGATTTTTATATGCTAATCATGTGTCCTTAGAATTAGTGCTGTAATAGCATCAGTGGCATAAAATATTTAAAATTTAATTTCAAAATGCATGGCATCAGCAACAGCCCAACATCTGGCACCCCTACAGAATACTTCCTCACTGCTCGCAGTAATTCATTTAAAACTATGCGGATACATTATTTTCTTATTTAATTGCATTATTTTGTAGGTGAGATTAAGCTGCCTGCCACAGAGTTGTCCCTGCCTGCTCTTCCAGGGCTGGAATACCCGGACCCTGGAGGTTCGGGCCTGGCTGTTCCTGTTCTAGGAGCCCAGCTAGACTGGGTATCAGGGTATATGGTGCCTCTTGCAGGAACCATGGAGGATGCAGATGGCAAAGGTGAGGCACACCTTAACTCAGCTTTTCTATTTAGATTAAATAACACATTCTGCTTATTTATTGAGATAGATGGCTTTCAGGGCTGGTACCTATTCACATCGGGGCACAGACGGTGGACCCAGTGAGCGGGGATCTGGCTTCAGTTGTGGGAGCTCGGCTAGACTTTTGGAAGAGGACAGTAGTTCCAGTGACTGTGTCCCAGTGCCAGATCATAGATAAAACATCTGACATTGTGGTGGTAAGCAAAAACATTCCTGACCTGATACAAGACATGAAATGAGAATAACATTTGTCCACAAAAGACTGCAATGTGATTAGTTATCAAAGTGATTGTCGACTAAGCTTTTAGATCTCATAGTGTTATTTTGTTAATATAAATATAGGGGTGCTTTGTGGTGAAGCAGTTTAATGCAATAACCCACTACCACTGAGATCTCGCACTCTTGACTTAGCATCCCAGGATGTTCTATTGACCTGGCCGGGTGTCCAAACAGGCACAGTTAGCTATGCCTGAGGGAGGGACAGCCTGCATTGTCTGAGTCAGGTGCCTGTACTAGCAATTGATTATTTGTGGAGGTCAGAGCTGGTCTCTATGTGTGCGATATGACTTTTGTGAGAAGTCACCACTGGCAGGTAATAATATACGTTCTTGTCAGAGGGGGCGCTTAAGTCTCAGCTCTCCTCGGCCAGCGCAGTGGTGGTGCAAGCAGCGAGGGAATTGCGATAGGACAATTGGCAACAATTATGAGAGGAACAAGACCAACTTGCCCCTATTTACATTACACAGTAATATACAGTCTGTTTTTAATCCATAATTTCACCCCTGTGCAACTGAAAATGGACAAAAGCACATTAGTTATGCCACTGGAGTTACAGTAGATGCAGACTGTATTGTACTGTTGGGTACCACACAAAGGAAAAGAGGCATTATTCAATGCCAGTTCTCACACTCTGAGTCTTAACTATCACATAATTGCTAATCTGAAAAGGTTAAGGGCCAACATGTGCTTCCTCTAAAACAATTAGTGAACCTAAAAGAGGGTGCTGGTTCCTTTGGACACTCCTCTTAATCATTAAGAGGTATATATGTTTTATGTTTTAGTGTATTCAATTTGGGGAACTTCAGACCATTGCTACCAGACAAATCTAATGAAAAAGCACAGTTCTTATTTCTAGGTACCGAAAGTTTTGGTACTTTTGTCTCTAAGTTTTTTTTTAATCCAGGTGGAGGCTTTACAAAAGGAGTGCAGCACAAGGGCTCGGTTCTGGAGGCAGCAGAAAGCAAAAGAGGAGCAGCTGGTTTCAGATTTGGAGAGCGCTCTGCGGGAGTGTCTCTACACAGCCCTGCAGGAGGAACCGGATCATGTAAGGCTCACGGGGGGCTGCGGAGTTGAAAGGTTGTTCTGAATGTGAATGGAAGGATCTGAATTTCTTCATCACGGTGTCTGTGTGTGGTAGATTGGGTGGTCAGATACGGAGAAGCAGCTCCAGGAGGCAGCAGCGGAGCTTCAGGAGGCAGCTCGTACCGAGGCTCTGAGACGAAGTGCTGAGATCTCGGAGCTCTCTCTCCTCCTGCCTGAGCACGTCCTTCTCATACTTACTGGAGGTGAAGTGTTTGTAGTTTTTGAGCCGGATACTCAGTAGAGAAATCACGGAGAGATGTGGTATCTGAAAGCATGGTATCTGTTCTGTGTGTAGGTGATGATGAAGAGTGGAATCAGCAGTGTCACTGGCACACTGAACTCACAGCTGTGTTGAACAGAGTCGGTGTGTTTATGGCTAAGCAGCAGTGGGACCGGGAGCCACCAACAACGCTGGTTGATGACAAACTGGTCAGCTTCAGCACGCACACTTGTGGGGACACTTTACACCCTGTTTGGTACCACTGAAAAGAATTGGCTGGCTTGGGCGACACGGTGGCTCAGTGGGTAGGACTGTCGCCTCACAGCGATTCTCAGGTGGAGTGGTCTGGGTCATTTCTGTGTGGAGTTTGCATGTTCTCCCCGTATCTGTGGGGGTTTCCTCCGGAATCGCCGGTTTCCTCCTACCATCTAAAAACGTGCAATTGAGGTGAATTGGAAATTCAAAATTGTCCATAACTGACATTAAAACTTGAACTGATGAATTTTGTGTAACCAGTAAACATGATGTTAAAATCCTAATGAGATAAATAAATAATGACACGCTTTAGCTTTGTTATTACAACGACTAGAGCCTGTTCCCACTTGGTTACATCCAATTTTCACATGCATTCTCGACACCTCTGTTGGCTGCATGACACCCCTGCTATCTGAAGAGGGCCACAGGCTAGTACACACCTCCAAGACGTGTAAAGCTGTTACCATGTCAGCACTGGCACCACTGGGTTTTTAAACACCAGGTTTAAGTCTTGGCTGTACGAGCCTAGTGTATTGGACCTAAGTGTCAGCCAGTTCTTGTTTTTATGCATTTTACCCCCTTTTTCTCCCAATTTAGTGTAGCCAATCCGGTGCTGGGGACCCTGATGGCGTCCAAGAAGGGTGGATTTGCACGTGAGGAGAGCCACGCTCCGCTCTCTGCACTCTTCTACTTACTTCTGTACAGGCACCCTGGGCTACGAAGGTTCTTTCACAACATTGATAACCCCGCCTCTTAGTCCGGTCTTTTCCACTCAGCACACGAGAGACCAATTTTGTCTGCTGCAGGCATTAGCCAATTGTGCCCGCTAGAAGGCGCCCAGCTGACCGTAGCAGAACCGGGGCATTCAGAATCTTGGTGCTGGTGTGCTAGCGGCTTTAAGCACTCGCTAATTTCCAGAGCGACTGACAGACGTGCTTTGTTTCCATCAGTAAACATTTTCTTACTCTAGTACAAGTAGACAGTTCAAAAACACACATCTGCTGTGCCCCATTAAGAAAATGATTTTTATTTTACATAATGTCGTAGAACAGTTGTTCCAAAAAGAATTTGGCTTCTCATTAATGCAGTTTGTTCCCTAGTCCCTTTTGAATCTTTTGTGACAAATTTTTGTGGATGCCTTGGCTAATTTTCTTAGCAGGTTGACCACTCCTGGGTAGATTCTCCAAGGTTTCAAGTCTCCTTTGTTGCTGAGAATGGAATTCATTATAAAGCAAACTTCGTATATTGCTGTCCACTCATGTAGGATAAGAAGACGAGGCAGAGGGAGATATGGGAGCAATTGAATCAAAGACGCGCTGAGCTGGACGTTGCTCTTACCTCAGTGAACTGGACCCGCGAGCTCAACCAGCTCCATGCTGACACCGCAGAGGTAACATGAACCAAATACTAGTTTGTTTTACATACCACAGGACATGTAATGAATTCCACACGTCGATATCTGGAGGAACTGGAGCTGTGAGCAATAGGAATTCATTACATTGTAGTCTTAGCATTTTCTTTTGTAATTCTCTGTCTAGGCTATGTTATCTGGAGAGTTCTGGTATAGGGATTACAGCCCACTGCAGCTCAAAGGTGAAAAAAATCCTCTGAAAGCAATGGCTGTGATGCAGCACAGAATCCTCCCTCAGCTGGAACGGCTTATTCAGTTGCTGGAAGAGAGCAAACGTTCCACTTTCTTCACAAGCAGCCGGGACCAGCGGAGCTCTGGTACACTACACATTTATTCTTTTAGCATAGACATTTCTGCCAAGTACGGCGGTCAAGCCAAGCATCCAACTGTCGTTGTGCCAGACGTTGTGACGGTTATTAAAAGGAAGTAGTAACACCCACAATTAATGTGTAAAGGGATTTAAAGTGTCTTTCACACACACACACACACACACACACACACACACACACACACACACACACACACACACACACACACGACACACACACACACAAACACAAATTTTTGGGCAGTCATGGGGCTTAACTGATATATTATGCACCCCTGGGAAACCCAAACAAACTCAGGAAAAACATTCCACCATCCAGCCTGTAAAAATATTCATTTTTACACTAAGAATTACTTAGTTTATCTGCTTGTATATTTTGCTTCATTTAACTTAAAATGCTTCTGTTCAGATGATGACCAATTTGTGCATACATTGATCAGGCATAACATCTGACTGATCCCAACTGACTGGTCTGCGGCTATGCAGCCCCATACGCTACAAACCGTGATGCTCTGTATATTCTGACACCTTTCTATCAGAACCAGCATTAACTTCTTCAGCAATCTGAGTTACAGTAACTCGTCTGTTGGATCTGACCACACAGGCCAGCCTTCGTGCATCAATGAGCCTTGGTTGCCCATGACCCTGTCATCGGTTTACCGCTGTTCCTTCCTTGGACCACTTTTGATAGATACTGACCACTTTTGATAGATACTGACCACTGCAGACCGGGAACACCCCACAAGAGCTGCAGTTTTGGAGATGCTCTGACCCAGTCGTCTGGCCATCACAATTTGACCCTTGTCAAACTGTCTCGCCCATTTTCCCTGCTTCTAGCACATCAACTTTGAGGATAAAATGTTCACTTGCTGCCTAATATATCCCCCCCACTAACAGGTGCCGTGATGAAGAGATAATCAGTGTTATTCACTTCACCTGTCAGTGGTCATATTGTTATGACTCGTCGGTGTATATTCACAGTACATGGACTTTTTACTTGTCATTACATGATAAAACCACTAGGGGGCAGTAAGGACCAGCTTTAGATGGCGGTTCAGTTTCATGAGGCTGAGCGAGAAGCTCTCAAAACTAATAAACCATCGTGAATCCCTAACAAGGTTTTAATTATGTTTATTTTTATCTGGAACTTCCAGGCAAAGATTGGAACACGATCCTGCAGCTCTCCCCTCTCTTCCAGCTCATCCAAGAGGTGGAACAGCAGCTCAGAACCCAAGCCCAGCATGCAGGCTTACTCAGCATCCAGCACCAAGGTCCCTCACCAAATCCATAACAATTCACTTCAACTGCTGAAACTATTAGAAGAGATTTGCTGTAGAAGGTGCTCATCCGTGTCTTTTCACAATAAGATTGGACGGCTTGATAATAGTGATGTCTTTGTGCTGCAGACTCGGGGCGGCCCTTTATCGATTTTCTAGACGCGCAGTGGGAGAGCGAGGGGGAACTGGTTCAGGTCAGCGCTGACAGCCTCGGCCCCCGAGAGTTTCTCATCTACCAGCATGGCCAGTTTCTTTTCCAGCTGCTCCACACACACAAAGTGGTCTGGACCTCACGTACACGTTCTTTCATTTTGAATTATTAGACGTTATATTTTACATCCGCTGAACAATGTTATAATGAAATGGTTGATGTAATGAAATGGAAATTTCTCAGATTAGTTATGCTTTGGTCTTTACTTTATAGGCTCCGGCGGTAAAATTGCTGCTTGCTTCAAGTCTTCCTAGAAATAACTACCACAGCAATGCCTTCCGCAATTCCTTTTATTACCAGGTATTTATGGCCAAAGTAGGCATGTCATAATAATATTTATTTATTTAATAGGATTTTAACGTCATGTTTTACACATCTGGTTACACTCATGACAGAAACGGTAGTTACTCGTTACACGAGATTCAGCAGTTCATAAGTTCAATGTTAAACACAGTCATGGACAACTTTGGACTGTGGGAGCAAACCAGAGCTCCCGGAGGAAATCCCGAAGGAAACCCAGGCAGAAACTCCACACAGAAAGGACCTGACCGCCCCACCTGAAGATCGAATCCAGGACCTTCTTGCTGTGAGGCAACAGTGCTACCCACCAAGCCACCGTGCCGCCCGCATGTCATAATAACAGATAACTGTCTGAGACTTACAACACTGCACAATTATTTCATCATTTTATTTGTTTTTAATAGTTGCTTTATCTGTGTAAAGTTTGTGGTGGATCCCAGAAAAACTGGAGAGCACTTTCTACAGAGCACCAGTCTATTTCAGGGCATCATGTCCTCATTTATTCTTACTCACACAGGGGAAAGAGTAGCTCCGAGTTCCCAACAGAAACTAATTTTCTGATTCTAACTGTTCTGTCACAGTACAGTAAGTTTAATGGAGTTAAACAGTGATTAAAATCCATGCAACTTTTGTCACACAGTAAATTTAGTAGATACTGAGTGTAAAAAAATAATAAATTTAGAAGAACTCATGCAGTGTAGGCAAATCGAAGTAATACATGGTAAACATGATAGATAGCTAGTTAGATAGATAGATAGATAGATAGATAGATAGATAGATAGATAGATAGATAGATAGATAGATAGATAGATAGATAGATAGATTAAGCCTCAGTAGCTAGTTACATACATCAAAAGTAATAGTGCACACTATAAGATTCACAGTATAAGTAAATAAGGATAATCTTCTGGCACAGCATTCTAATACACCAGCTCATCATTGTGGACAGTTCAACACTCGGGGTTTAAGTCTCAGCAGTGCTACTGACCTGACCAGAAATGTCAGACATCTGTATCTTCTCTTTGCCACTACAACAGTGACTTCAGCTGTCTGGTTAAATTACTAATTGTTAGTAATTATCATTGACTAACAGGTGACTCAAGTAGAAATGGTGTTAGTTTGAATGTATTTATTAAACTAGCAGCAAACAGAAAGCAGAAAGGCCTAAAAAAACTTTATACAGTGAATCATAACAATTTGGAAGTCAGGAGTGTCTAAGCAAATGTACATCCAAAGAGCATCTGTACAAACAACTGTGTATAAATACAAAGTACATGGAACAGTGGTCTTTTTGCCAAGGTTGGTAAGATATTTGTCTGGTATATCTGTCTGCCCAGAATCACTGGGCGCAATGCAGTAACATCCTGGACAGAATGCCAATCTATCCCCAATCGTGTCTGTATGTAGATGCCTGACCGGCTGATGGCACGAGTGGCAGTTTATTCCTAGATCCCAGCAGTAGTGGGCTATCTTAATACAACTCTGTGCTACCTAAGTGTCTAAAGGTGGAATCATTTTAGATATATTTCAATGAATTTGGGGTCAGGGTACTGGGTCGTTTGATGTAGGGTAATGGCACAGGTTGTATGACAGACTCTGTAAGACTTTTAAGTCAAGAGTCAAGAGAGGCTTTAATGTCATTTCAGCTATAAACAAGTACATATTGAAACGAAACAACGTTCTTCCAGGACCAGGGTGCAACACAAGTGCAAAACAATACAATATACACAGTGCAGATAAAAAAACACTACAATAAATACAAGAAACATGTATAATCTAAAGAAACTAAGGGGGACAGGACCAAATACAAGAGTAGTGTTGGTGAGTACACGGTACTGAGTAAATGATAAGTGAGGTAAAAACCTATTCTGATATACAGTTAGCAGTGTAGGGTTTATATAGCAGCAGATATTAAAGAGTAAGGTTTTGCACATACAAAACTCAAATTTGCACCTCCAGGTTCAACAACTGCGTGAGTTTTGTCTGCAGTATTTATTTTGACCAGAGGCAAACATCTTTACCTGTCTGTGTTCCTGCCTTTATCGACTGTGTGGTCAGTAGTCTAGGAATAAAAATGCTTAGTCATTGTAAATAGTTCCCAAGTTTGAACTGTTTGCACAGGAGACAGAAGAAACTCTGTATGTTCGCTCTCAGAAGTTACAGTCTATAGGAGGATTCTCACTACTGCTTCTGCACTGCGCTGCTCATATCTCCACCGGTAAGCTCGATGTGGACTCCACTGCTGCCTTCCAAAGGGCTTTCTTCAGGGTAAAGCCCCTGCACGTACACCCACGGCCAGTTTATCCACCTACAGAGCAATCGGGGTGTTTTTATTATCTTCCCACTTTTGTGCTCTAGGTGTTAGAAGTGTGTCTAAGCGAGTTGTTCCACTCCAGATTGAGCTGGGATTTGGCTGACGGCGAGACACAAAGCAGAGACTCGGTCGCTCATGACCTTTCACTTGAGAGAGTGCACAAACCCGGACACAGGGCTCCATCTGAGGACACGGACGTGAGTATTTAATGCTAAACTGTGATTTATTATTCTGATTTGAGAGAGTGAATGCTGGGACAGAGTGCTGAAGGTGGAAAGTTACCTGAAAACACTCAGAAAAGTTAATATATCAGTATATATTTATATATTTCATATACAGGAGGTGTCCAGGCTGCTGGAGAAGCACAAAGAAAGTTCAGTGTTCAGGCGAGTCGAGAGCCTGCTGAGAGAGAGGAGACTGGAGGTCAGTCCCAGCGACTTCGAGCTGCCAATTAAACGCAGCACAGAGGGTCAGGACAGGGCTCCTGAGTAATGTGATTGATCCCGAGTGAAAAACGAACACTGCTGACTTTTACTGACTCTGACAAGGCCAAATATTCGGTCTACAGGAGGCTACAGGAGGCTACAGTATGGTTCCTTCTGCTACACACACAGAGGAATTAAGAGCTGCATGATGACTTTCTTTTAGATGACGTGTATTTGACTACAAACAGATGTGCATGGAATACATGCTCAGTATGCTCTTTATTTTTAGAAAAATACCAATCTGGTACTGACAAACCTTTTGAGTATACAATTACTGACTGTAGCCCATCTGCCACTCTGTCAGCCATTTATTAATTATAGGGAACCCATATAGGACTGGTACAGACAACCTTTGAGAGTATACAATTACTGACTGTAGCCCTTCTGTCACTTTGTCACACATTTAATAATCATAAGAAACCCACATAGGACTGTTACAGACAATCTTTGTGAGTATGCAGTTACTGACTGTAGCCCATGTGTCACCCATTTATTAATTGTATGGAACCCACATAGGATTGGTACAGACAAACCTTTTGAGTATACAATTACTGATAGCCAACCGGAATATTTTTAACATTTCACAGCATTCCTGGTCTTAATTTGCACCCGTCTCAATATTTTTGGAATAAGTTGAAGGGGTTTGATTAAATAATTATTTTGTTTCATAAATGTACACTAATTTCTAATTCAATACCTGTCAAATATAGTTAAAGTATAGCTTTTCATTTTATTATCATGTTCCCTACTGTCCCAACCTTTTTAAATATTAGGTCCAGCAGTCACCACTGAATAATTCAGCGAAGTATTTGCAGTTGATATGTCTTTTAGAAAAGCTTTCAATATTTCAAGCAGAAATGCATTCTCTGACCTGGTGTCACTGCTACAGAAAGGACCCGGACCAATGTACCTGGGGATCAAACCCTCAGTGGTCAAGATACTGATCACTGGTTTGCCCCACAGCATCCAGGTTGCTTGAGCAAGGCATCCAATCCTCAATTGCTTGGACTGCATATGGTCAAAGAAGTCACTTTGGATACAAGTGTCTGCTAAATGTTCATGCTTTAGGGCCCAAATGGTGATTATTAAGGTTATAATAAATGTTATTGTTTCTTGTCTGGTATTGTTTGGTCTTGTGGTTGGATCTTGTCTGGGTTACTGTTCTCAAGGGTGTTGCAAAAGAGAACCTGCTATTTAAATGCATGGAGCCCCAAATTACAATGCAATAAAGCAAATTATCCACTGTGGCCCCGTAATATTTGTCAAGCTAGTACCTTATAAGATTTTCTCTGTTTAATTTCCCTCCGGTTTCAGCCATTTCAAATTCCATGCAAAGTCAATTTCAGAGTGTTATTTCAGCTGGTTATTGAGCATCCGCATTGAGTTTATCCTTAAATGCTCGGCTAATAGAAAAGGTTCTACAATTCGACCGGTAATATATCGTATTTAAAGTCTGTCTACCGTATCTGTAGCATATGTGCGATTTCCAAGGTGTGTTTTGTATTATAATAATAATCAGATACGAAATAGAACATTGAGAACTATGACAATAGAACAGCAAACATGAAAATCATTTTGCTTTTCTGTGTCTTTGTGGGTTTGTTATGTGAGATTTACTCCTACTTTCCAATAAACATGCAGAAAATGGATTGGCTGCAGGTGGCACGGGACCCCGACCAGGATTAAGTGGTTATTCAAATAAATGCAATGAATTGGCATCCTATCCAGGGTGTGTTACTGCATTATGTCTAGTGATTTCAGGGAAAACCAGACCCATCATGATCCTAACCAGGATAAATCAGTGTTAAAAAGCATGAAAATGAAAATAAAAAATAATAATAAAATGAACTGTACTTCTAAAGAAACCCTGTAACCAAGCAAACCCAGTTACAACTCAAACACACACACACACACACACACATACACACACCCATTCACTTATAGGGCAATTCAGTGTCTCCAATTAACCTGACTGCATGTTTTTGGACTGAAACCGGAGCACCCGTAGGAAACCCATGCAGACATGGGGAGAACATGCAAACTCCACACAGAAAGTCAGAAACTCCACACAACTCAAACATCTAACTCTATATTACAGCTGTGGCGGCACGGTGGCTTAGAGAAGGTCCTGGGTTCAATTCCCAGTTGGAGTGGTCCAGGTCCTTTCTGTGTGGAGTTTGCATGTTCTCCCCGTGTCTGTGTGGGTTTCCTTCAGGAGCTCCGGTTTCCTCCCACAGTCCAAAGACGTGAAAGTGAGGTAAATTGAAGATACAAAATTGTCCGTGACTGTGTTTGACATTAAACTTGTGAACTGATGAATCTCGTGTACCTGTTCTGTCATGAGTGTAACCAAGGTGTGTAAAACATGATGTTAAAATCCTAATAAATAAATAAATGTTACAGCTGTTCTGAGGCACCAAACCCCTGTAGAGTTTTTCCTTGTACCCAAAACACCTACTAAAATTTATGAGCTAATTATCAAGCTCCCAAAGGCTAGACAAGGTTATGACAAATGTGACAAATATGATGATGAAAACTCATTTAATTAAAGCTGATAGAGGTAAATGCTGGTGTTTGATGGATTTGACTGTTTCTCTGACAATTACACTAAAATGTGTTACTTCCAGCTACACCTGATAAAATTTTTTTGTAACTTCAGTTTCTTCACACAGGCAAATCTTAGAGCTTCAACTGCTGCGTTACTGTGGTTCACAAATTATTCATGTACTACCTAAGGTGGTCATCAGTCTGTAATGTTGCATGATAGATGAATCACACTGAATTTATTAATAAGCCAAGCCTTACTGGGTCATGAGCAGTAGTTTAAAGGTTTGTAAATGAGAATATTTAAACAAAAAAGATGCAGTGCAGTGTTAACAGATTAACATGATCCTGCACACTACATACTTCTCGGTTGTAGTGACATATTTCTTATATTTACTGTTTAGGATTTGTAAAGCTACTTTTGTGAATCCATTTTGCTGTTAAATCTTTCCTCCCTTTTGCTTGTAATTAAATCGATTCCTCCTTTCTTCAGAGCCACGTGGATGCATTTGAATTTCATTTCTCCTGTGTCAAAGGAGACACGTTATCCCTGTTGGTGATGTGCATCTGACATGCTGATTATTATAAATGCATTTGATTTGATGCCTGTCAAATACATCATTAGAGGCACCGTATGCATAAAAAATGAGAGAATTTGATTACTAAACTGCTCCAGTATTATGTCCGTGGAACAAATACTGTATGTGTGCTTCCAAAAAATCAGGAACCAAAACTCCTGTGGCAAGCCAAACAGGAAATATATAGCGAACACTGATATATATGGAATTAAACTCGAAATATTTGGAATGGAACTGATCACTTTTCATTTTATAGTTTCATTTTATATATATATATTTATCTATCAGTTTTTGTTCTACATATATCAGTTTTCATTCCATATATTTCTAGTTTCATTTTATATATATTGAGTTTAATTTTTTTAATATCAAGTTTCATTTTATATATATTGAGTTTTATTTTATATATATTAAGTTTCATTTTATATATATCGAGTTTCATTTTATATGTATCAAGTTTCATTATATATACAGGGGTTGGACAAAATAACTGAAACACCTGTCATTTTAGTGTGGGAGGTTTCATGGCTAAATTGGACCAGTCTGGTGGCCAATCTTCATTAATTGCACATTGCACCAGTAAGAGCAGAGTGTGAAGGTTCAATTAGCAGGGTAAGAGCACAGTTTTGCTTAAAATATTGCAATGCACACAACATTATGGGTGACATACCAGAGTTCAAAAGAGGACAAATTGTTGGTGCACGTCTTGCTGGCGCATCTGTGACCAAGACAGCAAGTCTTTGTGATGTATCAAGAGCCACGGTATCCAGGGTAATGTCAGCATACCACCAAGAAGGACAAACCACATCCAAAAGGATTAACTGTGGACGCAAGAGGAAGCTGTCTGAAAGGGATGTTCGGGTGCTAACCCGGATTGTATCCAAAAAACATAAAACCACGGCTGCCCAAATCACGGCAGAATTAAATGTGCACCTCAACTCTCCTGTTTCCACCAGAACTGTCCGTCGGGAGCTCCACAGGGTCAATATACACGGCCGGGCTGCTATAGCCAAACCTTTGGTCACTCGTGCCAATGCCAAACGTCGGTTTCAATGGTGCAAGGAGCGCAAATCTTGGGCTGTGGACAATGTGAAACATGTATTGTTCTCTGATGAGTCCACCTTTACTGTTTTCTCCACATCCGGGAGAGTTACGGTGTGGAGAAGCCCCAAAGAAGCGTACCACCCAGACTGTTGCATGCCCAGAGTGAAGCATGGGGGTGGATCAGTGATGGTTTGGGCTGCCATATCATGGCATTCCCTTGGCCCAATACTTGTGCTAGATGGGCGCATCACTGCCAAGGACTACCGAACCATTCTGGAGGACCATGTGCATCCAATGGCGGTGCCGTGTATCAGGATGACAATGCACCAATACACACAGCAAGACTGGTGAAAGATTGGTTTGATGAACATGAAAGTGAAGTTGAACATCTCCCATGGCCTGCACAGTCACCAGATCTAAATATTATTGAGCCACTTTGGGGTGTTTTGGAGAAGCAAGTCAGGAAACGTTTTCCTCCACCAGCATCACGTAGTGACCTGGCCACTATCCTGCAAGAAGAATGGCTTAAAATCCCTCTGACCACTGTGCAGGACTTGTATATGTCATTTCCAAGACCAATTGACGCTGTATTGGCCGCAAAAGGAGGCCCTACACCATACTAATAAATTATTGTGGTCTAAAACCAGGTGTTTAAGTTATTTTGTCCAACCCCTGTATATATACGTATATATATATATATATATATATATATATATATCAGTTTTAATTCCATATATTTCTAGTTTCATTTTATATATATTGAGTTTTATTTTTTAAATATCGAGTTTCATTTTATATATATTGAGTTTTATTTTATATATATTAAGTTTCATTTTATATACAGTATATCGAGTTTCATTTTATATGTATCAAGTTTCATTATATATATATATATATCAGTTTTCATTCCATATATATCTAGTTTCATTTTATATATATATATATATACGTATATATATATATATATATATATATATATATATATATATATATATATATATATATATATATATATATATACTGTATATGTAATTATTGTGGAAGGAGGTATACACTAATTAAAGGGAATTATGGCTCTGTTATTTTAGCCACAACATGTGGATTGGGACGAGACCGAACTTGTATCACGTGGTTGCTGTCGTTGCTATGGTAACAAGTCATCAGCGAGGACGCGTAACTTGTTGTTGTGTGTTTTTGTAACTACATAAACAAATAAATAAAACATGGAATTGTACGCTAATGAAAAATTAGAGACGTTTTTGCGAAATGTGGATCATACAAGTAAGCATTGCAAGTTTTACACCTGTCAAATGTGTTTGTGAATGAGCTTATCAGCAGACTAGCTGTTTAGCACTGATGCTAACTTGTGTCACGGTGTTCCGCACATCAGTGTTCCGTACAGTTAAATTTATGGTCAAGTTCTGAATTAATTAGAGTGTAAGTTTGGCTCATTGCCTTTGAACAAAGAGGAAGAGGAAGAGAGACAGGGGTATTTGATTTATGGGACACTAATGTACGGAACGGTGTGACAATATGCAATTCTTAGAATTCCCTTAGAGCTGAACCTCTTTCTCAGGTGATTCACTTTTAACGGCTTAAAATGTTTAACAGCTTAACTCAGCACCCTGTGTGTGTGTGTGTGTGTGTGTGTGTGTGTGTGTGTGTGTGTGTGTGTGTGTGTGTGTGTGTGTGTGAGAGAGAGAGAGAATTTATTTATTTATTAGGATTTTAACGTCATGTTTTACACACTGGTTACATTCATGACGGGGCAGGTAGTTACTCATTACACAAGATTCATCAGTTGAATCAAGTCATCAAGTCATTCAATCTCCAGTACACCTGACTGCGTGTCTTTAGACTGTGGGAGTAAACTGGAGCACCTGGAGAAAACCCATGCAGACATGGGGAGAACATGCAAACTCCACCCGGAACGCTCCATCTGGGAATCAAACCCAGGACCTTCTTGCTGTGAGGCAACGGTGCTTACCCACTGAGATCCTGTGCCACTCAAGAGAAAGAAAGAGATATATCCCACACCTTTTTGAATTGAATTGAAACTGAGAGTGTGTGTGTGTGTGTGTGTGTGAATTATGAGTGAATACAATCCAATCAATTTAAGACTTGGTCAACCTTGAAATGGCAACCTGGTGATGGTGGGACTTGAACCAGTTACCTTAACCTCTGTGCTACCACTTATCATCAAGTAAGGTTGTTCTCAGTGTGTTTTTTTTGCATTGTGTGGTTTCAGGTGAGCTGGTGATGGAGTTGAACTCCACTGATACAGCCACTCATGAGAAAGCTGTAGAGAGGGCAGATCGTCTTGTGGCCTCTATGCAAGAAGAGAAATCCTGCAAATCTGTGATCAACAGGACGGTCATTAATAACAGCCATTCCTCTGTGAGTGGGACTGTGGTAAATATGCATTGATGTTAAATCTGAAATCTAATACTTGGAACTGACTGTCTCAGGCTTTAGATGCTTCTCTTTTAAATAAACTGAGGATTTTATGGAGGAAATCCAGTTTGAGACCCTTATTAAAATGGATGAAACTATTTTTAGGGCCAGCCTCTTAAAAATGCATTATTTACCCTCAACACCATTAATAAGAAAATAAGCCAAATAAAACTGGATTAGTGATGTGTTTATGCCACCTCAATCACTGGTGGTCCAGTTTTCTCTGTTTTTTTATTATAAGCAGGTTTTGGGATAATAATGCATTATAAAGCACTTAAAATAATTTAATTAAAATAATTATACATGAGTGCTTTATTAAAAAGCTGCAGTCTTTTTTTTACCTTCAGGGAACTTAATAGTAAAAATATAGTATTGTATCCAGCTTGCAAAAAAGTCTGATCTTTTTTTTTGCATATTTATTTATCTATTTTTGAATTTTTCCTTCCTTTGCCCACTCTGGCTGAGAAGAGCCTCAGACTAGCACCTGCCTGCTCTGACATGTGAGCAGGCATGACAGCTTCTTTGTGTCAGCCAATGCAAAGAGTCACGCATCACCCCGACAGCACCCCGAGAGGTTGCGTTTTTGCAGTGGCAGTAAGAACAAACCCTGTCTGACCTTCCCTCTCTCAGACACGGCCAGTTGTGTTTGTTGGGTGCCCAGCCAGGTCAACAGTGCCACTGGGTCAGCTTATTAGACAACTACGCCACCTAAGAGCCTGTAAGATTCTCTTACATTAGTTTGCAGCACATATTTCTTACGGTACAAAATAATCAGGACTATAAATATTTCACTTTGTCATTAATATGTCGTGCTGTGTGCTACGGTTTGACCCTTTTACTGATCTAATATTAATGTCTATGGTAATATATTTAAAATTCACAATATCTATTAAATATTCACAATATTCAAAATTTCACAGCTTTGATAATGACATGAATTTAAACGTCTTGTGTCCTGTGTGCATGCCGATGATTGTTCAATTACATTCCAAGCTAGTTTTTTAGGCCAGGGTTAGCTGCTTTACTGATACTGTATGTTATCGTTTTATGTACAGCGACAGAAAATACCAAAGCTGTCACTATAAACCAACTTTTAATGTTTAAATAAAGAAAAAGAACTTAAAGATGCTAAAAGTGTTTACAAGCATAAACAGTTGTGTAATGAATGTGGTTTTATGTTGGTTTTCAGACTGCAACTTGTGAACCTGGTGAAAACCCAGGTAGGCAAACTGTCTAAACTGCTTTTCAGACTTTTAAGTGACTTAAATTTCACCAGATTAAACTTAAGAAATGACAACAAGTGCTCAGCTAAAGTGGCCATTCATTTACTCAATGTTTTACTCTATTTACCTTTTTATAGGTCAACAATTTAATGTACTAATTCACATGCAAGTCCCCCTTAAATTGTGCCAGTTTCTTCTTATTGCTGAATTAAGGATTGGCATGTGTCACATTGGCACATTTTCCCACATAGCTTCTTTGCCCAAATGGCTGTGTATAAACTGTTTCTCTAGACACATAATCTTAACATTAACTTTTGTTTTCCATTATACACCGATCAGCCATAAAATTAAAACCACCATCTTGTTTCTACACACACTGTTCATTTTATCAGTTCCACTTACCATATAGGAGCACTTTGTAACTGGTGGTCCTGTGGGGGTCCTGACCATTGAAGAACAGGGTAAAAGCGGCTAAAAAGATATGTAGAGAAACAGATGGACTACAGTCAGTAATTGTAGAACTACAAAGTGCTTCTATATGGTAAGTGGAGCTGATAACAATGACAGTGAGTGTAGAAACAAGGAGGTGGTTTTAATGTTATGGCTGATCAGTGTATGTTTGGATCAGGCGCATGAAATTTAAACAATTCAGTGCAATTGCTTGAGGCTCCTGGGTCCACTATTACTGAGATCCGGGGTTCGAATCTCAGAGGTGCTATCAGCTGGTCAGGTGTCTACACAGACATGATTGGCTGTGTCTGGCGAACATGAGTGGCCGAACAGCCACATTTAAGGCGAACCTTAAATACTGGGGCAGTTAAAATTGGAGATAATGACTAAATTAAATTGCTTGATGTTCTTAATTCATTGAGAAATTGACTAATTTTACTTATTGTGGCTGGGCAGGGGGGTGGGGGGGGGGGGTAGATGTTTCCTCACTTAAGTGATTTTTGTGTTTATCACTAATTATATTTGTGTTTATCCTAATTCAATCAGCTTTACTTTTTACAACTTTCCTGTCCAGCCCTGCTTCAGTGCATGCTGTTGTTAAAACTTATAATTGACTTGTGCAGTGAACGCACTGAACTGTGATGTTTTAGAGATTTTTATGAAAGCATTAGAACATGATGCGGAGGAGAGAAAACAGAGAAGACAAATAAAGGAGAAGAAAGCAAGTGGTGGGTGTCTGTAAACTGCTTATCTTAAAAAACATGCCTCTTTTAACCAGCTTCATTTCAAGGCGCATCATCAACATCACTTTGTTTTTTAATCGGCAGCATTGAAGGATAAAGGAAATAAAGCTTTTGCTGTGGGAGACTTTGAATCGGCTGTGAGAGCGTATACTGAAGGTCTAGAACAGCTTCGTGACATGCAAGTTCTCTACACTAATAGAGCCCAGGTTTCTCATTTCTAAAGCACTATTTATCTTTATTAAACAGGTGAACTGTGTGTTTAATACATTTTATGACCAAACTGATACCAGCCATGCCCATTGCAAACAGTAACATGAAATTAAATTATAATTCATGCAAGTGCGGCATGGTGGCTCAGTGGGTAGAATCGTAGCCTCACAGCAAGAAGGTCCTGGGTTCGATTCCTAGGTGGATCGGTCTGGGTCCTTTCTGGTTAGAGTTTGGATGTTCTTCTCATGTCTACATGGGTTTCTTCTGGGAGCTCCGGTTGAGGTGAAATGGAGATATAAGAAAATTGTCCATGACTGTGTTTGACATTAAACTTGTGAACTGATGAATCTTGTGTAAGCAGTAACTACCTGCCCTGTCATGACCAAGATGTGTAAAACATGACAATAAAGTAGATTGGTTCTTATTAAAGAGCTCAGTGATGGTGGTGCACTGTCATAGGAATTCTACCTTGCTAGAGCTGCCCAGGTCAATTGTTATTATAAAATGCAAACCTTCTAGGAGCATCAATATATCAACTGTGACTTATTTGGCCACAAACCACGGATGCTAAAGCATGTAGCTCTAAAACTGCTTTGACCTCGGTTGCACCACTAACTACCAACTGCTTTCAAACTGACTCTGAAAGCAAGATTACATAAATCATTTGTCTGGAGCTTTATGAATTGGGTTTCCATGACTAAGCAGTCGTGTAAAGCACATTGCATGGCCAGAGAGAAATAAATGGATGGGCTTTCTTTCTTAACGTTAATGCTACAGCTCAAAATGACACTTAGTGGCATGGCAGTGTTCTACTCACAGTTTGCTTTGTTGATGTTGGTGTAGAAGAAGTTAAACTGCACAGAGCGCTAATCTCACCTCCTTGACCTATATAGAAACATTGATTGCTCATCAGGCCCCCAACACAAAAATCAACCTCTGACCCCAATGAAACTTTTGTGGTGGTTTGGTAGCGAATAGCAGATATCAGGATGTCCACATATGTTTGGTCATAAAATGTAGTTTTAAAATCATAAAACCCCTAAATCATGATAATTTACTAAACCTTCTTCCTTCTTTTTGTGGCTCTTGATCATGCAGGCCTTTATCAGACTGAACAAATTTAAGGAGGCTATAAGTGACTGCGAGTGGGCCCTTAAGGTAAGTGTTAGTGAGAGCAAAGGTGTCCGAGACGTGCCCCCTCATTCATCATAATGTCAGTTTAGCCACGGCTACCCTGATCCCGTCCTGTTTGGGGAGTTTAGTAGGCCACTGAAGTGCAGCGCTCGATAAACAGAATGGTTGCACAGCTTCAGGAAACTAGGCTGAATTCGTTTTAATTCTCTGAGCATAAATCACGACTGATGTTACACTGAGATGAGCGCAGTTGTTCTACCATTCTTTCTGTATACATTATATGGACAAAAGTATTGGAACACACCTTTTTAAATTTTGAGTTTCAGCTACAACAGCTGCTAAAAGATGTAATAAATCAACTATATAAAGAAAATTAGATGCTTCTGACTTTACAGCAACAGTTTATGGAGGCTCTTTCCTATTACAGCATGACCAAGCTCTAAAGACATGAAGAGAAGCACAGTTTCTTTGAGTCCTGACCTCAGTCCCACTGAACAGCTTTAGAATAAACTGGGACATCAGTTGAGGCTTTCCTTGCTCTTTTGCTCGAATGGGCACAGATTCCCATAGATATACTTTAAAGCCTTGTGAGAAGCCTTCTTAGAAGAGTGACTGCTGTTATAGCTAATAATATCATATAGAGGTCACTTTATTTTAATACCATTTGTGTTTGAAATGGGATGTCCAACAAGCCCGTGGTCAGGTGGCCAAATACTTTTATAGTGTATTTTGCAGTGGTTGCCAAAAGTCTACATATTATGTATTTTATTATAAACAAAAAACATCAAAATACTCACATATGTGAAAGTGACCATGTAAATTCTTTTGTGCAGAAGGTCAGATTTTCTTGAGTCTTTTTACTTAAACACTGACGGCTTGACCTATTCATCAGAAGCTTGTTTAAGTCAAACAGATTTAATACATTTGCAGCCATTGTTCACCTGTTATAAATGCGACCATAACAGATAGTTAGAAATTTAAATATTCTACATTTCATTCGGATTGTTATACGGCTGATATAATTTTTAATGAAAAACATTGTAAATTTAGGAAATCAGACTAATAATAACAGTACAAAAGTAAAGCCTGCAGTCACAAAAAAAGTTGCAGGATAACCTGAAAACAGCAGGAATAACAGTTACACAAACAGTTAGAAATGCACTGTTTACTACATCCCATACAAAACTCCTCTACTTAAAAAGGACATTTTATTTTAGGATATTTTAAACAAGGACGCTCAAGTGGTGCAGTAGTAAATTACATAAGCCCACTACTGCTGGGATCCAGGGCTCAAATCCCCAGTGGTGCTGTCCAAACAATGGTCAGGTGAAACAAAAACAAACCCCCTTTAAACGAATTCAACTGATCCCAAAAACATTATGGAGCAATATGATATTATGTAGCTGCATCTCATTACAAGTCAAAAAACGAAAATATTAATATATTGATGTACCTGGATATATTAAAAGAACGCTTTCATCTCATCTGCCAAGAACCTTTATCTGAATTTTTAACAAATCTAAATAATTGAAGAAAAAAAGGTGAAGGTTCCAGCGTGGCCAATTATCTGAACTGAATCCGTTTGCAAATGTTTGGAAAATATATGAGGAATAACTCAGTGGGACCTCAGTAACCCTGGGACATTAAAGACAGTTTGCCTGAAGAAATAGGCCAGCATGGAAGTACAAGTTTGTGAGCTGATTATTTCCAACATGGTGCTCATGTGGTGCAGCAGTCTACTACACGCTTTGTATTGCCGCCCTGTCCAGGGAATTACTGCCTTACGCCTAGTGTTTACTGAAAAAGAAATAGATTGCAATGAAATAATTTTGTTATCAGTTTGTAATTATATGTATTATCCATTACTGTATATTCCAAATGTGTTGCTTTTTTGTAAGGATCTGTATGTGGGTATTTAAATACTGGCTTAAATTCAGACTTTTGCCCCCAATGCCCATCTATACCCCTTAGGTTTTTATTCCTGAAGGTTTGACATGCTAAAACTGCTAATCTATGCTAATCTAATGCTACCTTGTCTCGTGCAGTGCAACGATAAGTGTATTAAGGCTTATGTGCTCATGGGAAAAGCACATCTAGCGCTGAGGAATTTTACTGAGGTAAGAACAGTTACTCTCTCGCATTCGAGAGCAGTAAAATAACTCATGCAGGCCTTGTTTGATGAATTATTATTATTATTATTTAAACTTTATTATGCATTATTTTATTATTTTTATTTTTAGTCTAGGCAGTGTTATGAGAAGATAATGAACATAGCTCCGGAGCGAGAAGGCATGGTAAAAGGTAAGATACTTGCCTGTAAATCTGTAACATGCAGAGACATTGAAGTTTTACATCTATTATTTTATTTAAACCATCACGCCTTGCTGCCATGACAACATGAAATGTTTTCTCACTTGTATTTATCTTTTTGTAAACAAAGAGTTGGTTAATTAACTTACTAAAGCTGCAGTGACTTTTAGACAGAGCCAGTTGGTGTTGAATGTATTTTTTTCTTTCAATAAATGAAATGTTCTTAAAAAACGGTATTTTGTTATTGCGCAATCTGCCTTTTTTGCAAGCCCTATTTTCAGAACAAATAAAAAAATCTATTCTTTTGAAGCTTTTTTAAGTGTTGAATTTACAAAGAAATGACTGTTTTGCTGGCAAACTTGTGAAGTGAAATCGTCTCCTGTGAGGCCCATGGCTGTTACAGCAAGACAATGCCAGGCATCATTCTGTACTCGCAACAATGTGGCTTTGTAGATTCAAAGCACATGTGCTTGACTAGCCTGCCTGTAGTCCAGATCTGTCTCCTATTGAAAAATGATGGTGCATCATAGAGAGGAGAATCAGACGACGTTCACCAGGGACTGTTGAGCAGCTGAATTCTCTTAGCTGCAACAATTATCATATATAATAAGTTCCCAAACCATTTAAAAGAATTAATAAAAGAGATGATAGTGCTAAATACGTCTCTGTCCCAATGAACTTGTTTTGTAACGTTAGATCCACTTGAGATGGTCGAACACATTTGATAAGGATGTGTGGATCCTGCAAACTGCTATCAACTCGGCTATAACAGAAAAATAAAAAACCTCATCCCTTTATTGCATCCTTTTATTGCATCAGACTTGTAATTTTATGAATAATAATATAGCAACCAGATGGGTATTAATTTTGGCCTACAAATGTCACTGGCTTACAGACTGTAAGATCTTGCATCTGGTGCTAATTACTCATGCTTGTACAAGCGCTACTGTGATATCTACCATAAAAAAAGACCAAAGGGCTTTTCGTGGCAGAACGTCTTCTAGTTTATAATCAGTACAGAAGTTCTCTCCCTGCAATGCAGATCTGTTTACTGTGCATTTGCATGTGTGCTGGTTAGACATATCCTAAATGGCCAAAACTACGTGGACACCCCTTCTAATAAATGATTGAGTTTTAGCCACAACCATTGCTAACAGGTGTGGAAATTACATGACCTGTACACAAAGCAAGGTCTGTATAGACATGGTTTGATGTGTTGTGCAGAGGAATTGCAGTGGATGGCACAAATCCCTGAACCCAACCCTATTAACACCTTTGGGATGAGTCCAACATACACTGTGAAAATTCAGACTATCATTGTTTGAGCGAAAATAAGAAAAAGCATATTTTTACTGAAAACCATTGTTATTTAGAACACTATCCTCATTGCTATAAAAGGCGCCACACCATTGCTTTTTTTGTTGCATTACTGAATATGAACCTTAATTCAAGCAGTATTGCTGCTCCCTCAGTAAAAAAAGATGTTGCTTTTTTATCTCTGCCACCTGTATAGATTATCTGACACGAGTGGAATTGGAGCAGAGGAAGACCCTTCAGGAGGAGATAGCACAGCAGGAGCTGAAAGAGGGAAAGGAAGAGGCCACAAGGGTCCCTGATTTGCTGCGAAACCTGGCCAAATCCAATGAGCTTAACCTCTACTACTGTGGTGGAGTGGAGCTTCTTACACAAGCTATCAGAGACAGTGAGTGCACATAACACTTCCATCACTGGTCATGTGCTCCTTATCTTTTACCTTACATCACCTATATCACAGCCTATGTCACAATCGTTCTGACTGGACATCCTTTTGTCTGTGCTTGGTTTGTAGAGTTATCTTATTTAGCAGTGCAATATGGTGCTGACTGAGACCATAGACCTGATTTGGTATCGTCTTAGCAGCCAAGCCAATAATAGATCTTCTTTAGAATCAATAAGGAGAATAGAACAGTAGGGAAAAGTGCGTTGGTCATATTGATTTCCCTTTGCGCTTCATTAACAATTTGTGATAAGACTCTTATCCATGCCATAAAGGAACACATGGCACAAGCAACCCTGTAGGCAAAATCCACATATTTAAAAACAAATTATACTGTACGTCCAAAATATGTTAACATCTGATTAGCATAACATCACACATACATTCATGCAATATGCATAGACTGACGTTGGCAGTAGAATGTGTCAAACTGAAGAGCTTAGTGATTTTCAGCTTGGTGTTTCTCCCCTGCTGGAACTGCCAGGCCAGTTGAAAGTGCTGTAATTGCAAAGTGGAAAACCGTAGGCCACACAGGATGGGGCTGATGAATTCATGAAAAATCTCCTGTTGTGGTTCCAATTTCAGTCCTATAACTTTATCCAGAGTTTAATAGATGGGGCTTTTTTGCCTGGACAGCGACACACAATCCAAAGATCATCATGCACAATTCCACCAGACCTAACAGACCTAAGAACGATGATTCCTGCCTCACTCGCCATGAATAAATAATCTGGATTTGATAAATGACGGGACGTAGCTGTCAATTTGAATTATGGTGCCCAGCGCCAACTGTAAAGTTTGATGGAGGTGAAAATGTGGCTATTTGTCATGGATGCATCATGCTAGAACGTAAACCATGTGCAGTAGAACTGTGTGTGTCCAGCTTTGTGGCAACAGATTAGTGGATGTCATGTGTGGTTTTACAAATAAGTTCACAAAGTAATGCTTTGCTGAGTTTACTCTGGAAGTGCTTGACTGGCCTGCACAAGATCCCAAAGTCATGATTATAATTGTCATGTTCCAAAATAAAGTGGATCAGATTGGAAGGTTCAAACAACAGAACACTATACACCGATCAGCCATAACATTAAAACCACCTCCTTGTTTCTACACTCACTGTTCATTTTATCAGCTCCACTTCCCATATAGAAGCACTTTGTAGTTCTACAATTACTGACTGTAGTCCATCTGTTTCTCTGCATGCTTTGTTACCCTCTTTTATCCTGTTCTTCAATGGTCAGGACCCCCACAGGACCACCACAGGGCAGGTATTATTTAGGTGGTGGATCATTCTCAGAACTGCAGTGACACTGACATGGTGGTGGTGTCTTAGTGTGTGTTGTGCTGGTATGAGTGGATCAGACACAGCAGTGCTACTGGAGTTTTTAAACACCTCACTGTCACTGCTGGACTGAGAATAGTCCACCAACCAAAAATATATCCAGCCAACAGCGCCCCGTGGGCAGCGTCCTGTGAGCACTGATGAAGGTCTAGAAGATGACCGACTCAAACAGCAGCAATAGATGAGCGATCGTCTCTGACTTTACATCTACAAGGTGGATCAACCAGGTAGGAGTGTCTAATAGAGTGGACAGTGAGTGGACACGGTGTTTAAAGTGTCTGATCCACTAATACCAGCACAACACACACTAACACACCACCACCATGTCAGTGTCACTGCAGTGCTGAGAATGAGCCATCACCCAAATAATACCTGCTCTGTGGTGGTCCTGACCATTGAAGAACAGGGTAAAGGGGGCTAAAAAAGTATGTAGAGAAACAGATGGACTACATTCAGTAATTGTAGAACTACAAAGTGCTTCTATATGGTAAGTGGAGCTGATAAAATGGACAGTGAGTGTAGAAAGAAGGAGGTGGTTTTAATGTTATCGCTGATCGGTGTATATAAGATCATTATTGAGCTAAACAATAGCTGGACTCTATTTAGCTTTTTTGCCTTTTTTCTTTTTAAAATAGGTTCATGATTCTGGTCATTATTAAAAGAAAGAATAAAGACAATGTCCAGAAGTTTAGACCTACACACCATGCAGCATTGATCACTTTTTAAAATGAATCGCACCTTGCCAGCGCTCTGTACCGAGAAGATACCTGAAAAGAGGCCTTGTGGGCTAATTTCTTTCCACAGAAGGTATACTGTTCTCAGCCAGATAAGAGCACTGTGCTTGACTCTTAATGAGTTTTTTTTGTTTATTTCTTTTCCTCTTTCTGTCTCCTTTGCCCTTGTCGCTGAGGGATTTGGCCAGGTTGGTTTGGCATTGAAACATGGCTCTTGCTGCACACCTGGTTACAATACAGTATCTTTTTGTTCCTCTTAGGTACTGGGCAGGCGATATTCCGGTTGAACAACGGCTTCAGTATTATCACCGGCAATGACAGCATAAGGAGGTAAAACTGAAGGAAAGTGCTTCTCATCTCATGTACAGTTTAAATATTTTGATTTGATGTTTCACGGCTTAGCAGTCTGTGATTTAATGCAGAAAGCAAACGATTTTCCTGTCATCATCGCCTCAGATTTCTGCACGCCAGACCTGGTTTGATTACAGCCTTGCTAATTTATAAACAAATGGATATGAATATGCATTACCCCCTCAAATCTGCCGTTCCTTTCCTGAAGTGTGCTTAGATTTTGTTATAAACATTAAGCCTGGATAGGTGCTTTGTGATTCCTTCCAGCTTTCATCCCTCTCTGTCTAGGTGTCTTGCACAGACTTCTAAAGAGGCGAGCAGCGACGAGCTGTGTGTTTCTGTCCTCAGACTGTGGAGGACCATTTGCAATGGAAATGGTAAATAAAAGTGTTTTAGCGTTTCATTTATGCATTTTCCGGGTGCTTTTATTCGAGTGCGACGGACTGCAATCTAAGCCGTTAAAGCAGCCGATTTTGATAAGTCCTGCAAGAGTGAGTTTCCATCAGTTTACCAGAAAAAAACAGAACTCAGTACGAGAGATAGGGAGTAAGTGATCGTTTTCATGAGTGCTCGAAATAAATAAACGTCAAAATCTAGCACAAGCTATTCTATCAATTCTGAATTAGGGCTGTGGTAAAATGGTGTGATAGTGGGTAGAGCTTTGGGCTATTAGTTGGAACATTGTGGGTTTGAATCACAGCTATGCCATGCACCCACTGTTGTATCCTTGAACCCCCCCAGTGCCACTGTACAAAGGCTGACCCTGCCCTCCTATCCCAGTTTCCAAACAAGCATTTCATTGTACTATACATGTGAAGATGTACAGTACGAGGTACAAACTGAGGAAGTCTGACTGGCACACTCTGACGTGTGCAGTAGCTGACGGCTTTCATCACCTGCACGAGGCAAGTTTATATGGAGATCCTTATAGTGCACGGAGAGTCATGCACCGATCTCCAGTATTCGCCGTCTCTGTGCTGACGCCACCGATCAGCCAGCAGACGTCATAATTGTAGCAGATATGAGGAATCCCCCTTCGGCACATCCCGCTTCGAATAAGCCAAGCATTGTCCGGTAGCAGAGCTGAGATTTGAACAGGTCTTCGTGTGCTAGCATGTTTTACCACTGTGCCACCCAAGCGCCCTCTAAATAGCATCATTTAATTAGATGATTATTAAACTTCAGTATTGGAGCAGCCCCTTCTATACTGTACAGCAGCCTTGAAGCCTCCAATAAACATAAGAAAGAATTAAAACTTGGATTTGTTTTTACACAGTTGTGTTTTGGACACAGAATTGTGTGTTTGAATTATTTAGTCACAAAATACAAGTGTATAATCAACATCCCAAGACTCTTATTACACACAATTCCATGCAAAGAAATAAAAAAGAAAGGAAAAAAGACCAAGCCAAAAATGGCAAACGTCAAGCTATTACAGAACTTAACTACAAATCATTTGCAAGAACTGACTTTTACAGTGAAGCAGCGTAAAAGTACCAGCAGCTAAAAAGACTCCCTACACCAAGAAACTTCCACCATTCTAAACTTTTGCATTTCTCACCAGGTCTTTAAAAAAATCTCTCTGGTGCATCGCAGTACACTTTCAAATCAGGACTCATTACTCCTCACAACTCTGCTGAACCATTCCTGCCAAAATACTTCATCCTGTCTTCCACGTTTTACTCAGACAACGATGGCTTTTTAACATTTTTCTCTAGACAGAACCTTCTGCTCATTCTTGTTTTTAAAAGAGCCGTGTTTACTGAGGTCTTGAATTTATCTGACAGTTTCTTTCTGTTTATAAGAACTCGCTGTTCATCCCTACATGACGTGCCTGGACTTTTCAGATGTTTCCTTTCAGTCTTTTTTATATGTTGACATCGGGAGTGAGTGCTTCTGGCTTGAGAGTGTATTTAATCATAATAGTGTTTTCGACAACATCTCAAAGAGTTTAAGGGTTTGTTAAACCCTGTTTTGAGCTTGGCACTTTTTTTTGCGCAGGAGTGCACACACATTGCTTACGATTATGATTGTAGGTAAATATTTGGCAGGCTTTTAGTTTTTTTGTTGTTGTTGAGATACATGCACTTATAAATATATTGGATATATTGGAGAATACAGTATTACCTCTCTAGATTTAATTATAGGTCATGTAGAATTGTCCAGTGCTCAGCTGTATGACCATTCATTTGGCTGTTTGAATACCAGCCTTGCGCTTTTTCCTTCCATTGATAATGGCAATGCTTGAAGTCTCACCTAAAGAAGCCCAGGCACAGATGCTTCAGCTTGACATTTAGTTCAAAGCTGAATCGCAGAGCCTGAATCTTCTCTGCCCTGCTTTTGTTGAGTGGGTTAGAAAGGAGGTGACTGTAAGTAGTCTTCGAATGCCTGTGCAAATAACCCTTATAAACATATTTTCTCAGTTTACTACACAAGCTTGTCAAATAAAGAAAGGTCGTCAGCAGTTTCTACATGAAATAATAAATGTGTGCTGTCAGCTGTATTAAAATTTGTGTGTGTCTAGGATTAGGTTTGTCTAGGATCATAAAAGCAGGCTTGCTCGAGCTGACACCTTCCCCGAAAAACTGAATCTTACTCGTATGCGCAAAGTTTCTCTTTAAATGAACTCAAAAGATATTCATGAACCGTCTTTTGAGACTTTTCTGCCCTGGATTTGCTTTCAGCAAATTCCTTTCCACAAAATGTTGGTACTTGACAAGCTGATTCATCATGTTTCCAAAAAACATCTTTTATGCATAAAAGATGATTGGTCGTTCTGTTTTTGTGCCTTACAATCGTTTTATTAAGATTAATTATTCTGAGAAAACTGTTTCTTGTCCTTGCAATGCTGCCACTTACAGAGGAAAATCAGCAGCTGCTGCTGGATTGTCTGAGCACCAGAGAACAGATTGTTCAGTTGCTGACTTCCAGATCATCAGCAGTACAACAGGAGTGTCTAGCGCTGCTCTGCGTTTACTCTCACACCCAGCATGGGAGACGTGTGGTCATGGAAAAACTCAATTTGTACAGGTAAGATGTGTTCTGTGCTGAAGGACTGGGGCTTTTTTTTTTTTAGGGATAGAAAAAATCTGTTCTAGTCTTTCAGTCACAAAGCAAGTGACGAAAGAAACTTCGTCCTCAACCAAAAACAAGTTTCCACACATTATATATTATTATATATTTGAAAAAACAAGCTTACACTTTTTTAGTTTATTGTGGGCTGCAAATATGCTGGAACAAAATCAACACTTGTCCATGAGCTTGTCAAACTGTGTCTTAATGGACCATAAATAAACAGCCAAGCTGGAATTGGACCTTCCTTAAAATGTTACAGCAAAGACTGAGGCATATCATTCGTGTCATGTGATTGTTTTATATGTGCGTAGTAATAGCTGTGGCTGAAACACCTGAACTCAATCGTATGGAGAAAAGTACAGAACAGGGACAGTGGTGGCCTAGTGGGTTGATCTTTGGGCTGTCAATCCAAAGGTTGAGAGTTTGAATCTCACCTCTGCCATGCAGCCACTGTTGGGCTCTTGAGCAAGGCCCTTAACCCTCTCGGCTCCAGGGGCGCCGTACAATGGCCCTATGCTCTACGTGGAAAAAAAATTCAGTTGTACTATACACCTGTATATGTATAAATGACACATAAAGGCATTCATTCATTCTAAAAAAGTAAGAGACATAAAAAATGTAATCCTGGTAAGATTTATTCGAAATTTCACATTAATGACAGTAGACAACAATATTCCTTCCCCTTGTTTACTCAAGTTACTAATTTCCAATACCGCTTGACTAGACAGCAGGAGTCACTGTAGCAGGGGCAATGAGGAAAACATAAATTGTGACCCTCCGTCCCTCCCTCAGACATGGCCGGTTGTGTCTGTTAAGCACCTGTTGGCACGACTGAGACTTGAGACTAGTGTACCAGAGCGCTGGACAATCTGAGTGCGCCATTATATAACCTTTATTGTAACAAGATTAAGTGTGTGTAATGGGGTTGGACTGTATACTGTCTACTGAGTAGCCAAAATGATCAGCTCTCACTTTTATTTTGTTGATTTGAAGTTCTCTATCTGTCAGTAATCTCTTTCAGGCTCTCTTTATTAAGGACTAATAAATCAGTCAGAATGCCTTCGCTTTGTATCACACATTCAATCTCTCGACTTTGATTGAAATTGTTTGATAGAGTTACACTCAGTTACACTTTCTCCTCATGACTTTTACCTGTAGGATGGTGGAGAACTTAATGGAGTGCATTCACAATGAGGACGCACCAGGAATCCCAGCACTCGCCGTTTTGGAGAACCTGGCTGGAGAAAAGAAGTAATGTTTGGTCGATATATTTACTTCCAACCCACACCCACTTGCCCTCATCACACCTCACTAGATTCCATCAAGTTTATGGCCGTAGAGGAAGAGCACTTTTATGAAATCCGCCACACGACCCACCTGGGACGCCCACCATTATGCACCCATGCATCAAAGCCGAGCATATAAAAAACCCAGACCTGCTCCATTCCTCTCAGTACCCGGGCCTTGTGAAAATGCAAATGAAAACGTTGCGAGCCAAAGCAATTCATCAAAGCCTGGTATTCAGGAAGCCAGAAACTTTTTGTTTTTCACGACCTGTTCGACCTCCAGTCGCAGCAGTAAAAGACGGATCGCTCGGTGGAGTTTGCTGTCGTTTGCTATGATTTGTCGGTGCAGACCGAATTCCATTCTTACAGGTGAATCGGGGTTTAGGTCACACGGTGTGACAAAGTCAAGGACAGATGATCAAATATCTTTGAGCTTTCAGCTGGACTGCCAGCTGTAGAAATTTAGAGCATTGGTTACGCTGTGTGACACGGTGCTGAGGTTATTCTAACCGTAGGTCTTCTTTTACTGTCACCAGGCTGCAGAGTAGCCTTCACCACTAGCATAACATCACTCAGGATTTAGCAATGACATTAATCTATAAGGCTGGCATATCAGGTAATGTGGGTACCACAGTGCATCAGAGTAGACTCTGAGTGACCTGGTTTGAACCTTTTTTATGTTCCCTGAAGGAAAATCACCCAAAAGACTTCAGGTGTGTGTGTCCTGTCATGTATCGGATTAGCACCCTGTTCAGGGTTATAACATGCAGTGAATATTCAGTGCTTGTTTTTATTGCTAATGCGCATAGCATAAGTACCATACATGCCAAATTCTCTTAATATAAGATCCAGTGAATTCTGCTGCAATTTCTCATTCTTTATTTCATTATTGGTGCATTTGTTGGTATTTATCTCTTATTAGACATGAAGGCAGGTGTTAATTTCAAGCCCTGCTGACCTTAAAGGAGGACTGCATCACATGGACGTAAATAATGATCCATGATAAATGAATCAGCAATTAGTCATTCATTTAAAAACAGCAGCTAATATTTTTTCTGGCTGGTTCCACATACACACCTCAGTAAATCAACCTTTATCAGCCTTGTCTGGATCACTGCTCTGAACAATATGCCATCTGTTTTCCAAGCCTGTTAGCACAGATCTGATTCCATAAAGGTACAACACATGGCCAATCGTTACATCCTATTACAAAACCACAGACATTAAAATGGATTTCCCTTTCTAGCTTTTATTACAGTAAGCAAGTTGCATTCAAGCAGTCAGCATAATCCTAGCGTTATCCTAGCATCTATCAAACCCAGATTCATGTGTCAGCCTGCTAGACACTCAGACATGATTCATCAGTCTGGAGTTTGTGTGTCTTCGCTGTTCAATCCTGAAGTGCTTCACACAGCTCCAGTCAGCGCTTGGCATTGCACGTGGTAATCTTAGGCATGGTCTTACATTCTGCTTCTGAACTGCTGTCGTCTCTAGAAGTATTCACTGCATTTATAATGCATTTAAAAATGACCGCAGCTCAAGATTTTTATACATTTGAGACTTTTTAAAAGTCATTTATTTGTTATTGTTAGAGCCCTACTAAATTCACGGAAAAATGTGCTTAATTTAATGGACCTCGTTTTTTTTTAATCACAGATTTAACGGATTGTTAAAGAAAAGAGCCACGTTTAATGCCAGTCATTAAATAACACTCATAAATTGAATGATAGAATCAATAGCTACAATACACAGCCTTAGAAGGATGTCCACTTTTCTGTTGCATCAGAAATTTAAAATGAATTGTTTAATATCTGGGTGGCACAGTGGTTTGGTGCAAGAAGGTCCTGGGTTCGATTTGTGCAGTTTGCATGTTCTCCCCGTGTCTGTGTGGGTTTCCTCCGGGAGCTCCGGTTTCCTCCCACAGTCCAAAAACATGCAGTCAGGTTAATTGGAGACACTGAATTGCCCTATGTGTGTGTCTGCCCTGCGATGGACTGGCACCCCGTCCAGGGTGTTACTGTGTGCCTTGCGGCCATTGAAAAGCTGGGATAGGCTCCAGCACCCCCTGCGACCCTAATTGGATAAGCGGTTAAGACAGTGAGTGAGTGAGTGTTCAATATGTTTTGTTCCTTTATTTGCAGGTTTCGAACCCAGTTTAGAGAGACGTTTACAGAAGTTTTTGCTCCCCCATTTGAGCACTTGCTGGTGAGATGTTTTACGTGTTAACTTTGCCGGGTTATTCCAAGTTTTAATGAGAGCTTTTCTAGTGGTCTGTGTACATGTATTTTGTTTAATCTTTAGGAACATTTCTCGGTGTCCAGTCAGGATTTGCTTCTCGACTTTATTTCTGTGGTTGGAGCCATGAGTCTGGACGAAGTCATCAGTAAGAACATGGCTAGCCGTAAGGAATTCTGGAGGAGCTCCTCTGCTGCCATGGTAAATTTGGACTCATATAATGATGTTCATTCATGTTAAGGTAGTTTTGATAGTTTGTCCTTGAACATGTTTAAATTATGCATGAATTTTTGCCGGCATGAATTTTGAAAGGAAAATGTTTAAGGATGTTTTTTTCAGTCTGAGCAGCGATAAGTATGTTTTTATCATTTCATTGCAGCTTCACAAAACACATGTAGTATTTGTTTATGTTCTGCTTATTTATTTATTTATTTATTATTCAGGTGAGGTGTGCAAGCTGTGAATACAGAAGCATTCTCTATCCCCTTCTAGGCCTGATGATCAACACAGCCTCTAATCCCGCTCCTGCCATTCAAGTAAGTACATGTGACTGACTGAACGTTGGTTTAAGGCCGTAATTTAGGGTAAATACTGATAAATCTAAGCACCTATGCTTCATTTTTTATATCTTTATGTGTATATAGTTCTTGAAGCTTTGTCATTTTTGGAAAAGGTGGGTAAAAAGGAGGGATATGAAAAATGTCTTTGTGCTTAATTAAACAAATCTTGCACTAAATTGATGAATAAAATCTGACATTTAATTAAAATTACTTTCTTCTAAGGGCGTTTGGGTGGCACAGTGGTCTATTATGCTGCCGACCGGGTGTCAACACAGACATGATTGGCTTTTCTTATAAAGGAGTAGCGCTCTGTCCAGGGTATTCCTGCCTTGCTCCCAGTGATTCCTGGTAAAATCGGACCCGCCACGACTGACCAGGATAAAGCACATTAGAAAACACTGTTATATGATTGTGAAACACACTTTCAGTCAAAATTTCAGAAGCATCTAACAAACATGTGGGTTGTCTGCCCAGTACCTTTTCAAAATAATTTGCAGGTGGTGTCTAATTGTAGGTTTTGAGACTTGGTGATCCCATAATGCTACCAAATGCAAATCTCCAACTGTGGCTGGTGCAGCTGAGAGTGGGCGGACAAACTGACACTGATTAGGAGTTAAACGACATTATGGGGCAGCACGGTGACTCGGTGGGTAGCGCTGTCACCTCATAGCATGAAGGTCCTGGATTTTATTTCCAGGTGGAGCGGTCCAGGTCCTTTCTGTGTAGAGTTTGCATGTTCTCCCCACGTCTGTGTGGGTTTTCTTCCCACAGTCCAAAGACGTTCAAGTGAAGTGAATTGGAGATATATGACATTATGTACGTTAATAAATGACATTATGTACCTTTTAACACCAATTGATTATTAATAATACAAGTTGCTGTAGGTACATTTTTGACCCACCTGATTTTTAGAAAACCCAAAATTAAAAAATACTGAACTTAAATTTGTGAAAGTCTCTGGCACAAAGAAATCACTGGAACCCCAAGACTGTCGTGACAGGAGTATGTGTATGTAAACTTATGACTTCAGCTGTAAATTTAGCCCTGTGTGTGTGTGTGTGTGTGTGTATTCTCACACAGGAGTATGCTGTTGAGAGCTGCAGCAGGTGTGTGGTCCTGCTCTCTGATCCTGATGGGGGCATCATCACGGTGAGTGGATGTGTGTGTGTGTGTGTTTCTGTCCCCAAGGTTACACACGTGCCGAGTGAAGCTCGTTCTTACCTACACATGTTCGTCCTAGCCGTTTCTTACTTCTCCACCTGCTCTGGTTCCACTCTGTTCCTCTCAGTGCAGAACCACTTCGTGCCTGAACCTTCGACAGCATTGTTTGTCTTATTACTCTCGTCATCCTGTCTACTAACAACCCTGTTGCTCTGTGTACCCGAGAGAGGTCAGTTTACAGAGCGGAGGCGTGTACCCGAGTGTACCGGAGAGGTCAATACACACAGCTCGTCTAGGAAGCGAGAGACCTTTGCCCAAACTGTTTCTTGCGTTACTTGAGCTGTTTCTGCATTCCACTGTCCTCATCCAGTGGTACTGATAAATTCTATTCACAAGTACAAATTCATTTTCTTATGATTTGATTAAACTAAATGTAAATAAAGATAAAACTATGTTTTCATTATTCAAATAGTTTGCATTTGTCTTGTCTGGAAAAAATGCCGGACTTTTTCAATTAAGACAATTTTACATTATACATAAATTATATATTTATTTATTTATTTATTATGATTTTAACGTCATGTTTTACACACTTTGGTTACATTCATGACAGGACAGGTAGTTCCTGCTTACACAACATTCATTAGTTCACAATTGTTAATGTCAAACACAGTCATGGCCAATTTTGTATCTCCAGTTCACCTCACTTGCATGTCTTTGGACTGTGGGAGGAAACCGGAGCTCCCGGAGCAAACCCACACAGACACGAGGAGAACATGCAAACTCCACATAGAAAGGACCCGGACCACTCCACCTGGGGACTGAACCAAGGACCTTCTTGCTGTGAGGCAAATCTACAGCAGGGCTTTGGCCACCTCCCCAAAAATAGCCAATCATGTCTGTGTAGACACTTGGCCGGCCAACAGCACCACTGAGTTTCGAACCTGGATCTGAGTGGTGGTGGGCTAGCATGATAGATCACCCAAGCACCTTTTTCAATATATATTACTAGATTGGTACTGTAGTGCAGCTGGTGGTGCGTGTGCTGCACAGCACTAAGGGTCCTTCGGATCTGGGTTTCAATCCCACCTCCAGCCACTGTTGTTTATTATCTATGTGGGTCTCCATGACACTGGGATCGTCCACTGACACCAATTTTCTCCCACCTTCCACAAATATGCAGATCAGTTCAGGTGTGAAGGTCAGGCTCCACTGTGGCACTGCAGTTTTTTACACCAAATCCTGTCGTTATGGATTTGTGGATTTGTGCACACAGAAACAGACATGAAGGAACAGGAACGGTCCTTCCACAAACTGTTAACACAAAGTTGGAAGCATGACACAGAATATTAGTTCTTAATAATTAATAATAATTATAAGGAGGAGTGGCACGGGGGCACAGTGGGTAAGTGTGTATGTGTGTCTGCATTGTGATGAACTGCCAACCTGTCAGGGGTGTTTCTAACCTTTCACCCAATGAATCAGACCCACCGCAACCCTGACCAGGATAAAGCTGTGGTAAAACAGACCATGAATCAATAAATGAATAATTAAAAAGTTGTCCACTTACTTTCGGCTGTATAGTCTTAATATAATAAGAAACACGCCGGGCGTGGATGTCCGGCCTGTCGGTGTCCTGCTTTATAGTGCGTGAATATGATCTGTATGGTAGTGAAAGCAAACACGTTGAAATTAAACACACACACAGTGTTACAGAAACAGCAGGGATTCATCAGCTCCCACATAACCCGCTGTAATTACGTCCATTATTCAGTTCATGATGTTCTGCTGACTTTATTTCACATGTGGCTGCACCATGATGGACACAATTTTCTTCCTGGCTCGGCTCGGACAGCCTGTTAATCTGCAGGAAGTTTTTGGGCGGACAGTGATGCATTCACCGTCGTTATCGTACCGGCTATAAACAAAAGCACTAACACTAAACAGGATAAAGAGGAGGTGAGACGTGCAAATGAAATAAAGGAAACATGTTTTATTCTAACAGTTTTATTGATTTTTTGCCTGCAACACAATCCAGAAAAGTTGAGACTGGTGCAATGTAAGACTGGGAAGTTTGAGAATTGGCCAATAACACCAGTTTTGTAATGGGAAAAGGTATAAAAGAAGCATTAACAAAAGGCTCAGTCATTTACGAGCACAGATGGCTTTGAGGTTTGTCATGTTCTCTAATGGATGATTTCTAAGAATGTAAGGATTTCACCATCTGCAGTCCATAACATTATTGAAAGATTCAGATAACATTCAGATTGAAGGGCAAGGTTGATAACTAATATCAAATGCTAACATGCGTATGTGAAGAATGCAACCACACAGACTTCACCACGGCATCTACAAACAATGTTAATTGTTTTTCTCCATATTTTCTGAGATGGAGGGATGGAAAGTGAAAATGTGTGCTGTGGTCTGACCCATCAACCTGTCAATTTGTGTATATATACACCAATCAGCCATAACATTAAAACCACCTCCTTCTTTCTACACACACTGTCCATTTTATCAACTTCACTTACCATATAGAAGCACTTTGTAGTTCTACAATTACTGACTGTAGTCCATGTGTTTCTCTGCATACCTTTTTAGCCTGCTTTCACCCTGTTCTTCAATGGTCAGGACCCCCACAGGACCACCACAGAGCAGGTATTATTTGGGTGTTGGATCATTCTCAGCACTGCAGTGACACTGACATGGTGTTGGTGTGTTAGTGTGTGTTGTGCTGGTATGAGTGGATCAGACACAGCAGCGCTGCTGGAGTTTTTAAATACCGTGTCTACTCACTGTTCACTCTATTAGACACTCCTACCTGGTTGGTCCACTTTGTAGATGTAAAGTCAGAGACGATCGCTCATCTATTGCTGCTGTTTGAGTCGGTCATCTTCTAGACCTTCATCAGTGGTCAGATGACACTGCCCACGGGGCGCTGTTGGCTGGATGTTTTTGGTTGGTGGACTATTCTCAGTCCAGAAGTGACAGTGAGGTGTTTAAAAACTCCAGCAGCGCTGCTGTGTTTGATCCACTCATACCAGCACAACACACACTAACACACCACCACCATGTCAGTGTCACTGCAGTGCTGAGAATGATCCACCACCCAAATAATACCTGCTCTGTGGTGGTCCTGTGGGGGTCCTGACCATTGAAGAACAGGGTGAAAGCAGGTTAAAAACGTATCTAGAGAACTACAAAGTGCTTCTTTTTCTCACCAACACATCTTTCTCTTTTTGGATTAGAGAGCGGTTGGATTGCTGAGTGTGATGCTTCTCAAATCAAGTGCCGCCACTCATGAGGTTGTGCAGCAAGGTGTAGTAAAGAAGCTGCTAAAGATCCTGAAGGTAACACGACTGACCTGTGTTAGCATTACCAAACAAATCTGCTCATTAGTAATCTTAGGTCTGATGAATGCGATCCAGAAGATTAGTTTTCATTGGCACCCAAATGTGATGCTGTAAAGTTTACTGACAATAATAAATTGAGGCCTTTTATGGTTTCAGGGAGCCGGACCGACAAGCTCGAGATACTCAATTAAAGCTCTGGCAGTGTGTACTGCCTCCAGCAAGCAGGTGCGTGAAGAGCTGCTGAAGCTTGACAAGAGTAAGTACTGAACACCCAGGACATTAGGAAGCGGGGGGTGGGCATTACAAACTCAAATTAATATCAGAGTAATAAACCTGATCCAGCCAACGATACAAAGTCACAGTATGTGGAGAAATAAGATTAGCCCTGCTAAAGAACTCATTCATTCATTCATTCATTCATTCATTGTCTGTTTTACCACTGCTTTATCTTATTCGGGTGGCAGTGGGTTAGATTCACTGGGCGATAGGTAGAAAACACCCCAGACAGGTCGCCAGTCCATCACTAGGCAAACACACACACACTAGGGCAATTTAGTAAGTCCAATGAACTTGACTGCATGTCGTTGGACTGTGGGTGGGAACCGGAGCACCCTGAGGAAACCTACACAATCAGAACATGCAAACTTCGCACAAAGAGGACCCCGGTGGCTCCAACTGGGAATCAAACAGTGTGAGGCGACAGTGCTACCCACCGAGCCACTGTACCACCCCTAAACAATACACAGACTGGTTCATCTCAGTGAAATGTATGGATTCACTGATACCAGTTAAGATGTATTTGAAGTGCTGGACTGGCATCAAAATTTCCATGATTTGATGGTAGTCTCCAGTGTCCACGTTATCCTGGACAGGGTCTAGTTTCATCCCAGACACCAGGCACTAAGAACACTCCTGCCTTTGGTCTGTCTGTGAGGAGTTCATGTGTCTCCCAGTGCATGTTTCCCTCAGGTAAAATCCTCCCCAAAACATGCAGAAGGTGGCTACGACAGTCCCCTTCACAATTATTGACACCCCTGGTGAAGACGGTTATAAGAACATCACCTTTTGGCAAATTAGCATGTTCTCACACTAAGAAATGAGAAAAATCCAATCTTTTATTGACGGAAATCAAACCAGAGTGTATGAATGTATAAATTTTTTGAACGGCCCCTGGGTCTGAATGACATCTTGCATCAGACCTCCACCATGCCCAGGGTGTTTTTCTGCCTTGAGCTGTTTTGGGTGTCGTGTCAGGTAAGATTATGGGGAGCTGGGATCAAACCCGTCACAACCCTTATCAGGATAAAGTTGTTATTAGAGTTTGAATGAACTGTAGGAGCAGAATAACCCAAATCATGATTTAGATGGAATTGAAAAACTATAAAATGAAGCCCACAAGTAAACAATAATGTGAAATATTATAATAAAAATGATAAAATCAAGGTGACAATAACAGGAGAATGTAACACGGGATAATAGTACTACTACTGTATTGTTGAGTTTCTACCAACTCGTTCATTCAGAGCTGATGACCGTGAGGAAGCTCCTGGCCAGTACTGACGAGTTGGTGGTTGGGAACGCAGCTCTGTGTCTCGGTCACTGCTTGGAAGTACAGGGAGCGGCTGCCGGTCTCCTGGGCACAGACTGCCTGCCGAACCTTCTGCGGCACGCCGCCGACGGATCCGCCAGAACCGACGTGCAAAAGAACGCCGCCATCGCTCTGGGAAAGTTATGCAAAGCCGATCCCAGGTACCCTCATTCCTGATCATAATGCCAGTCAGTTCTGACAGCTGTGCATTTCTGACCTGTTACCTGCACTCATCACCCGCCGTGACCCCCGGTGAGCGCTCGCTCGTACGTAGTCGCGGGTGATCAGTGGAATGCAAAGGAACAAGCCACTCCAGAAAGCAAACGCGCACAGTCACAGCTCTCGTTATCTGCAGTGTGTTTACCACTCACACAGTGCTGTGCTCTTATTAATAATACATTAGCTGTTTGGACAAGCATGAGAGGGAAAAATATTAAGGATTAATACAACCCAGATCTGCATTAAAAAAAAAACCTCGTTCTGGGTGAACTGAGGACTCTTATTTTCAGAAAAACAGTATATTTGACTTGGATAATAAAATACAATTTATTTGATCAACTGCTGTATCGTGGTCAGGGTCATGGCAGGTCCGGTTCCACTGTGAAACACAAGCAGGGCAGGACTACCCTGAATAGGACGTGTTGCAGGGCTTTCACTATTTCCCCAGACTGAGCCAATTATGTGTAGACACTGATAGCACTGCTGAAATTTGAACCTGCATCTCAGCGCTGGTGGGATAGCATAGTAGACTGCTGCGCCCACACGAGCGCAATAATACACTCATTTTATCTCTATATATCTTCCACTGTCTAATATTAAGTCCCTAGTCAAAGCAACATGAAGTGTTTGTTGTGCTATTTTATTCAAGCATTTTCTCCCTTTTTCTTTAAATTTAGTGTAGCCAATTAGTCTTCCGCTTTTGGAGACCCCAGCGGCGTCCGAGAAGGGTATATTCACCTAACACACGCTCTCTCCGAAGTGTGCGCACTGCGCAGTCCACCAACCCCCTCTTATTCGCCCATACTTATATACTTTGGTGGATTCGAATTGTGGGGTCAGTCTCGCGCATGGAGAGTCACACGCTGATCACCACATTTCTCCACTTCTGTACAAGCGTCTTAGGCTACTAACCAAGGTCCTTACACAGCAGCAAAGACCCCGCCCCTTCTAAAGTCTGATCTTTTCCCAACCCAACAGACTAGTGGCCAATTGTGCCCACTAGGGAGCACCCAGCTGACCAGCTAGGATTCGAACTCGAGCGCTGGTGTGCTAGTGGAATGTGATTTCCCTATGATTTCTACTTGTTGAGTAAAATCTTTCGGGATAACTGGACCCACCACGACCCTGACCAGGATAAAGCAATGGCAAAACATAAAAAGCATAAGAAAATATCTTTGTTTATGCCTAAAATACGAACTGTTGTGTTCAAATTTATGAGTACACATTATGTGTAAATTATGTGTGAATAAAGGTTCACTACATGGTCATAAGTATTTGGACAGCTGACCATGAGCATGTTGGACATCCTATTTAAAAAACAAATGGTATTAAAATACAGTGATCTCTATGTGATCTTTTTAGCTAGAACAACAGCCACTCCTCTGGGAAGGCTTCTTACAAGACTTTGAATTATGACTGGGAATTAGTGCCTATTTAGTCAAAAGATGATTTGTATACCTGGGCACTGGTGCTGGTCAAAAAAGACTCAGTTGAGAGCTGTCCATTCCAGAGCTGTTCAGTGGAGCTGAAGTCTAGGCTCTGTGCAGGACACTGGTGTTTTTTTTAATCGAACTTTTCTTCTTATCTTTATCCTACTATTGTACTACAGTCGAGTAATAAATAATGAGCTGTAATCATTTTCTGCAGGTCAGTAGCAAAGTGATATTTAATAAAAACAGATGCAGATGCAAGATTAGTTGTTCATTCAAAGGCATTTTAAAATGCATTAATCCGCTTAATGCTTCGCTTCACTGTCGAATCTGTCTTGTGGACGTTGCATTCGTGGCTTTTAATAACTGCTTATGATAGCATTAAAATCACTTTAAATCTTAAACATTTCCTGCTATTTGAGCTTTACTAAATCCTTGCAGTGAGGAACATCTTGTCCACACTATGGGTAAAAGAGCAGAGATACACGCTTGAACTCCTCTCTTTAAAAAAAGCCCTGATACTTTTGCCATTTCTTTAAATTAAATAACTTGTCTGAGACATTGTTTAGCATGAGACGAAACTGTGCAGTTTTGGGTCACAATTAGATCAGATTTCACATCTAACCCTAACCCTATTAAACCACTGGAATATGATCAAGGATCAAAAGTAAGATGTTTAATATTTTTAGTACCAAGAGTGGCATAAAGTCAATCAGCAGCAGAATGAATGGCTGGTGGAGAACATGCAAAGGCGTATAAGTGAAAGCTGTGAGTAAGTGAGAATTGTGGTTATTCCACCAAATATTGATTTCTATCTCTGAATGCATTAGTATTGTGTTGTTTCACAATTAATATGAAACCTTTTTTGCATTATTCAAGGTATGAAAATGATTTTGACTAGTAAAAAAAAGAGGAACTAATAAGTGAAACATTGGTCTCAAGCTGTGTATCATTTATACGGGACCATAGTCATACTTGATGCGTTTTTCACTGGAGCTGATTCTATTGGTGTTATTGTTTTATTGTAGAGTAAATTTAATCTTCAGTGTCTAAAATGTGATTGTATCACAACTACAACCTAGTCTTTGATTATACAGCATCCAACTGCAGATTATCTTAATGGACATGGTTCTTTCTGCTAAACCACAAACATTGTGGTCTCATCAAAGTTCATTTGGATGACTCTCAGAAGCAGTTTTGATTAAGCATCAACTAAACATTAAACAGGCCATGACGTATTTATGAAAATATGAGCTTTTTTGTCTTTTAGCCTTTTACACTGCTGACCTGTTGAAGTAAGTTCAGGAGGTTTCAGTAGGTTTGACCCTGTGCTTTGGTCTCATTTTCAGGCACATGGAGAAACTCAGGGAGCTTCATGGACTAAAGATCCTTCACTCCTGTATGAAATTGATTTAGTAAAAACCTGCACACCGTATGCAGACACACATACAAATCCTTCGTGTTTCAGATTTTCAACCAGAACCATCGTGAGTGGTCACAGAAATCCACACTCCTCCAGGGCTGTGTTTATTAGACAGAAGTTTGGCAAATGTATTTTAATTACATAACGATGACGCTGATTGATTAAATTACACACAGCTCGAGGACAATTCATGCTTCAGTTCCCTCTCACCTCAAATGACTGACTGTGCACGTCTGTTTGGTTTGATTAAAGGTTTCTGTGGTTGTTGCCAAATGGTGAAACAATAGAATTTGTGTATAAATTTTAATAATGAGTAAACTTGGTTGTTTATTATAATTTGTATTTGTGAACAAGTCTGAGCTATTTATTTGTGGAATTCTAATGGGGAACATGTGTACTAATGGGGATGTTGTGAGCGTGTCCTTAGACATTTCAGACATACTAAAAAGTGAGCAAGCAGGACGTCAAACTTGCTGGACGTCATATTAACATTTTAAACAGAAACTTGGTTTTGTACATGATATCCAGTGCAAATCTCAGTATCTTCAGGCTTCCCTTTCATCTCATGAAAAAGGCAAAGTTTTTAATCCAGGCCCCTTAAGGAGGTGCCTCCCTCCAGGAGTTCTTGTTAGTCCTGCGACGTCCACATGATGGCTTCTTAATGAATCTACATTACATGAGTGTAATTATAAAAGTGAATATGTTGCTTGGAATTTTAATGCCTGCAGTAAGACTAAACCAGATTCAACAGGACTCTTGGGAAACTGTCAGGTCGAGACAGGGCTCACTAATAGATACTGAAAATATCAAAATATTGGCTTATCGTTGCATCATACAAGCCGGAACATAAATACAGAATCATGTATCATTCAGAAGCCACAGAATAGAAGTGCAGGATGGAAATGTCCACACTCATGTTAAGCCAGGTATAAACAAGGTAAAAGGAAAACAAGGTGTTCAGGATGGGATTAGTTGTGCTGGAGTGTTTTTGGTGCCTTAAATTTGAACTCTGACAGGATCTTAGTGGTTTAATAATTGATGTAACCAAAGCTGTAGACTTATAAAGCTCAGTTTCATAGTTTTGTTCATTCAGACTTACAGGTATACTAAACAAGCTTTTTTTTAAAGTAAGTTAGGTAACTGTTCATAAATCGTATGATTCTGCTGAATAATAACACCTTATCTAAGAGATATTGACTGTTGATGAAGAGCAAAATAAATAAATAACCTTATGTTAACCTAATGTTAAAAATGCAAAGCAAGTGCAAATACAGCATGATTAGATATTCATGCAGTTCTGATTTGCAACCTGCCAGCTTTAAAAATGTACAATGTTGAGTTATTTATTGGTCAAGGGACAAACTCAAAACATTCTTAACTTTTTTTTTATTGCAAATAGACCGATCAGGCATAACATTATGACCACCTTCCTAATACTGTGTTGGTCCCCCTTTTGCATCCCCATACGCAACAAACTGTGCTGCACTGTGTATTCTGACACCTTTCTATCAGAACCTGCATGAACTTCTTCAGCATTTCGAGCTACAGTAGCTCGTCTGTTGGATCGGACCACACGGGCCAGCCTTCGCTCCCCACGTGCGTGACCACTGTTCCCTCCTTGGACCACTTTTAATAGATACTGACCACTGCAGTCCGGGAACACCCCACAAGAGCTGCAGTTTTGGAGATGCTCTGACCCGGTCGTCTAACCATCACAATTTGGCCCTCGTCAAACTCATTTTTCCTGCTTCTAACATCAACTTTGAGGATAAAATGTTCACCTGCTGCCTAATATATCCCCCCCACTAACAGGTGCTGTGATGAAGAGATAATCAGTGTTATTCACTTCACCTGTCAGTGCTCTAGATAAAAACTCTAGATTCTAGATGAATTGAGGGTTAAGGGCCTTGCTCAGGGGCCCAACAGCAGCAACTTGGCTTATTTAGTTTGTGTGAAGAGAGCACATGAGCAGATTTCTCACTGAACTCTGACAAGAATAGGAAAGTGCTTCACCTCAGACAGTCGGAGGTGATAAACGGTGGCATGACGGCGGCTCCTCGTCTGGCCAGAGGCAAAGTGAAGATTGTTGCTTCGTCTCACACCTTACTTTAAAGCACAAAGTCAAAGTCTATTACTCTTTTCTCCACAACTGGGACTCAGTGGTATCAGCCTGTGATCCTGCAGTAATGAATAACCTTGAAGAGGCTGACAGTGGAAAGTGCAAATAAAAACGAGACTCAAAAGTTACTGAAAACATTTGACCCTTAGAAGGCCACAGATTCCGTTCTCCATGATGGAAAATAGACCTTTGTACAAAAGGTCCAACCAGTCATAATATGTTTGACAATTCTGCCATACAGAGGTCCGTTACGCACCGATAGTAGAGCCGCTGCAACCGCCTAAAAACCTAAAGAGGAATTTCAAAAGGGGGAGCTGAAGCAAAAAAAATCTATGTCTGCTCTGAGCTTAGTGACCCATCACAATGCCATCTTCGATGTTGGCACTACATTTCGGTCAGGTTCATCTAACCAGGAAGCAGTTCAAGAAGCATCAAAATACAAGAACTCACTCACCATGGAGGGGGCACATGAGCACGAGGAGAAACTGTGTGAATGGTGTGAATGAGACCATTTCAATCCCTCCCAAAGATTGAAAGCATGACCGAATTGCAACATTTCTTTTTAATCCCTAAATCAGTTCTGGTCAAGCAGCAAGTAATAAGATTGTCTTTAACCACAGCGTGGACTCAGATCTTCTTTCAAAGAATTACTCCTGCAGGAGATAAAAGCGTAACTGATTAAACGAGTCGCAGCACATCAGCGTGGCGATAGACGGGTGGAAATCGGCTGTCCAGTCTCCCTCCCTGTCAGCTCACTCATTCTACAGATCTGCACTGTTTAAAGGAGAAGAATCAAGTTTTAAAATGTTAAAAAGTTTTAAAACAAGTTCACAAAAAGACCTTTTCATCTTCTGACAGGCTTGATCACTGCTCGGTTGAACACAGAACGCTGTATCCTCTGGGGTATTAAAAAAACTACTGGAGAGATTACTTCCAGTGGATGAGGCAACCCAGGACCTTGATGTCAGGGGGCTTCTTCAGCACTGCAGCATTTCCAGTTTCTGGTAGAGTTTTATCTGCATCCGGCCTAAGCACACGTCATTTAGCAGCGCATGCTTAAAATAATTCAGTGAGACAGACCGCAAGTTTGTTGACAACTACTTCCAGCAATGTGCATTAATCTGTTCCATCAGACTCTGATCACCAGCAAAAATATCCTATATAACTCTCTTCCAGCCTGAGCAGACATAGATGCAATGCATATTACCAGTCTTTAAAGGTCGTGCTGTCACTACCAATTCTGTCAGACGGCGTCTGATTCCGTTCCTGACGGGAACTACGAAGCTTTGATTTTCACAACAAGCTCGACTGGCCACGATTCACTTCCAAAGTGCAGCTCAGTGATGGTTTAGGATGATCACCTCACCTAGACCTATGACTTCTCCAGGACTGAATAAGGTTCAATGCTTAACGAGTTTCATGAAGTCAGAAGCACAATCTGCTAGTATAATCAAGGCTTAGGCAGAAATCCAATGTAGCTCTGGCTCACAGTTTATCTGGAGAGCAGCGAGTCGTCGAACATTTCCAGATTTCCAGGATTCCCAGACAACACCGGGGGCCAAATTAAAACATCTGTTTTACCAGCTGCTGTTGAGAATTTTCATTCTGCTCCTCCTTCTACTTCAGAAACTTCAAACATGCACGAACAGACGATTAATCAGGTTAGTTTGCTCCGCGCTACTTCGTCATCCATCATTGTCGCATCAAATGCTGCACTAAAAACACCTTCAGCAGACACAATCAAGTAAATACACATGCCTCTATACTTATTTTAACAACAACAATTCCTAAAACATTTTCATCAAGAATTCTGACTGCTTTGTAGCCATGATGATTAAGGTACACTGTCATACACAGATGAGGCATAACATTATGACCACCTTCTTAATACTGTGTTGGTCCCCCTTTTGCAGCCCCATACGCAACAAACTGTGATGCTCTGTGTATTCTGACACACTCCCCAATGAGCCTTGGCCGCCCATGACCCTGTCGCCGGTTTACCACTGTTCCTTCCCTGGACCACTTTTGATAGATACTGACCACTGCAGACCGGGAACACCCCACAAGAGCTGCAGTTTTGAAGATGCTCTGACCCAGTCGTCTAGCCATTACAACTTGGCCCTTGTTAAACTCGCTCACTTGCTGCCTAATATATCCCACCCACTAACAGGTGCCGTGATGAAGAGATAATCAGTGTTATTCACTTCACCTGTCAGTGCTCATAATGTTATGCCTGGTCGGTGTATTTGTCAGGCAGACACTCTAACATTGAATTCTGTAGAAACGAAAGGCCACTTTGCAGTAAGCTCGTAGATGTACTGGTATTCACTGGTATTGTGTATAAATACCATATGTAAATACCATATAAACACGAGGTGAAGTCAGACTTTCCAATAATGCAAAGAAGGCTAAAGATTCCTAGTCCTGAATTTCTCAGTGGGTAAATCTGACATTTTACTTTCATATCTGAAGGAACAAAGAGGGACGTTTTTAATCCCCGCTCCAGGTTATTAAATAAGGTTTTGCTTAAGTCTCATGCTGCGCTCAACTCTAATTTAGAAAATGACCTGTGTGTACGGTGTGACTCAGTCAAATTAAATTGTGCCTTTACTTAATACATGCATTAAACCCAGCTGTCGACTTACACGTGGTCTTTGACTTGGTTAAGCTCAAGATCTCTGGTAATATCAGTGGCAGTGGGAGCTCCGCAGTAAAGATGGATTTGAGTCAAGAGGCTGATATTATGCTAGGAGGGCTTGCCTCAGCTTCTTGGGATTTTTCAGACACGTCCAGAAGTTCAACACCAGCTGTCGCCTGTAGGGGTTTTAGAAGAGGTTATATTGGCAAAACAGATGCATTTAAAAGTTCCAGCGTATGGAGTGTCTTCATTGAATAAGGGCAAATGATGTAAATAAGCACCTGTGCAGAGTTGTAAAACCTCCCGATTTTTCAATGCCCCTTTGGAATGCACTGCAGGCATTATAAGTGAGAAAGGTAAAATATCTCTTCTTTGTACAGTGTCCAGTTCTATAGGGTGGCACGGTGGCTCGGTGGGTAGCACTGTAGCCTCACAGCAAGAAGGTCCTGAGTTCGATCCCCAGGTGGAATGGTCCGGGTCCTTTCTGTGTGGGGGTACAAAGATGTGCAAGTGAGGTAAATTGGAGGTACCAAATCGCTCATGACTGTTTAACTACATGTCTTGTCATGAATGTAACCAACATGTAAAACATGACATTAAAATCCTAATTAATTAATATTCAATAAATAAATACCTAATGTTTTAACTTTTTTGGAATTATGGTTGTATGTAAAATGAATTGAATCTGAAATATGATTCTTCAGTACATTAATATATCAAACCTGATTATTTTAATTTCCTTTAATTATTATTATTATTATGAGACACGTGTTATAACAGGTGTTTGTAGAAGTAGGACAAAAATGTATACATGCATAAAAAGGTAGATTCACTAGTCATTGTTGTTGTTTATCCTAAGTGTCCCATACACACAAGCACCGGTTAAACCCGTCAAATCACCAAACAAAGAACAAGGAACTGACCGTGATTAAAAAAAGTATAAGGATTTGTAACTGGGTGTTACAATTGTCAAACCTTCTAACAAACAATAGCAAACACAAGGGTTAAATACACAGAACAATCAGGAAGAGCTTAACACAGGTGAGGACAATGAAGAAATAAAACAAATGAAACAATGAAACACCAAACAAAACAAAACATGAAGCCTTCACCAGCGAGAGTGACGTGACAGTATCACAGTATGTGGTTAATTTTTGTATTACACTCATCAGTTCTCAAATCTGCATCATTAACTTATAATGTATTTAATAATAATAATAATATAAAATGCTGAAAATGCATAGCTTTTAAACTCTTGGTCTCCTAAAGATTTCCTCCTTATGATAGTTAAGTAGTTTTTTTCTTGCCACTGTAACTGCGGGCTGGCAATTTCCATTTTTTTCCATGGAAAGGGATTATTGGTGGTGGTGGGAAATGTATAATAAAGCAAAAGCAAAAATCCACCAATAAAAGACTATTACTTTTGTAAAAGCTCAGGCATTATAAAGGTGTGAAAGTGATCGTTCTTCTTTAATTAAATCCTGTGTGTTATGTTTGAAGTTGCTTTTTTCCCCTAGTTTGCCCTCTGGTAAATCAGCCAGGTTACCTGCACATCCGCGAGACATCCGCCCGCTTCCCGTTGCCCTGTCAGAAAGAGCCGGTTTTACCATCAGTCTCGTTCAGAAGATTAACTGCTCCAGTGGATAAACCTTCACTGAGATCTGCATGTCTCTCTCACCTCCCTGTATCTCGCCGGGACTGATAAAACCCCGGAGAGTTTTCAGCCCTCCTGAGCACCTCTCAGGATACCTGTTACCTCCAATCTTCCACCCATGATTACTCCACCACATCTGATGCCACTTTTTCCTTCTGTGATCATCAGAATGACCTTTTTCTACTTCATCGCATGTGCACCCATTTCTCTCAGCTTTATTGCTCTCTAGGAGGTTTCTGAGAGGCTTTTAGTCCAAGTGGCTTTGAGAACATGCAATATGATATTACTGTAATTGCTGTAATTCATGTTTTTAGAACAAATCTAAGAGCCCAGATATTCCCGTTCTGCAGACGAGAAAAAGAAGAAATCATATTTCTATTGGCTCGGTTTTATAAGAGGCAGTGTTTTGTTGACGTTTTAATAAATCTGATACGTTCATTACAAACTTATGATGTAATAATGATGATGCCGGTGATTCTAGGCTCCGTTTCCTGTATCAGTTTCTATTTTCTCCAGACTCTGGGTATAACACACAGCTACCGATGCCAGTGGCTGCTTATGCAACAACACAACCAGGCTCTGCCCAGCGTATTCACTCGCTGTCGTTCATTAATCACATTTCTGCTGGCAGGTTATAAATAAGTGTAAGTCAGAGGCGCTTGAATTCTGTTTTTAGTAGAAGTGCAAAAATGGTAAGACATCTGGTTTCACGCTCGGCTTCTCTCGCAGGTCCACGCTGTGCCTGTGCCTGCCGGGCTAGCTGTGCTTTTAGCTCACAGTGTGATGCCGTGCTGGCACGGGTGTAAGCTAGGGTAATCAGCCATCCAAAAAATATTTTTTTCATGCAATTCATGCATTTTTTCATATTTAGTGTAGCCAGTACGCTGCTGGGGACCGATGGCATCCAAGGAGGGTGTATATTCGCCTGACACACGCTCCCTCCGATGAGTGCACAGTCCTCCTTCTTATTCACAGGCAGTTGTAGCCTAGTGGTTAAGGTACTGGACTAGTAATCAGAAGGTTGCTGGTTCAAGCCCCATCACTTTCAGGTTGCTGCTGTTGGACCCTAGAGCAAAGCACTTAACCCTCAATTGCTCAGACTCTACACTGTCACACTACTGTAAAATGCTTTGGATAAAAGTGTCTGCTAAATGCTGAAAATGTAACTGTACATGTAAATATTCACCCATACTTGGATACGGTGGATTTGGGCGTGAGGTCGGCTTCGCGTCCGGAGAGCCACACCCCGATCTCTGCTCTCCTCCCCTTTCTGTACAGGCGCCCTGGGCAACTAAGTTCCATACACAGCGTTGATAACATTTTCATCTGTCAGGGCTCACACACACACACACTCACACACACACACACACACACAATTATACCCATGCAATTACAGCATCTGGATAAAAAAAATAGAACAGAAATAAAACAGTATCAGTATGAAAAATCCCCACCATGACTGACAAGCCCGGGGCAAGTCACATCTAGCAGGCAGAAATATTTCAGAGAGTGTTAATAATAAAGCATTTAATGGTCTCATGTTACTGAAGTGGAAAAAGTACAAATAAAAAATCTAAAGGAAACTGACACAGACTCAGATTCACTTGAAAACAATACATGAATATTTATCAGTTTTATACAACAAAAGGAACACAAACGTAGAAGCACAAATTTAGAAAGCGGTGGCATCGTTTTAGTGGAAAATGGAAAGTGTAACACATAAAATATTTATCACTGTGGCTTATATTAAATACATTCACATGCACACGAATGATCCACTCATCTAACATATCTAACACTAAATATGAGTAAAATACAAACTTCAGTTAATATACACCGATCAGCCATAACATTAAAACCACCTCCTAGTTTCTACACTCACTGTCCATTTTATCAGCTCCACTTATCATATAAGAGCACTTTGTAGTTCTACAATTACTGACTGTAGTCCATCTGTTTCTCTGCATACCTTTTTAGCCTGCTTTTACTCTGTTCTTCAATGGTCAGGACCACCACAGGACCACCACAGAGCAGGTATTATTTAGGTGGTGGGTCATTCTCAGCACTGCAGTGACACTGACATGGTGGTGGTGTGTTAGTGTGTGTTGTGCTGGTATGAGTGGATCAGACACAGCAGCGCTGCTGGAGATTTTAAACACCGTGTCCACTCACTGTCCACTCTATTAGACACTCCTACCTAGTTGGTCCACTTTGTAGATGTAAAGTCAGAGACGATCGCTCATCTATTGCTGCTGTTTGAGTCGGTCATCTTCTAGACCTTCATCAGTGGTCACAGGACGCTGCCCACGAGGCGCTGTTGGCTGGAGATTTTTGGTTGGTGGACTATTCTTAGTCCAGCAGTGACAGTGAGGTGTTTAAAAACTCCATCAGCGCTGCTGTGTCTGATCCACTCATACCAGCACAACACACACTAACACACCACCACCATGTTAGTGTCACTGCAGTGCTGAGAATGAACCACCACCTAAATAATACCTGGTGGTCCTGTGGGGGTCCTGACCATTAAAGAACAGCATGAAAGGGGGCTAACAAAGCATGCAGAGAAACAGATGGCCTACAGTCAGTAATCGTAGAACTACAAAGTGCTCCTATATGGTAAGTGGAGCTGATAAAATGGACAGTGAGTGTAGAAGCAAGGAGGTGGTTATAATATTATGGCTGATCGGTGTATATCCCTAATTAAACCTCTTTTTTTGACATCTCTACATGCACAGAAACAGCCAGAGAGAAAGCACTAATGTCAGGATGTGCACTCAAGCTTATTCTTTTATAATATGCAAAACATGTGATGGACAGTCTCAACCATTCCAATCATACCCTACAACCAAGCACAAAGCACCGGAATGCAGGAAGAAATAATCAACACAAAAGTATTTAACCCTCAGCCGCATTCCCAGCAGAACAAACCCTCAGAACGTTTAGAGAGGGCAGTTAAGTTCATAACGTTTCGGTTGGACTGGTTTTGGGGAGCACACAGCGTAATGCTGTGGATTGATTTTAAAAGTGGGCTTTACTTTTCATTTCTCGTTTCACTGTACAGATCAAGTGATGTGAGACCGGCGTAATGACAGTTTTGCTTTCACTTTATTTTTCAGGTCGTGCACTTTATATTGAGTGATGAATTCATTTCAATACAGCATGACTGCACAAACGAGAAGGGAAAATTTTTTTCATATTTTACATATTTAGGCATGGACCTGACTACTAAGGCGCTACATGGCCAAAATTTAAAAAAAGCAAACAATAAATTGATATTTGCTGGCAAACCAAGTTGTTATTTAATTATTTATTAGGATTTTAACGTCATGTTTTACACTTTGGTTACATTCATGACAGGACAGGTAGTTACTGGTTACACAAGATTCATCAGTTCAAGTTTAATATCAAACACAGTCATGGACAATTTTGTATCTCCAATTCACCTCACTTGCACTTCTTTGGACTGTGGGAGGAAACCGGAGCTCCCAGAGGAAACCCGCCCATTTCAATCATTATTTTACATCGGTGTCTAATTCAGAACTGTTTGATTGAGCTACTCTGTAGGGTTTTTGAGCATGAACTCTTCATTTTAAGATCTTGCACAGTATCTCAACGGCGTTCAGGTCAGGACTTTGTCTAGAATCTAATATTGTACCTTCATTTAGTTTCCTTTAAGGTCATACACAGAAAGGCTCAGTGGGCAGCACTGTCGCCTCACAGCAAGAAGGTCCTGAGTTTAGACAAAGACGTGCAAGTGAGGTGAATTGGAGACACTGAATTGTCCATGACTGTGTTTGAAATTAAACTTGAACAGATGAATCTTGAGTAACCAGTAACTACCTGTCCTGATAAATATGACACTGGGGGCAGCGATGTGGCAGAATGGATTTGAATCTTGCCACTAATCCCAGTCTGTGAGAAATCTGTCATGCTCTTCCTGTGTTGGCATTGGTTTCCTCCAGGTATTTCAGTTTGTTTGCACATTCCAAATACATGCCAATAGGTAAATCAGCTTCTCTAATTGTGTAATTAAATGTGTGTAATTAGGTATGTGTAGTACTGTGTGATAAATTGTTGCATTTGTTTGAATTAACATAGCAGATCTAGTCGAACCAGGAACAATGACACGTCCTATTTACTGGATATCCTGTTCATGCAAAAGAAAACCTTACCCAGCACAAATAGCTTTCAGGTGACGGAAACCTGCTGTTTTACCCGTCTGTACAGCTCGCTGTAGGAACTGGCTATGCAGCATTCCTGTACACATAATACACGGCCTAAACTCCTCCCAAAACAGGAACAGCTTCACTTTAATGTGTGCTGGTTGAATGATATTACTGCACAGACCTGAAGTAAAGATTATTAGATTTTTTTTATAAGAACAGCAGCATGGCGGAACAGGGTTCTGTCCCAACCGACAAACAGAGTTTCAGCAATCTGGAGAGATTTACTTATTTTAAAAAAGAAGATTTTGAACTAGACTGGGATAAAGTGTCCAGCTCCAGTTTCAGTCATGTCTACAAAGTGAAGCTCAGGCTGTGGCGCGAAAGGTGTGCGGTCAAAAGCTTCCACGACTCGAGGGAGTACAGGTACGGCGGTCCAATCAGCTTCTGAAATGATGAAACCTGTAGTTATTCTGTATTACATTTACATTATTTATTTATTAGGATTTTAATGTCATGTTTTACACACTTTAGTTACATTCATGACAGGACAGGTAGTTACTGGTCACACAAGATTCATCAGTTCACAAGTTCAATATCAAACACACTCATGGACAATTTTGTATCTCCAATTCACCTCACTTGCACGTCTTTGGACTGTGGGAGTAAACCGGAGCTCCTGGAGGAAACCCACACAGACACAGGGAGAACATGCAAACTCCACACAGAAAGGACCCGAAATGCTCCACCTGGGGATCGAACCTAGGACATTCTTGCTGTGAGGCGACAGTGCTACCCACAAGCCACCCTGCTGCCCCTACTATTACTACTACTACGAATAATAATCATAATAATAAAGAGTGGCATGGTGGTGCAGCAGTCAGATAGGGTGCCACGAGGGGGCCTGGGTTTAACCAAACTGTATGTGAATGAAGTCAGACCAACTGGAGCTACTAGAAATACCATAAGTGTGATTGTGAGTATGATTGTGTGCTTGTGTGGCTGTCATGTGATGGACTAGAGTGTTTCCTGCATAAACATACACATATTTATCTGAATTAAATGTTCCCTGTGTTCCCATTTTTTTTAGAAACATGTTGCAGGTCACCAAAAGAGGGAATGTAAAATTTAAATACCTGATATCCATTTATGGGCTGCGCAAGGACCCTCCTGCCTCAGTAATGGAGTTTATGAACAAAGGATCTCTGGAGGACCTGCTCACAAGTCACGTTTTAATGTGGCCAAAGAAGTTTCAAATGATCCACGAGGTCACCATGGGCATGAACTTCCTACACAGCATTAAACCGCCTCTCCTTCATCTGAACCTGAAGCTCTCCAACATCCTCCTTGATGATCATCTGCATGTCAAGGTGCGTAATCAGCTGTTTAGGTCCTGTGTTAGGTCCCACACAGTGCTGGTGTGGCTGCAGGTTTTCATACTAACCAGGCAGTAGCCACATCTGCCCTTTGTGAATGAGGTTCCATACCCTTGATATAGAGATGGTTTAATGTCTGAAACACGATGTAGTATTGTGATTAGTCACCAAAACTCATCCACAACAACCCAATCAGATATCATATCAAAAATATTATACAACCTTAAAGCATTTACCCATCATTTACTTAGACATCAGGTTTGTTAGCTGAATGGTTCCCTTCATGAAATTCTAGCTATTCTGATATATTTTCTATTATTTTGGTATTATTATCATTATATAATTATACACTTATTACGTGGGATCTTTGAAAAGTTTCCGCACTTTTATATTTTGGTTATATGCCGTGAGGGTGGGAGGAGGAGGAGTAATCGGTCGTGTCTGAGAGACGCTTATAGTCCGGATTTAGCGCCATCTGATTTCCACCTTTTTGGACACTCAAAGAAGCTTTAAGAGGAAGAAGATTTTCATGTGATGATGATGTGAAAGCAGCGCTGCATCAGTGGCTACAAGCTCAACCGAATAAATGTTTTGCTAATGGCATTAAATAGTTGCGACGCTGCGAGAAATGCTATGTACAAAAGTGTGGAAACTTTTTAAAAGACCCCTCGTATGTACTTTGACAACATTACTAAAATCCCACTTGATTCTACCCACGAACAAAGTGGACTAGATTGATTAGAAGTACATAAGCTAACCTTATAGCTGTATTCTAATGTTACATTTATACATTTGTGGTAATAGATCTTTAAATATTATTAATTAATTTATTGGGAAAGTCGTGATGCCAATCAAGACTGTAAAATATGTGACTGTGAAATTCCACTTATTTCTAGCCGTAATTAATGGAATATTTCACTAGGATTAGGCAGGTCTGCTGTATTAGCTACTGATTAAAGCCTCCAAAGTCACATACAATGAAATACATAGTGAGTCATGACAGCGTTAGCACTTGTAGTGTTTTTAGGACAAAGTTAGGACCCCCTGCTACAATCTAATGTTTTATTCATGTTTATTGATTATTTTTGAGGTGAAATTCTCTACAGGGAACAAACTTTGTTGTTAAATACTAAGAAAGAGGCCAATAAAATTGCAAACAATGGTGAAATAGAGGAAAATGATTTTTCATGGCACTGTACCCCTAAAGACAGACTTTATTTGCAGTCACTGATGTCAAATGTGGAGCATCTAGTTTTTAAATTGAGGAGAAAACTGAGAACAGAATATGTGACATTAAAATAACAGCTCTCTATAACACGTGTGTAAGGTTTCAGATTTTGGGCAGATTAAATGGGAAGACTACAGTAACAAGACGGCGTTCATTGAACACTTGGCAGCTCGGGGAAACATTAACTACATCGCTCCGGAGACTTTGACCCAGAATCCTGAACCTCTGACGTCAAAATATGATGTTTACAGGTGAGAATCTGAATTATTGCAAATTGTATTGATAATATTAAAAAAAAAAGCTTTTTTTAATTAATCAAACTGTCTGTTCCCAGTTTTGCCATTGTGGTGTGGGAGATTCTGACCCAGACGCGACCGTACACTGGTACATCTGCATCATGATTTCAGTTCAAGATAAAAACAATGATTATATAATGATGATAAGAACAATGATAGATCTGATTGTACGGCTTTTTAACACAGGAATGAATATGACTGAAATATTGATACGAGTGTCGTCTGGGAAAAGGCCCAGCGTGGAAACCATTGCTGACGACAGGCCACATGAGTGTGAGGAAATGATTGGCATGATGCAGCAATGCTGGGACCAAGACTGGAGTGAACGGCCAACATTCGCAGGTAAATCTCGACTATGTTTGATTAAGGTTTACTTTCAGGCAAGGATTAGGTTGGTACAGAGGGAACCCAGACATACTGGGCTGTAAAAGGGTTTTTGTCCTTTTTGTGTCATTATATTTTTGTCTATTTATGACAAATACTTTTTACAATTCTTTAAATAAAGTTTAGAATAATAACTGGGTTCAATTAGACTAGACACACCCAGGATTTATTACTGCCAGCACAATTCAGTGAGCTAAATGCAGTTGAACATTAGTTCACTACTGACATGATGAGCAGTACCTCAGCTCTCCCGTTTCATCTTCCACCATCTGATTAGGACACTTTTACATTAACCGCTAGGCAGTTGTAGCCTAGTTGTTAAGGTACTGCACAAGTAATCAGAAGGTCGCTGGATTGAGCCCCACCACTGCCAGGTTGGCACTGTTGGGCCCATGTGCAAGACCCTTAACCCTCAATTGCATAGACAGTATACTGACACAGTACTGTAAGTCACTTTGGATGAAGGCGTCTGCTAAATGCCAAAAATGTAAATGTTATCTGGTATTAGACTGCAATCATTTGCAGGCCGCTTGCACATTATGTATTAGTGTGAGGTGGGAGATGGATTGGGTGTAGGAAGCTCATAAGTAGGTTTCTTAGTAAAAATAACAAATTTAAATACTTTAAATTTACTAATAAAGAAATAAAAACTTCAGAATCTGATTTTATACTTATGAAATCATTTGAAACACATTTAAGAGACAAAATAATTGTGACCTGTAGAAGACAAAGATTGTCTTACACCAGTGAAACTGAGTTTCTTTCTACCCAACAAAATCACCCAATAGTTTCTCCAGACTTAAATTTCATTACAGTAAAAGTCTGGCCCTGAGAGACTGAGAGAAAAGAATTCAGTAAAATGACTCCTAGAGGATCTGTCAATAGTCAAAGTTCTCCTGTTGTGTTCTAATTTTAACCTACGTGTAATAAATGCATATAAATACAATGTGGACCTCTGTACCATGACTGGGAAATGTTAAACAATCAGTGAAGTGATACCTTGTGAAAGGATAACAAAGAATAATAAACATTAATTTCACAAACAATAATATTTTCACATTAATGGTACAAGACAACTTCAACAGTGAACAATTTAATGTTAATTTATGACCAATTTTAACACCAATCATCTGCTTTTGCAACTGCAAGTTACAAGTGAAAGAATTTTGAAAATTAATCAACATTTGCCAAAGTTAATAATGTTGGGCAAAGGTACAAAAGGCGCCCAGGTGGCGCAGCGGGATATTCGGTGGGTCTTCATACGCTGTGTAAGGACCCTGATTGGCGAAAGAGACGCCTGTGCAGAATGCAGGGGCGAGAAGAGGAGGGCTGTGCACGTGTCGGAAGAGGCGTGTACAGCGACGTGCTCTCCTCGGATGCAATCTGGTATCTCTCAGCAACAGAAGACAAAACTAAATCGGGAGGAAAATGGGGAGAAAATGCATTTAAAAAAAAGTTTATTTAAATACCTGATTTTTTACTACTTATCATGTATTAAAGCTTAATTTCAGCCGTAGTGTTTTAACAGCCATCACATTCACCATGATGAAGGATTTGGCTGTAGGAGCGACCCCTGGTTAACTAAAATTCTCCCACTGCATAATTGCTGCTGAAAAACCTGACCTGACTAAACAGAGAAGAATTGAACTCTTGGAGTGAAGTGATTCTCTGAAGGACTCCATTAACCACTGGCAGTTTTAGTGTTCTGTTTGCTCAGAGTTGCCCAGCGGAATGATGTCTATTTTTCTACAGAGACGGTGCTGTTGACTGAAGCTCTAAGTGATGTCCTGAAAGTCCCAGACCTGTTACCCGGCAGTGCGATAAAGAGGAGGTCGTCTAAAATTGAATCAGCTTTGTTTTCCTTCCTAAGGAGAGTAAGTTGATGTTTGGCCGCTCTATCAGCAGTTAAAGGTGCTACAGAAGTAACATCCTTGTACCCTTGCCCTTCGTTCAGACTGCATTTATAGTGTTATTTATTACTGTTTTTACTTTTTATGTATCATGTATTGATTGACTCTGTTCCTTTGCTTATTCAGGATTCAAAAGAAATTCCTGAGGTCGGTTCGGCAGGTTGGTTTTTGAAATATGATGTTAATGTTTTATTGACAAACTTTGCTCAAAGCATTCATTATTTAAAACTCCTTTTTCTGTCTTTTTAACAGATAACTACATTTATTTATACTTAAAACACAAGAACTTTGAATCCTTCAAGAAAGTCTTAAAAAAAGATCATATCTCGTTGACTTTTAAAGACGGCAGCTCTGTTCTTCACCATGCTGCTGCCAGTGGCGATGCCGGGTGTGTGAGAATGGTGTTAAATCATGGGGCACCAGTGAACTGCCAGAGCAACAGCGGCTATACACCACTTATCATTGCTTTGCTAAAAAAGTCTTATGACATCTGTGGCCTGCTGGTGGAGCATGGCGCGGACGTGAACCTCGGCGACCAAGATCTCTGGATGCCTCTGCATTTCGCCGCACAGGCTGGTGACGACCGTGGTGTTCGCTTGTTATTGGATGCCAAAGCAGCAGCCGATCCGAAGGACAAAGACGGATGGACTCCTCTACACCTCGCTGCTCAGAACGGTCACGAAAACGTCGTGAGGCATCTTCTCCCGCGGCTGAGCGAAGTCAACGAGCGAGAGGTGCAAGCCGGAAGTACTCCGCTTCATACAGCATCGATGTACGGCCACCTGAAGATAGCCAGTCTCCTTCTGTCCAAGGGAGCTGACCCACACACAACAGATAACGCTCAGGCCACCGCGCTGCACCTAGCGGCCGAGGGGGGTCACTTTAGGGTGACGCGGCTTCTGTTATTACACGGCGCAGATGTAAATCGCAAAGACCAACGCAGCTACACCGCTTTGCACTTTGCGGCTCTCAGAGGATGCACAGGCATCTGCAGGATCCTGCTAAGCCATGGCGCGGATGCTAACGTTAGGACTTTGCAGAACTGGACGCCGTTGCATTTGGCAGCACTGAAAGGTCACGCAGAGACTGTGCTGATTTTGGAGGAGAACGGCAGCTTGGTGGACACGCAGGGCAAGGGAGGATGGACGGCGCTACACCTTGCCTGCCACCACCAATTTGAGGAGGTCGTCTCGGTGCTCATGAGCGCTGGAGCTAACCCAAATGTGGTTGAGGATGAAGGCTGGACACCTTTGCACTTAGCCTGCCACAAGGGGAGCTTTACCAGCGTGCTGCGGCTCATTGCCGGGCATGCTAACGTGAACGCGGAGAACGGTTGTAAGGACACGCCGCTGCACCTGGCCGTGCAGTCCAAAAACGTCCCGATAGTCAAAGCCCTGCTGATGAACCATGCGGCTACGGACAGAGTCGACTCTAAAGGGCTGACAGCTTTAGACTTGGCTCCGCAGGGACAGATGGAAGAAATGGTGCAGTTACTGAAGAGGTAGATGACAATGTGACCAGGACAGACATTTAAATCATTTTATAATGACAGATAACATCAGTGAGGCCGAGGAGGACGGACGCATTGATCTCCTGTATTGATTCCTCCCCGTTGTATACGGTGCTCTTTCCTCTGCTGTTCTGATTTATTTTTCCTCTTTCGTTAATGTGTTTCTATTGATCCCACTCAGGGATATTTTCATAATGTGATGAGTAATTGAAGGAAACAGAAAGGCCAGCATCAGGGACACGTCTCCTCGAAGGAATGAGGGCTTCTACAATAAAGGAAAACACCATCTATGCTTCTATGCTTCTGTGCTTCTGTGCTTTGTTGATGACTGAGGACAAGTTTGAGCACTTTTGTGGTTGTATAATAGACCGATCCGCCCCTAATGAGAATCTTTTAATGCATTTCCGGATAATCACCTTGATGCCAAAGAATAAAATCCATTCATGGCATTCCAGTCGCTCAGTGCTCTCTGTAGTAGAGAGCTCTTAACTGGTCTGACAACATTTTTGCCCTCCTGTCTTGCTGGTCTTTTTAAACTGTACTGCGTATTAAAAGCCAATGCATGTATAGGAACTTATTATTATTACCTGATGCTAATTACCCAGACTGTGATTGGATTTTGCAGTTAAATCAGCTGCATTATGCTTGTTCATGGATTTTTGAACACTTAGTTGAACACATGACTGCATGTCTTTGAACTGTGGGAGGAAACCGGAGCATGAGAAGGAAACCCACATGAGAGAACATGCGAACACAGAAAGAACCCCCTGGCCAGAGAATCAAACCCAGGCCACAGTTCACCCCTGCACCCTGTAGAAAATCAGTTATATATACAGTATATATATAATTGGTGACAACTGTTTGAGGAACAACTACGCTTGCTGAGTCACATCACAACATCTTTACTAAGCAAACAAAACCTTAAAACACAACAACATTAAGGGAGAGCACAAATATGTAACCAGGTAGGCAGCATTTCAAAAAACACTTCATTCTAAAAAACTAAGCACCACTGGGAGCAGTGATTTAAGCTGCACCAGCCAAACAGCCTACACCAGAAAACTTACCATTGTTTTGAAAATTAGACATTAAACCAACATCAAATTTCCTTTATCTTCAGCGTCTGGTTATTGCTTTGCTAGCGTTTTTCAATTTCAGCATTTTTGAAATGCAGCGTTTTTGAAATTCAGCATTTTTACAATGCTGTTTTTTAAATGAAGCGTTTTTGAAATGCTGTTTTTGAAATAAAGCGTTTTTTCTCTTTGTCTTCAGTGTCTGCTTATTGCTTAACTCATGAGTTTGTAGCTACTGTATGTTAACAGCTGAAATTATAAAGTGCCCCTAGTGGTCGGGAGCATTTTCGCTGTAAGCGACCCTCGAATGCAGCGTTGAAATTAAGCGTTTTTGAAATGCAGCGTTTTTTAAATGCAGCGTTTTTTAAATGAAGTGTTTTTAAAATAAAGCATTTCTGAAATGCTGCATTCCTGGTAACGTATTTGCGTTCTTCCCTAATGTTGTTGTGTTCTCAGCTCTTGTTCACGTTGTTTTACTGATCTAAAACACTTTCAAGAAGGTCTATTGGAACAAATTTGACGATGGACGGTTACAAAACACTTTTATAGCTTTTTAAAATGAGTGAGCCACACAGATCAAATCTCTTAATACACTCACTCATTCACTTTCTTAACCGCTTATCCAATTAGGAGTTGGATAAGTGCCGGGGGAGTGCTGGTGCCTATCGCAGCTTTTTAATGGGCGCAAGGCACACAGTAACACCCTGGACGGGGCGCCAGTCCATCGCAGGGCAGACACACATACATTCACCTATAGGGCAATTCAGTGTCTCCAATTAACCTGACTGCATGTTTTTTGATTGTGGGAGGAAATCTGAGCTCCCGGAGGAAACCCACGCAGACATGGGGAGAACATGCAAACTGTGCACCGCCCAGCCTGGGGATCGAACCCAGGACCTTCTTGCTGTGAGGCGACAGTGCGAAATAATAAAATATAAAAAAACTCTTACAGAACAAAGGAATAAAACACTCTTCATAAACACTCTTTTAACTACAAAATCCTCATAGGTACTCTCTAAAATCTTTTATAAAACCTTTCCAATATAATATAGAAAAAAGAAAACTTCATTTTTATGGGATGTCCAACAAGCTTATGGTCAGTTGTCCACATACTTTTGGCCACATAGTAAATCTAGTATACAGTATAAGCAACACCTTAGCAATGCCAACTGTGCCTACAAATCTTCTTTTAACAACAATAACAAGATACAAAACAAATCAATGCTTATCAAGGCTTATAGGAATCATGAATCATGTCTATCTGCTCAAATGATCGTCCGGCGGACCAGACGAATTGCTTCTGTTAGTAATCCCTGACAGTGTAGACGCGGCTAAACGAATAAATGAGGTGCATTTTTGGTGGAGTGGAGTGCCGAGCGTGGACCGTCAGGAGAACTCTTATTAACACATTAGAAAAACAAACACAACACCTGCCCCAGGCTCAGCTGGCACCGAATAATTGTCCATATATTTGGCCTCGGAGGGGATGAGCCTCACCTTGCTGAGCATGTGATTACAGGCACCACACTGCGGGAGCTTCCTCTGTCTGCCGCTTACTGATCTCCCTGCTCTACACTACATTATTAAAATTAACTCTATCCTTCATGGGAATGTGAGAAACGGGTACTTGGAGCATTACTTACAAAATTAAGTATACAACACTTTTTATACCCAAGAAATACCCATCATGACCTGGAATCCTTTTTAAATATACAAAATAATGTGATATAAAAATGGCCGTGTCTTCCTGCCATCTCATAATAGCAGACTGGCAAAGCTGGTATTAAAAACAATATAAAATGCACTAGTCACAACAGACATGAGTGGGATTTCAGTATTTGAGTCCTAACTTGCAGTCTATCTGATGCATTTAGTCACTTATCATGTCAAATTAGGTTTATATTGAAACCTCACATGATACCACCTGCCTAATTTGCTGTCAAACCAGCTCTGAACCATTGAGACCTGAGGCACCAGGGCATTACCAGCAGGTCGCTCATTTTCTGCCGTCTCTTCTAAGGGTAAACAATGTACACGTGCCTGTCTGTCCACATCTTAAAGAAAACAGGATTCATCTGACCATTTAAAGTTCCCTCATTGCTCTAATGCCCAGTTCTGATGCCTGCATGGTCAATGTGCCCTTAAGGTTGGACAGGATTTAGAATGGGCACTTTGACTACGCAGCCCAAAGCACAGGGTTCATCACCAGTACTAAAATAATCCACAATTTGAGACTGTTAGTCTGTACCAGACGCCACGGCCTTCAAGTTCTTTGGCTTGTCCCTCCTCAGACCACTATCAGAAGGTACTCACTATAACTGCCTGTTTGAAAGTCCAGATCTAAGAATACCCACAAAAGAGAAGTTTCCCAAGTGGTGGAACGAGCGTCCTCTGTCTGTCCGAACATCGGAGTCTCTCGCTGTCTTCAAAAGACGATTAAAAACCTTCATCACCTCTTTACTGAGCACTTAAGCTGACATGTACTTACTGATATACTTACTAACTATTCATTTCTTGCAAAAAATGGTTCTAACAGGTTTCAGCAGATTTTACTTAAACTCGAGTAAGGTAATGTCTACTATGGAAGCACTTCTGTAAGTCGCCCTGGATAAGCGTGTCTGCTAAATGTACATTTAAACATTTCTACATTTGGGTCACATTTAATATTTTCTGGCAGTCTGTTCCAGTGTTTCAGTAATGGCTTCACTCTTTCCTTACATAGTTATATAAAATACATTCTACACCTCCAACTTTGAAGCAAAAGCCATTTTTAAACTTTAGAATGACTGTGCTTATGTGCACAGAGCGAGGTCCATGAAGACACAGTTTGACGGGTCTGGTGTAAAGAGCCCTGAGCTCAAGCTCAATGAATAGCTTTGAAAGTCATTAAAACGTTGACTGTGAGCCAGACCTTCTTGTCCAACATCTGCCTGACTTCACAAAAGCTTTTTTGTCTGGCTTTTGTATGGGCACAATCTCCCACAGACACCCTCCAAATCCTGGTGGAATGTCTTTCCAGAAAAGTGTAGACTGGTAAAGCTGCACAGGGGATGAGAAGATAGGTGACTCCATATTATTGCCCATGGTTTTAGATTTATGGTGGATTCAGGTGTCCACCTGCAGGCACATGCTTTAGAATAGTTCATGATTGGAATGAAATTAAGACTTGTGGGTGGCCCACAGTTCCAAGATCGCACCTTGCTGCAAATCAATCATAATAAAGCATTCCATTTATTCTGCTCAGTATAAATCTCACTGCTGCTGTTTCTGAGCTTTGCTTTGTTTTGCTTTGGGAACGAGTCCTATACGGATCATTTCTTCAGACCGACTTTACAGTGAGTTCTTTCTCACAGGATCTTCATATACATGTTTCATTCGGTTTGGTAGATTGCATTTTGGAGTAGCATTTGTGCATTCTTAAGATAACGAATGTCGCATTCAAAAGACAGAAAAGAAGTGTTTTATTCTTCAGTACCTACATTTCAATCCAGCATTGTATCCAGCATTGTATCCCGTCTCCCTCGAGAAAAGTAATTCCACAATTCTGTTCACAATAGAAGAGTTTATAGAAAGAGTTAAAACATGGTAAACAGGCAATTGTTACCTGCAGTCTAGTTGCATGAAGTGTGATTGTTCTTTCTCTTGTGTGTGTACACTTGTGGTCTAAAAACCAACCAAATTTATGTTCTTGATTTTGTGTTCATGTTTCCAACCCTTTTTTTTCTATTAGATTAGATTAGATTATTTTAATTACACTTTTGGAGACGACTGATTATTCATTGGAAAGCACTTGTGCACAAACGTTGCACTGTAGCTGAGGTGCGTCTTTGCACATTGGAAATTCGATGGATTCATAATGAAGGTATAAACCTAGGTATGCTCTCATTTTTACTTCATGTAGTGGGTTTAGTGCTAGTGCTTGCAAAGCTTGTGTACCTGGGAGCTTCCTCACCTGGGTCTATTTCAGCGGGATCTACAACTGCATTTACAACTGAATTGAAATCATTTCTAGTCCCCATCTGTTGACATTTGCTCAAATATTTGTCCTTTCTTGAAGACCCAACATCAGCTGTAGGTTGTTTAAAATAGATTTATATTCTATTTCCACAACACATGTGCTGTACGATAATAGCCTATTGATTTTCCCCTTGCATCATGTGTGATTATTTTTACTCTTCTCAATAACATGAAACGGGACCCCCTGTGGACTCAATGAGGCCCCCCAGTGGGTTGCTGAGAAGGTTTAAATAGTCAAGGTCTTTTAAAATGAGGCACAATTTAAATAAATAACAAAATTACCTTCCACCTACCGTGACCAGGGGTGAAACTGAGAGCTACTCCAAGGGTACTGAGTAATACGAAGGGCTACTTGTTTGATACAAACTTGCTGAATAACAAAGTTGCACGATTCACTTTTAATGATTATATTATTATTAATAATAATAATAAATATTCACACATGTGAAGAGTCTCTCTCTCTCTCTCTCTCTCTCTCTCTCAATGATTAAACATTTTTAGACGGAGCTCTATAGTCACTCGTGCTATTTTTAGAACATGCCCTGCGGGCGTCATATGTGGTCCCTGCGGGCGACCATGTGCCTGCAGGCACCGTATTGGTGACCCCTGACCTAGACCATTTAAAATAAAACTGCTTCGATTTAAGATCTAGTGAGATTAGTGTTTAACATTTTTAACAATATGTAAATGAATTCTCTACACAGAGAAATTCCAAATTTTAAAGGGTGTGGAGAGTATAAACAGACAAGCTGCTCCATGTGGATAATATAAACTGACAAACTGCTCCAGCTGCAAAGGCACAAAGTTAAAAAGACAAACATACAGTGAATCTCTTAAATAAGATCAAGCAATCTGAAGAGCAGATGTACTGTATTACAAATTCACCTCTACAGGATAGGAACAGGATAGGACCATCTTTAGACTGCTCCCACAAATCCAAAGCATATTATGCATTTTTGAAGAAACCTGTAAAACACCTGAACTTCGTTAGAAGTGGTTTCCACATACTTTTGGATATACTGTACACTGTATTTTAATAATCCGGGGTTAAAAGAGGATAGCTCTTGAGTTACAGTTTCTATTTAATAAAGTTTAGAAAATTTCCCTACACAGTTTGGTATTGTTTCCCTTACACTGCGTCTTTGTGGAAGGATATGGCGAAACGTACTGAATGCTAAATCAGTTACAGTAAAGCATCAGTTTCATCACCACTCTGCAGTGGATTTTCTCTGATGTAACTCTACAAAATAATACAAACAGAAAAAGATGAAGATCGCAGAATGATTCAGCATCACAGAAAGCTTCTTTAGATAATTAATCATTTTTTCTGGTCATGCATCGAGCATCATCAGTATCACCCCTTTAGTAACCGTCTGATCCCCATCCATGGCTCGCTCCATTACCTACTGTAGCTACAGCTGCATGGGTGTAATTTTCCGCTCGACTGTCCCCTTTCGAATTTGCTCAAATAGGAAATTCTAGCTCCTTTAAAAGCTGCAGAAGTGCCGAGATCATTCTCGGAATCCAGCCCTTCATTTGTTTCCTCGTTGAGCAGAATGCTTGGAGTGCGCACAGGCCGCAACAGTAATTTCCAGCTCGTCACTTTATCAGTCAGGGTTCGTGCATCCTCCTCTCAGCCAGCAGCTTCTGATGGCCTCATCACTATCTCACTAAAAAAAACACTCGGCTACAGTTTTTAAGGAAATCATTTTCAGTGGAATCAGCAGTAAACTTTGGAATAGATCTTCTCTTGTGCAGTTGTGCTAAACAAACCCTTTTCAGAGGAATTGATCCTTTTCTTTGGTACCCAGATTGTTGAAATGTTTACTAGGAATGTAGATTTCTAAACATGAAAACTTTAAAGCTGTTGAGAAACAGCCTGTTGGTCCATTGTGCTTGGCATTCAAGTTTTCATTATTTGACCTTATTAATGGGATATAATAAGATTGGATAAACATGTGGTTTGGCAAGTTTGGTGTGGAGAAACTATACAGAGCCCTGACCTTAATCCTGCTGAAAACCACTGGGATGATTTGGAACGTTGATTGCGAGACCTCACAAGTGTTCTTTTGACTAAATAGGCATAACTAGAACTAGAACACTCCAAATTCCTTTGGAAAGGCTGTCACTGTCTTAAAAAGATCTTATGGTGCTGGTGCCGTCATATTAATGCCCGTGGTTTTAGAATGGGGTGTCCAACAAGCTCATTGTAAAGTGTCCGGATCCTTTTGGCCATACAATATATAGTATATATTCAGCTGCAACAGTTTATCTGTTGGCCTCCGGTAGAGAATCAAAAACCTGATAAAGGTCTTATCCAACTCACAAATCTTCCCTCAAGCCTGTCAGTGGCTGAAGCACAAAATTCTTCCTGTCACACTATTTTGACAAGAGCAAAAGCCTGAAAATAAGGCAGACGGTGCTCCATCCCTGTGCTCCATCACAAAAAAAATAGAAAAAGATTGGGGGTGCAATACACCTGCAATTTTGCTTTCATTTTCCAGATAGTCTGTCATTACTGCTGTGATTGGATTGGCAGCAGCTCAGAAGTAAGAAGACGCCACTTTAGATTTGTGAATGAAATCACAGCGGGCAGCTGTAGCCTAGAGGTACTGGTCAAGTAATCAAAAGTAATTAAAAGGTTGCCAGTTCAAGCCTCACCACTGCCAGGTTGCCACTCTTGGGCCCTTGAGCAAGGCCCTTAACCCTCAATTGCTTAGACTATCTACTGTCACAACTGTAAGTCGCTTTGGATAAAAGCGTCTGCTAAATGCCGAAAATGTAAATGTAAAATGTAAACTAGCTTTATAATGCTCTGAAGCTCCACTGAACCACAGTGAGAGTGGTTCTACCCAAATAATAAAAACTTCACGAGTGACATCCACAAGTGAAATGGATCCGAAACGTCTGCAGGTGTACCGAGCCTCGGCTAAAATCAGGGTTCAAGACAGATTTAGGGGAAGGTGGTGAGGAAACATCTGTCATGACAGTACAAATGTGCTTTCTTGCATGAAAACGTGCATTAGTAGTATGTAGGTTGGGGACTGATAAGGCCTGGATTCCAGTCAGGATTCCAATCTTTTTTTTTTGTATAGGGTTAAGGTCAGTACATCTACATACTCCACACTCTGTACTGAATAGTACAATCAATAACAGACTTCCACTTCACAGTACCAGCACTTCCAGTTAACCAAATCAGCTATACCTGACATACTAACTGGTTGGAAAGGTGGCATCATATGACAATGACATTGTGAAAGTTCTACTTTTCTGCTGTCATTGTATTTCTATGGAGATTGATGAGGCTAAAAAACGCCCAACCCAGTCAATAGATGAAGTGGTGGTGGTGGGGTGGCGTACCTTTGTATAAATGAGTTCCCTGTTTACACTGTGAGACTGGTAATCCTTTTCTCCTTCACACAGTGTGAGGTTGTGTATCTGTGTGCTCTAAAGCATGGTAATCTGAGCACAGCAGCTCAGGTCCCCAGCCGTCTGCTCCACAAACGGTTGCCATGAGGTTAATGACATTGTGCTACCCAAAGAGCACACGTGCACGTCGAGCTGCTCGCCACTACATTAGTTACAGGATTCCCTCGGGCACCGAGAAACCTGCCTCCCATGCCAACCTGACCTAGGAACAATACAAAATGCTTAGTGATATTGTAGTTTCAAGGTTCCTGCTGAATCCAGTTGAAATAAAGGAAATTTAAGTCACTATGATTACAGCTCTAGCTAACAACAATTTTAGTTGGTTTCTGATGTTTCCTGCGTTATTTTAAGTTTATCACACTAAATGATTTCAGATATTTAAACAAATCTTGGTAATACACATATAACACAACACATTTTGTAAAAACTTCATTTATATAAGGAGCAAAGTTACTGAGCACCTATACCACCTACTCTACTTGTTTCAGGTCACCACACAGCATCTCTGTTGGGTCAGGACCTTGACTACGCCACTTTAAAACTATAATTTTTTTCTATTTCACTCATTTAAATGTGAACTTGCCTTCATACATTATAAGGACAAAAGCATGTGGACGCCCGTCCTAATTAATGCATTCAAAAATTATTATTGGTAATTATACTTCTCATATTTGCACCCTTACATTTTTGTAATCTCTTTGTGTGTGTGATGTTCGGGTGTAAAAGACTTTATTCAGCATAAGAAATACAAAGCTCTAAATTTGAATTCAGCATGTCTTTTATTACATTATTGTTACTGGATATTTTACCAGTTTTATAGTACAACATACAGTTTATGAAACATAACATGCTGTGTTGTTGTTTCTTTCAAAGCAGGCTTAACACATTCAGTGGATGTCTGGTCCTGAACTGAAGAGTCTGATAAAATTGTATTTATAAGTGTGAGATTATACAGTAGTTCAGTAGCACATTCATTATCTGATATGTTTTTTGCAAACTGGGTGGAGAGATGACGCGGCGGTTTACAACTCTTAGATTCTACCGAGTGTCACCATGCATGTGTGGCACTGAAGAATACATTTGTAAAAGATTATCAGGATAGGAAAATATAAATATGTATATATATATATATTTGTATTTTACAGTTATTGACTAAATGTATCTTAAAGTAAGAGCTGAGGTCAAATGGAAAGCAAAAGTAATTAACGAGTAATTACTAAATATGCCATGTTTACATGTTTAGTGAAGTCTGGGATTGCAGTGATAACATGAGGGTTTGTTTGCGGGTTTTCTCTGGGTACTCCTAGTTCATTTAATAATTTAGGAACATGAAGGTGGGTCAATTGGTGGGTCAATTTTTTTTTACACCACTGACAGTTGCCTTTAGATGTGTAAGTAAGAAAGACTAAGTGAATTTGTCCTGTCGTGTAATGGACTAGCTCACTGTCCACGGTGTGTTCTCGCCTTGTTTCCTGTATGTTTCCAGGTTAGGCTCCAGACCAACTGGACCCTGATCAAGATAAAAATCGTACTAAAAATAAATAAATAAACAAACATATGAATGAATGAATAAATAAATAAATAAGTAAAATTATACACCGACTAGGCATAACATTATGAGCACTGACAGGTGAAGTGAATAACACTGATCATCTCTTCATCACGGCACCTGTTAGTGGGGGGGATTTATTAGGCAGCGAGTTAACATTTGATCCTCAGAGTTGATGTTAGAAGCAGGAAAAACGGGCGAGCGTGAGGATCTGAGCGAGTTTGACGTGGGCCAAAACGTGATGGGTCAGAGCATCTTCAAAACTGCAGCTCTTGTGGGGTGTTCTCGGTCTGCAGTGGTCAGTATCTATCAAAAGTGGTCCAAGGAAGGAAGAGTGGTAAACCGGCGACAGGATCATGGGCGGCCAAGGCTCATTGGTGCACACTGGGATCGGAGGCTGGGCCGTGTGGTCAGATCCAACAGACGAGCTACTGTAGCTCAGATTGCTGAAGAAGTTAATGTTGGTTCTGATAGAAAGGTGTCAGAGTCCACGCCTCGACGGGTCAGGGATGTTTTGGCAGCAAAAGGGGGACCAACACAATATTAGGGTTAGTCATAATGTTATGCCTGATCGGTGTATAATACTATATTAATACTCGGTTGCACCGCATTGCATTTTCTAAGTGTTGAATAAAATACATGTGAAGTATTTAAAATGATAAACAAATATTAAATTAAATGATTAGAAAATAAATAAATATGTACTGTACATTTTAACTGATAATTAAATGCACCAGTTAGTTCAGATTAATTGAGGACTATTCAAACTTGCACGGCTGAATGTGAAGGTTCTTACCTTTGTTCCCACCACTGTGAAGACTGCAACATTATAATTTATATAAAGTTCAGTTCTTCATGATTGTTTAACTAAATAAAAAGAGAAATACTGTTGAGCTGTAGTGAAAAACATCTCTTAGCAATCATCCACACGTGTCTGATCTGTTGCATGAGACGACAAAATTGCCTGATATTATAATACATAGAACTTCACATACATTCATGTTGTTTTTTCCATTTCCTAGACTGAAGTGCTTTACATAAGCTCCTCAAATATGGTCCATGATGGTCCAGGATTGTAAAACAGTTCTGAGCTTTACAGAGGCCACACGTGTACGAGTCCGCGTTCAGCAGTGCAGGATCTTAATGAAAGCCTTTCGGAATTCGACGTTGAAGGTGGTGTATATGATTGGGTTGACGGCGCTGTTGACATAACCGAGCCAGGTAAATGCTGTGTAGAGTTCTGCCGGGACGTTACAGTACGTGTTCACTATGTGTGTGATGAAGAACGGCAGCCAGCATATAATGAACACACCTGAAAACAATAAGACGAACAATAAAACGAGCATCCTTCATTAAATAATCTGTAATTATCATATCAGATTCACTACATGGCCAAAAGTATGTACAACCATCCACTTTCAACATGTCAGTTTCTCAAATTCACGTCCTGCAAGCGCTAAAATTGTGAAATACAAACATCCAGGGGCAGAATCAGCTAATCTATAAGACAACAGGCCACACAAGCTAACGGAGTATGAATGCCAAGAGATAAGATATGTAAAGATACAGTGTATCACAAAAGTGAGTACACCCCTCACATTTCTGCAAATATTTCATTATATCTTTTCATGGGACAACACTATAGACATGAAACTTGGATATAACTTAAGAGTAGTCAGTGTACAACTTGTATAGCAGTGTAGATTTACTGTCTTCTGAAAATAACTCAACACACAGCCATTAATGTCTAAATAGCTGCAACATAAGTGAGTACACCCCACAGTGAACATGTCCAAATTGTGTCCAAATTGTGCCCAAATGTGTTGTTGTCCCTCCCTGGTGTCATGTGTCAAGGTCCCAGGTGTAAATGGGGAGCAGGGCTGTTAAATTTGGTGTTTTGGGTACAATTCTCTCATACTGGCCACTGGATATTCAACATGGCACCTCATGGCAAATAACTCTCTGAGGATGTGAGAAATAGAATTGTTGCTCTCCACAAAGATGGCCTGGGCTATAAGAAGATTGCTAACACCCTGAAACTGAGCTACAGCATGGTGGCCAAGGTCATACAGCGGTTTTCCAGGACAGGTTCCACTCGGAACAGGCTTCGCCAGGGTCGACCAAAGAAGTTGAGTCCACGTGTTCGGCGTCATATCCAGAGGTTGGCTTTAAAAAATAGACACATGAGTGCTGCCAGCATTGCTGCAGAGGTTGAAGACGTGGGAGGTCAGCCTGTCAGTGCTCAGACCATACGCCGCACACTGCATCAACTCGGTCTGCATGGTCGTCATCCCAGAAGGAAGCTGACGCACAAGAAAACCCACAAACAGTTTGCTGAAGACAAGCAGTCCAAGAACATGGATTACTGGAATGCCCTGTGGTCTGACGAGACCAAGATAAACTTGTTTGGCTCAGATGGTGTCCAGCATGTGTGGCGGCGCCCTGGTGAGAAGTACCAAGACAACTGTATCTTGCCTACAGTCAAGCATGGTGGTGGTAGCATCATGGTCTTGGGCTGCATGAGTGTTGCTGGCACTGGGGAGCTGCAGTTCATTGAGGGAAACATGAATTCCAACATGTACTGTGACATTCTGAAACAGAGCATGATCCCCTCCCTTCGAAAACTGGGCCTCATGGCAGTTTTCCAACAGGATAACGACCCCAAACACAACCTCCAAGATGACAACTGCCTTGCTGAGGAAGCTGAAGGTAAAGGTGATGGACTAAACCCAATTGAGCACCTGTGGCGCATCCTCAAGTGGAAGGTGGAGGAGTTCAAGGTGTCTAACATCCACCAGCTCCGTGATGTCATCATGGAGGAGTGGAAGAGGATTCCAGTAGCAACCTGTGCAGCTCTGGTGAATTCCATGCCCAGGAGGGTTAAGGCAGTGCTGGATAATAATGGTGGCCACACAAAATATTGACACTTTGGGCACAATTTGGACATGTTCACTGTGGGGTGTACTCACTTATGTTGCAGCTATTTAGACATTAATGGCTGTGTGTTGAGTTATTTTCAGAAGACAGTAAATCTACACTGCTATACAAGTTGTACACTGACTACTCTAAGTTATATCCAAGTTTTATTTCTATAGTGTTGTCCCATGAAAAGGTATAATGAAATATTTGCAGAAATGTGAGGGGTGTACTCACTTTTGTGATACACTGTATTACAGGTTTGGGACACGCCAACAGAAATCCATTTACATTTCTGACATTTAGCAATCGTGTCCAGAGTGACTTATAGACGAGCTTTCACAGTAACTCTAGTTTAAGTAAACAACAGTCCAAGGATACAAATCTGCTGAAACCCTGTTAGAACAAAGTACAAGTTAGTTCTCAGTTTAAGTGTTTAGTAAAAAGGTGGGTCTTTATTCGTCTTTTGAAGACAGAGAGACTCAGACGTTCATACAGACAGGGGAAGTTCGTTCCACCACTTGGGTGCAAGGACAGAAAAAGCCTTGATGTGTGTCTTTCTTGAGTCCTGAGTGGAGGATCAAGGCGAGTGAGGCTCGGAGGTTGCGTGGTACAGAGCGGGGTGTGATGAGTTCTCTATGGTAGTTTGGAGCTGGTCCATTTTCGGCTTTGTAGGCCAGCATCATTGTTTTAAACTGGAAGCCAGTAAAGAGAACGCAGCAGTGGGGTGATGTGAGTGTTCAGGTTGGTTGAAAACCAGGCAAACAGCCGCATTTTCAATACTTTCTTTCGGGATAAATCTATAGATAGTATCTGTCTGTCTGTCTGTCTGTCTATCTATCTATCTATCTATCCATCCATCCATCCATCCATCCATCCATCCACCCACCTACCCATCCATCCATCCACCCACCCACCCATACACCCACCCACCCACCCATCCATACATACACCCACGCACCCACCCACCCATCCATCCATCCACCCACCCACCCATCCATCCACCCATCCATCCATCCATCCATCCACCCACCCACCCATCCATCCATCCATTTTGAATAAGTTCAAATCCACACGACTGAAAGCACCATGAATAATAGTCTAGGGCTGTTTTTGAAAGCTGGTTCAGTTAAATGGCAAACTAAATAATATAGCACACTATACCAGTCTAACTGTTGTCAGTTTCCAGAGCTGTGGCATTACTTTAGGGAATGTTCTTTTCCATTTTAAAATGACAGTGTCCCAAAGCACAAACTGAGCTCCTTGATGAAATAGTTTGAAGTAAAAAAAGACTGAGTCAGTAGAGCTTACAGTTGCTGAATAATGCTGAATGTGTGCCAGGTCTTATTACCCAACATCAGTGCCAGACCTAACTTTAAAGGAGCGAATAACAATAGTAATGTTTTAAAAACCGGTGAAAAGCATTTTCAGAGAAGTACAGGCTGTTTAACAGCATAGGGGACACAATGTATTGTAATACCTGATGTTCAACAAGCACATGCTGGAGTTACACTTTTGACTATGTAGTGTTTTTTAAGTCCTGACAGGCTTTTCCTTATTTAAAACAAACAAACAAACAAACAAACAAATGCTTACCGAGCACAATAGCCAGCATCTGAGTAGCTTTCTTCTCTTTCTGCTGAGAAATCTTGCGCTTGCTAATGGACTTAACCGAAGTCTGTGTTTTGCCGGTCGGGGATACCTGCGTCTCAAACGCTTTCGCCACTTTGGAGGCATCGTACGCCTTCCCATTTCGCAGTGGTTTGAGCGAGACATCAGGAGCAGAGGGCGCTACATCTGTTTCGGTATGATTGGTGCTGAGGAGCAGGAGCCCATGCTGACTGGCAGGTGTCTGGTCGAGTGTCTTCGGGTCTGGTGGATCTATGTTTGTGATTTCATCCATCTGGCTGTCGTCTGCAGTGTTGGCTACCTCCTTTATGAAAATCTGCACACAGAGGATTGGGAAGTTTGGATTGGTGTCGTTAAAAGTTGATGGCAAATCCCCAGATACATTCACATGAAATAGGTATATTTTATTAGAGTAAAAGAAGAACTCCTGTGAATATTGACAGGATTCCTATTCACCGTATATATGTAACAGCATTTAAAATTGGTCATTTAACACTCTCCTGTACTGTTAACATAATAAAACGCTTGTTTATTTAATACCTACCACGACTAGAGGTCTAACAGCAAGTGTGGGGAAAGTCAAACATTTTTCAGCTTTAATTAATTCCTCAAGCAAATATATTTGTAATGTGACATCCTAAAGTCGATACAGAGCAGACTTGTGCAACACAGTAAAATCCCGCATCCATCATTATGCAGACCGCAGACTTGTCTCTGGACTTAACCATTATCTGGACAAGTGCTGACGATGATACTACAATATTTAATCACGTGAGTAATTTATTCATTTTTACAAACAGCTTAATGCTGGTCAGGGTTTCTGGTGCCATCCAAAAAACACTAGGCATAAGGGATAAACACACCTAGAGACATTGTGTTAATGCATCACCTGGCAATACTCTCAGACGTGTACTTACTAAGCCCTACCTGAGGCAAACTAAAGTACCAAATTCATATTCTGCATGTTTTTGGAAGAAAACTAAAGTACACAAATGGACAAGGGAGAAACATACACAACCATAAGTGAGGGTAAAATTCAAATCAACGTTCATTTTACTGTATGGCATCCAGTCTACCTAATGCACCTAAAGTCCACCATGTCACTTTTCTGCTTTATTTGAGACCAGAATTACATATACATAGATATACACAGTTTCAAATTGTAATCGTTGGACTGTGCAGACCTAGTAGCATTCAGCTCCACACATTCAGCTCTTTTTTTTCTATATAGGATTTAAAACAATTACTCTGTGAACATATTAGTGCTTGTATACTGCGCGTGTAGAACTAACTGGCCTGATACTTTACTCCTTTATGTTATAGATTTCCCAACAGATCACATAAAGAGCAGAATTACATCAGTTTAAATTGAGCTATATTTTAAAACCAGGAGCAAAGCCAGCTTGCTCACAATTCTTTTCTGCCTCGTGTAAATGAGATGCCCTTTTATTTAATTATTTATACGCTCTTCTATGAGAGAACGAGCTATTAAAATGCATTAATGTCTGAAGGCCTTGAGGATTTTTTTATTAAATTACTTAAAATACTACAGCTTAGTCTAGTCTGTAACTCTACAGAGACACAGTTTGTATTTTTGTGGTCATATTTAAAATTGTTTTGTTGATTGTGTGGGCAGGTCATACCATACTGATGGACCTCACATAGACTGGCTACTTATTTTTAATTCATTAAAGTAATGAAGTAATTAAAAACAGTTGATTCATAAATGTCTTACTCTGATGTTTACTCCTAATAAAGTAAGTTGGCAAGATGAAGTATTACACAAAAACAAAGGTAGTCTGTATGATTTTTTAATATTCTTTTTTTCTTTCCCACAGTTTTTCCTTAAACAATTTGCTATTGTAAACAGACACAAAAAGGAAAAAATATCTATGCGCATGAAATCAAAAAGCATTTTAATGGGCTGAATACTAAGGCTTTATTAGGGCAAGGTTTTTAGAACTCCATGCTTTTTACATGAATACATACGAAATTGTGAATATGAGACATAATATTTTAGATTTCACATCTAAACGTGCATGTAATTCAAAGATATATTTAAGATTGTTAAGACTTTTCTACATATTTTATGCATCTGATTATGTTAACATTAGACAAGTTAACATTTTGAATCTTTTATGAATTATTTCCTCACTGTGTAAATATAAATGAAACTCACAGACTCACAAACAACCTTCTAAATCCAGGAGTACCTGCAGTTACTAGATTTTCTGACAGCATAAGAACAACCTCCGGTCAGAACTGCAGAAAGTTCTGACATGGGCTGACAGTTTCCTGATAATGTGTCCCCTGAGACATAATATTTTTTTTAAAGAGAGTAAAAAGTGACACACCACATTTTTGTTATTAACAGGAAAATTCCCATTGGATTTGACGACGACAGTGCAGAGCTTCACATCATCAGGGTGAGTGCATTTCTGAAACAGAAGAAACAGGATCAATCCGTCACTAGAGTAATAGATGTGTTTGAGGGAAAGGACAAATGTCAGAGAATTTTCTTATAACTGCTTTACTTTCAGATAAAAAATAACTATAACATGTTATTATAAAAATAACATATTTCATTTTGTCTACCTGAGATTTGTTCATATAATACATAACTACAATTATATTCTATACAGACTACATATTTATATATATATATATACTGTACATATATTCTCTCTGTCTCTCTCTTTATATACATCTAAAATAAAAATGAAAAGATTTTTGTTCTTATTTTAGCATAAATGTATAGTAGCTATTCCACTGCAGTGCTTGTTGAATTCCAACACAAGCACACATCACTCTACTTAATCAGGTACTGAACCAAATAGGATTTAATAGAAAAAAGTTTAAAAAGCACATCTGGGGTCATCACTGTCCTTCTTCAACAGGACCATCTGGGTGACAAAACAGTGCTAGTAGTACCTAAAAAATGCACACCTGGATTTGGGCAGTTTTTCATGTGGAAAGAGAAAAGCACCTTCAACTGCTGTCACAAATTTCGAAGCATTCATTTAATAGATGGGTGTAATTGATTTGGGTGCATTCGGATCAGGATTAAGCTTTTGATTATAATGATAAATAATATACAATTGACTTTATACACCTGTTAGTAATAGATGGCGCTGAGGCTAATGCAGTGGTGACCCTTTAGGTGCAAACTGTTTACTATAGAGAATTACAGTAAAGAATGTTTGCATCTCTTTCCACCACTAATGACAATCAAGATGTAGCATGACAGATAAACTAGAGTGCAGTTGTAGCTTAGGGACTCATAGTAATGTAAGTCACTTTGGATAAAAGCATCTGCTACATGCAGAAAATGTAAAAAAACATTTTAATGTAAGTTTGTGGGCACAACAGGATTTCCTGTTTTTAATAAGCTTCAGTAAAAAGCTAAGTGCTGGTTGTTATTGTCTTTTTTTAGCAATGGCATACAGCATGTTTCAGGATAATAGAGACTGTATGGGTCAGCTTTCATTTCCTGTAGTACACGTATTGATTTCTGCAGTGACTGAAGGCTCAGTAAAAGAAACATAAAATGCATCATCCAGTTCAAGCCGCTCTAAGGTCAGCTACTTATACGAGATATTACTTCAGATATGCTCTGAAGAGTGTCTGAAGTGCACCTCCTTTAAAATTGAAATCCTTATTATACAGTGACATTTTGGTAAAGTGCAAGTTTTAAAAACGTAGTTACCTTAAGGGGAAAAAACCTGCACTTTATGTACGTTCAAATACACAGATCTACCTTCAAAGTGTTGCCTGAGTCCATGTTGCTGCTTGGGTATGTGCGCCTGGTGCTGACACGTTTCCGTCGTTTGCGCAGCACCACGTAGATCTGCACGTACACGAGCAGGGTGATGATAAAGGGCACATAGAAGGACACAATAGAAGAGTACACTACAAAGGCAGGGTTTGCGATTACGCACAGGGCATCATCGCCGCTCTCTGCAAATTTGGAAGGGAACAGAATAATTTTACAAATTCTGTTCTCAGAATAATCTGATACCAACATCTATCTACCCTTATGTATCAAACAGTACCTGTATTGTTAAGTCCGAACAGTAGGGGGCAGGATATAGCAAAAGACAGGATCCACACCACTGATATCATGACGGTGACTCTTCTCTTAGAGCTGTAGCGAGTATTGTACAACATTGGCATGGCCACTGCTGTGTACCTGAGGAGGGAATTAAATTCGGTCACAAAAAGAACAAAATCCCCACATTTTCTCCTCTTGGAATGAACATTAGTAATAAACATTCTTGGAAACTCTAACAAAAAAAATAAATAAATAAACAAGCAAGATGTGGGCACATGGCACCCTGAACAGGATGCCAATCCATTAAGCCAACAAAGACATAGCCAATTATGTCTGTGCAGCCAAGTACAACACCACTGACATGCAAAATATGAACCTCAGTGGTAGTGGGTTAGTGCAACAGACTTGTTTACTTTTATGCTAAATATAAAATATATTCAGCCTTTTGTGCAGTAAGTCAGTTACTGTATGTCACTCATGTTTCTCATGTACAAGAAGGTATTTTGATAAACAGCATTAATGAACAGTTTTAAGATTTTAAACCGGCCCTGAGCCCAATAACGATGCTGTGATGAAAGAAGATACAAGACACTGATGCCAAACAATCTAGCAATTAGCTGTAAAAAATAGTGTAAACTCTTATACAGAGAGACTGATATAACAAAAGGAAACGATTATCATGTTTTAGGCTGTTTCGCAAAATAAAATGATATCCAAACAGTACAGATGGCTGCTGCTGTCATGTGGTTGCTGACAGATGTTAAAGCTTAGCTAGCTAATTGCGAGGATTTATGGTAACGACACAAATAAAATCAATGGTATGAACAAGGAATAAAGCCTAAATTGTGCTAATCCCATTGATTAGTACCAATATTGAACATTTATAAACCTACCTATTTAAAGTCTCTTGGTAGGAGTTTGAGCTTAAGCTTACTGAGCTTGAGCTTACATGTCTGCATCCCTATTAATGTGTACAGCTGTGGACTTATTTACGGTAAATTATGTTCAGTTCATTAATAATATATCAGCCATAAATTAATTTTAAGACGGCTTTTTCATAGCAGCCAACTGGCTTTTGGGTATCGTATAATGAAAATATTGTTTATTTATTCTCCTGTTCTTTTTTTAACCTACAAACCACATTGTTCGAATAAACAACAAAGCTGCTCCACATTAAAATCCAGAACCTGAAGCTGGAACTGAACTAGAGAGTCTGACTGCATGTTAAACTCTGTATATGTGGATCTGTGTGTAAGGATTTTTTTAATGATGTGGATATTTAGCATCACGCTCCAGTATAAAATCAAAACTCTGCATTATAATAATAACACTAATGTTCTCAAACAGAGCTTTAAGATACTGACGTCATCTCTATCTTTTATGAGTTTTGTTAGTGCTTGTAATTAATGGTTCTGCTCACTGTGTTTATGTCCCTCTGTTCTACATTACAGCCATGTTCGATGCATTACGATGTTTATTATTAATAAAACATGAAACTCAGTAATGTGTTTACATTTTAATGGGATATTAGGAGCTTTGCTTTACTACAGCAACCATTAAAAATGATAAATAAAACTGTAATAACTTTACTTCATCTACGTGAGAATTTGGATACTGGTCCTGAAAACGACCAGAATATAATTAATCATAACCGTCTCCTGCAGTCAGACGTGGATGCTGACGGTGGGTGCTTAGCATGCTAATGGTAAGGATTTAGGATACAAATAAAAGCAATTTACAGAATAAAGATTAAAGGCTTAAGCTTATGACTGTTAATGAGCAGTTAAATATCTGGCGTATTAATTTTGTTACTGTTGTATAATTTGAAAACACTACAGTGCAGGGTGTGTCTTAGCATAACAGCAAAGTGTTATCTTACACTGTAATAGTCTTTGTGGTTCCATTTATTTTAAGTACGTTTGTGGGTAATCTTACAGACAATACAATTCAATATGTGGTCAATTATGTCCCAGCCTTAAAATTTACCCAGCAAAGTATGTGACATTAAATCGAGGATTTCGTTCTGAAACACGGTGTGATATGAACACAATAATACCATAAACCTTAAATGTGCTCCATTTAAAAAACGATTTTGTTTTCTAACCTTCTCACTGTTTCTCTTTTTAAGCTGAATTAAACTATTCTACAGTATGAAAGTAAAACATTATTGTTGCCTAATTACCTGGCACTTAGTGGAATGCTGCAAATGAAGAATGTGTGTATGATTACGGTGTGAGTTCAGCCTCAGTTTCTGCAGTTCGGAGCACTGATGGCTAAAAGCTTGGTACCCTCTATGATCTGATAAAGACCAAACCCCCTCATAGTCAATTCTGTTAGAACATAATTCGTTTATTTCAAATAAATATTTAGATATAATATTGTCATTAATTTAAATAGAATTTTAATTGTTAAATCCTGATTTGAGTCTTCACTAAGACTAATGTTAAAAATCTAGATTAGCTGTTGACAAAGCCATGCCCCAATTTATTATCCACCAGAGGGTTTGGCTTTATCAGATTATAGATTACTCAGTTTAATAACACATTTTTTGGACCAATGTTAAGTTGTTAAAAAGCACTTGAAAAGTTTGCATTCTGTAAATTCTCTGATTCAGGATGTTTGAATAATAAACTGTTAGTTCAAGTCATTATTATTTTTATTTCTAGTTTATAAAACACTATTTTTTTCTAGTTTACATTCCATGCTAGGATCAAGTCCTACAGACGTATTTCTCAAAGCTTTCTAGTGAAACTCTCTTCAAAACACCAGGACCTCCTGCTTGTTACTGTGCATTCCTGCTGAGCTGGGTAATGATAATGGGGAGATTATTACAGAGATACTCACCTATCAATACTAATGGCACAAAGATTAAGGATGCTTGCTGTGCACATCATTACATCAAGGGTAACAAAGATGTCACAGTGGATTGTGCTGAATCTCCATTCACCCACCACCTTTAGTAAAACATCACAAACATCAAAATTTTGAAATTTATTAAGCTTAGATACCAGAAGATTGATGGCTATAGTCGCAGTGTTTTGATGGATTTGACAGTAAAACCTTTCCTGCTGCTGTTGTAAACAGTTTTGGTCAGATTCTTGCTAAACACTGCACATTAAAATGCATACTGCATGTGTATTATATATTTTTCTTATCATAAAAATACAAATATAATTTTCTTCCACCGCACTAAAAATGCTGAATCAAACGGCTGCAATTTTCTACTTCTGGATGCAACAGATCAATGAATTTGCATCTAATGAGTACGAGAGTGTCTGGCTCCGCTTTAGTAATGCGCCATAAACTCTGGCGGAGAACTAATCTAACTCAGGTCAATCTCATTGTGTCTTCCAAGCATCCCGGTACTGCTCAGCCTGACAGCTTCTGATTAATGTGTGTCCTCAGGCAGACAGAGCCACACACACATCCAGTCTGATCGTCCAACAACGCTTGCCTCTGGAGTTTGCGTCTCCCGCACTGATTAAAGGATTATTTACTTCTAATGAAAGCAGCTGTGGGCTGTCTGGATCAGTTCATCAATGATCATCATGATTTTTTGTGCTGACCTAATGAGGGCAACTACCGACTGAACTCTGTTCAGATGTGATACGGCATTACATTATGATTTATCTTTAATGATGGTAGCATAATGAACACTGCAGAATTTGATGAAAATAAAAAATATAATCACACTATTTTTTTTCATCCAACAGGACATATTATGATATTATACAATAATGGCCAGTAAATTAATGGTGCCCTTCTTTGAAATAATAGTTTTTAAAATGTTCCTAATTCTTAGTCCAAAGCCCTGCAGTGGATTGGCACCCTGTTCAGTGTGTATTCCTGTCCTGCACCTATTGTTTCTGGGGGTACCGGAACCTGACCAGGATTATGAATGAGTGAATGTACAAACAATGTGCAATGTAGCTTTTAAGAAGGACCTTGCATTTGGTCACTGTCTGTGGGTTTAGTAAGTTCTTATTTTTTCCCATGTGGGGCTTATTCAGGCACTCTTGTTTTTACACATCTTTTAAAAACAAATGAGTAAGTGAACAAATGTTCAGTCTTTTCATCCAAGTTGTAATGAGCTACTAAGTTGATTTAGGTGTCTTCAATTTTCAGCAAACACCTTCTGTTTGTACAAACTCCTGTCCAGTTTGCAGCTTGATTAATCTACATGGTGTAAAGATGTAGTTAACAGCACAGTATGAGTCAGCGCCTCTAATGTGACGGCATCTAATTGATTCTGTGACTGGGTAATTTAATCACCAATTAGAAGGGCTCAGTGATACACACAAGGGAGGGATCTCCCCCACAGACTGTGGTCCAAAATAAACATTGTAAAACATGGATAAGGATCGGGATCTTACATGTGACGTTACATTTATGGTCCACTAATCAGATAAATGTCAGGTATGTGGTAATGAGCTCATAAATATATAACCTAAATAATTAAATACACTGAGTGTATATCAGTTTTCTAAATGCCTGGTGTTTATTTCCTAAGGCCTGTGTGGCCAGACTGGGACTAGAAGATATAAGCCAAAAATGGACCATCATTAAGGTTCAATTCGCAATTTAGCTGTGAATGAGTATTTCAGCTAAACCACACCTTTAATTTAGAAATTCAAAAGGCCCTACATGTACACAAAGTTTGGTAATCTGCCTTGCCTGTCCAAGTCACAATTACCAAAGTAAACAACTTTTAGGGCAAACAAATCCCAAACGGCTTTCTACTGACTACACACATGAACTACACATAATTTTTGTACTTTTAGCACTTTTACAATTTTGTAGTAAGAGCGTGTAGTCAATATAAAGTCGATTAGGGTTTTACAAACTGTATATAAAAACTTTAGATATGGATATACCCCTACCTCTAGATATACCACCCATGGCATAACCAGAGTTGCCACCAGCAGGTCGGCTACAGCCAAGCTAACAATCAGGTAGTTGGTGGTGGTCTGCAAAGATTTCTCTCTAGACACAGCCATGCACACGAGCACATTTCCGAATACAATGACGAAGATGAGCAGCGTGAGAAGCATGGCGTAGTAATTGTACTGGTGCCTTCCACCTCCATTTGTAGCGTTGATACCACCAAGGCCATCTGTGAGGAAGCTCTCATTGTAAGTATACTCCTCCAAGACTTCCATCAGCTACGAGGGTTTAGAACCCAGAGGAGGCCCTAAAAATACAGATTAAGAGAATTAAATAAAAAATCAGTAAGTTATTACTTTAATCATTCATACCAATCAGTGTCTGACACTTAACATCATTACAGAGGGGGCTCTGTTAATAAAGACATGAAGACATGTATAGAATAGATCTAATAGATCTCTGTGTTTGGTAATGTGACACTAATGCCCATTATTATTGCACATAACAAAATGGTACACATCTATATCATATCAGTGCTTTACCTAACGTCCAATTTCCATTTCCTATTGCTGTGACGGCATTCTCTACAAGACACAGGTCACTTGGCAATGAAAACAACTATTCAGTTTGGCATTAATGATGTAAAAAGGTCATGTGCCATGGAAAGGGGGCATACATGCCACTCCCTGAATGCGGAAAATCTTTCAGATAAGCCAATGAGTTAAGCTAGCTGATTTTCTGTTGTGTGCTTCAAACCATTATCATGTGCAGAAATATTATAACTACTGGAGCTCAGTTGACTAAGCAGCAAATTTAATCCTAGATTAGAATTTAAAATGCTTTTACCAGAGCCAAAAGCATGTCTGTGGTTTTTCATAATTTCAGTCCACTAGCAAGCTTAATGGTGCAGAATGGCACCTTCGGAAATGTGGTAGAGAAAAACAAAGTCTGTTATCGGAAAAACTCGTCAAACTTAGCCCAGCAGCTCTGTCTTCGCTTTATTATTAAGACGTTTTTAGCATTACCCACAGCAGCACAAGGATATAGTGTTTAAAAAGTTCATTTCTCTTATGAGAACTGTACTTTTTAACAGCACAAATTACATCTAACAGCTTCACCAATTTATTAAGTGTTTAAATAAGAAAATTTACAAAACAAGTGTGCTTACATAGTGACGTCTGTAACACGCAATGTATCATATTCAAAAAAACAGTGGCTACACCATTACGTTGTCTACATGTAAATGTCCATGTTTGTGTCCCAGCTGATATTTAAACAGAGAAGGTGCTAGCACAGGTCAACATTTTTTCCACATATTTATTTCCAGGAGATCAGGCTGACCTTGACATTGTGTTGTTAGTATGCCATAACGTATACTTGCATTGCTGTGATAATAGCCGAACATAAGCCAGGATAAAATTACATGTACTAATAAATAGCAGAGGTTTTACAAGAAAGTGAATTAAGCTTGTCACCAGACAACTTAAGGTAGGAGCATAGGATGTGGTGTCAGTTGAACAACACAAACACTTATGAATAAATTATGGAGACATTATTTATTAAGCCTGTAATAATAGCAAGTCTTGTTTCAAGTCTATACATTATTCATTATTTTAAAATGCACTTGGATGAACTAAAAGTAAAGTTTCACGAGAAAGTTTGTAAAGCCATTGGGATGTCTAAATGTCACCTAACTCAGGACTATAGACATACACAATGTAAAGGTTGACAAACACTGGTAAAGGTTGTTATTAATACACAATACTAAAGATGGTAATCATAAATTGTTGACTGTTTGATTAATACTCTTGGTTAAAAAATGTCCTTTTAATTTATTTCAGCAGGTGGTGTGAAAAACTGTAATTTTTCCTTAAAAAACGGTTGTTTTCACTTACAAACCTAACTGCATTTCATTAATATAAAGAACAAAAACATGTGACACAGTGCACACAGAAAACATTGGGACAGAGGCAAAGTAAGACTAAGGTTATACCATTGACAATGTTCTGGAAGGTTCCAAAATAAGCAGTTTAATGAGTAACAGGTGAAATCATCAATAGTATAAAAGGAACATCCACCAAAGGCTTAGTCTTTGCAAGCAAGGATTGGACTTGGCTCATCATCTACAAGCTCAGCTGCAATGTACACCAGTGTAAGGAAATCCCTAAAGATCCTATCTTGCTTATTAAGCCCCTTTTCTTCTTTTTTTTGTTTTCTGTCCGACTACAGATTGAAACATTCCACACTGTGTCCTGAAAACAAGGTGTTTAGATATTACATAGCATTAAAGTGATTCCCAACCTTTATATATATATATATATATATATATATTACCTCTGTGTTGCATCACCTGTTCTATTCCACTTTTTAACCCTGAGAACACTAACAGTTGCCGCTTTGAAAGTAGAATTTTTGTCCATCCTTGCTTGATATGATACTTCAGCTGCCAGTCCATAGTTGCCAGTGTCTGTTCTCACTTTAATAATGCACAATACACTTTAAATAGGAGACAGATCTGGCCTAAAGGCAAGCCAGTGCCATCTGAGTGCTCGAAGGTCACAGACATTTAACAGTGGTTTCTGGCTCTGACATACATTGATTGAAATTCCTGTGGATTTCCTGAACATTTTCACATTATTGAAAGTAGATCATTAAAAATATAAATTATTTGCATTAAGAAATGTTTTTAAATTGACAATTATCTTTTAATAATTGTATACCCAATCATCCTTTGAAAATGTGGTTTGTATATTCGTTTTAATTGTATTGTTTGGCACTGAATTTTTTTCACTAAAACTTAATCACAATTTAATAAAACATTGCTAAACCTAACACACACCCCCTCCAACATGTGTGCAGTATCCAACCACTTTGTTTCACCTGCATGAGGTGGGTTTATATGAAGATTCTCCATTATCCCCCATCTCTATACAGGCACCATTAATCAGCCTGCAATGACCATAACTGCAGCAGGTGTAAGAAATCCCTTTAGCCCGCCCTGGTAAAGCGAACTGTTGTGTAATAACTGTAATGATATCAAATAGGCACCCATACTGCTGATATCGAAATCGAAATGTCTGCTCTGGTGGGCTAGTGTGTTTTACTGCTGCTCCACCTGAGTTCCCTGCCACCCTAGAATTTAGATACATTTGATAAATTGTACAGATCTGATTTGATCTGACATAATTGTGTGAGTAAACAAAAGGACCGGATTACAAATGAAACCTCCAAATATTTAAGAGAAAATAACCTTGATTCTGCATTTTTGTAACTTGAAAACTATGAAATGTAAACAAAAACAAATAGACTAAACTGACACAAATCTGTTTCCAGCTTCTTTAGTGAGCTTAAGTGCTTACAAAGCACTATATAGTCTCCTTGTTTTTACATAAATACATTTCTTTGAATATATTAATCAAATTAGTTCATTTGAAATCTTAATCCGATTAACATACATTTTACACTGACAGTGCATTCTGCAGATGCATACAGTCCAGGATTCACAGTTTTTAGACAGTTTTAAATAGGAGCACACTCATGCTAGTGGGCTAGAGGGAGATTACTGTATTCCATACATCCCTTTCTTCTACACAGTTCAGTGACTTTTAATTACAATACAATTGACTATTCCTTTCCTTTTTTTACAAAACAAAGAAGATAGAGAATATTGTGTTAATTCATCCATTCACCGTCTGTTTCACCACTTCTTCATCCTGGTCAGGGCTGCAGTGGCTCTGTTTCTTTAAGCGAAAGGCAGGAATTACCCCAGACAGGTCACCAGGGCAGACACACACACACACATTCACACACACACTTAGGGCAGTTTCAAGTAGCTCAAATTGGCCTGACTGCATGTCTTTGAACTTGCAAAATGCACACAGGAAGGCCACTGTGCCTCCATGCCACAATTTGCAGCATTTTTTTTGTTTTATTTAACAGAATATTCTGAATACAAAGTGCAAAAATAGAAATCACAGGACAGAACTGGGTGACATTAGTTCACTGCATTAATAAAGAAAGAAAAAAAAATTATACATAAGTAATGAAGTGTATGCTAGCAGAACTGACTGAACCACATATGTACTAGCCAAGCACACAAGCAAGTTTCTAATCTTTTAAGGTGTAGATGATGTGTCGCAAATCACAAATCGTGTCCCAAAACATTATGAACTGTATATCTGTGGTGTGTAGTGCACTACAGTGAGTGGGTTACAGTGATGCATGGCTTAAATAATAGCATTCAAATGACCATTTCAGACAATAACACTGTAACCACTTTTCTATATTACAAAGATCATAAAGACAGAACACAGCTGTTCTTCACCAATATCTGTAAACAAAATAACACTCGGACACTCGAGTAGCACAGCAGTCTATTACATCAGCCCACCACTCTGAGTCAAATCTCAGCGGTGCTATCGGCCAGACAGGCATACACACAGACTACACTGCTTATGTCTGCAATAGGTTATTCAGAATATTCATACCCTGTGCCCAGTGATTTCTGATGCAACAAGGGCCCACTGTGACCCTGACCAGAATAAATTAGTTGATCAAAATGAAATGACGTGGACCCAGTATATTTGGTTATTAGGAAGGCTCATATAACTAATCAAGCTTTTTTGACCTTGGTGTTTTGATGTTTACTGTGGTGAACAACCTCTCCATGGATGCAGCGCTTGTGTAATGTTACGCTTAATGGAAAAATTAGCCATGGGAGTCCACCTCAAAGCCTGTGGCGCTCTGATTTGTGCTTGAATAATTACTATAGCAGTACTGAGCCTTTTGTACAGAAATAACATAAATACCTGCCCTTTTCACTGAGATCTAAATAGTTTGTTTTTATTAATAATATTAGGAATAAGATTTGGGATACAGGCCACAAGCACAGTTATTTTTTCCACTGTTTCTCTACCAGCTCCCTGCAGGTTTATCTTTTCATCTAGCTCTCACACGCAATACGCACATGCATGCACCCCAACACACGCTTCGGTGCAGGAAAAAGAATTTGCCTTTTTGGAAACTTTGTGACCGAAATAGTGTGTTACAAAAGCACACACTATTTTTATAGACTTAATGATGGAATGATTTATTTTACTTACTGATTTATTCTAATAATACTTCATCCTTATCAGGGACATGGTGGTCTACAGAGTATATCAAAAACACCAGGCACTGGATACAAATTCACCCTTAACAGGGCACCAGTTTATAGCAAGGCAATACACACGATCTTGTTCATAGGTAGCCATCAAAAACCTGAGTACCCCACAGACAACACGTGAAGACCAGGATTAAACCTTGGTCTGTAAGACTGTACTTACTGTTCCACCCCTAACTTAACTGTTCTAACCTTGGTTGTTAAGTGTTTTTATTCCAATATAATTAAATACAAGCACAAATAATTCGGCATAACCTAATTTCTTATTAGTGTAATACTTTTGGTTAAATCACCTCAACCGAAAGTATTACAATTCTTTACAACCAAAACCACAAAACAGCTTGCTAGATGATCTAATGTACTGCATGAACTACCAGTCAATCAGTTAGTCAATTAATAAAATGAGTTACAAACTGTCTGAATAGAAATGTAACTGCTCATAGTCAATCAAGCTTTACATCACCATAGACTTAAAGGGTGTTGTGCCAAAAAAAACCAGACACCTTACTCAACACATGACTAAAATTTGTTGCTAATCACAGTGTCAAAGAAAGACGTGAGTATGAGAGTTATGTGGTTGTGTGGTCACTTACAACAATGATCAAGTTATTTGGCCACAATGATGAAGTATGTTCAGGGAGGTAAATGTCAAGCAATCTAGGAGCTTGTGCATTGTATAAATTGGATGAAATAACCAAAAACGTAGAAAGAATAGACGTAACTGGGTGTTCAAAAATGACAATGACTCAAAACCCATGTCAGCAATGTTTTGGAATGGCTTGTACTCAGCTTTTACTGAACACATCCCTATCAAGCATATACAAACCAGCAGATTTTGCTAAACTCCTCCAATTCGATTTGAGTGGCTAAAGTTGAGTGCCAACAGTTTTATGAAGGTTATGAACAGCAACTGTCTGATTGGTGTACTGTATGTTTATATCTGACCCAGAACATGCTGCAATTCTAGAAAACCCACCATACAGAAGAGTCAAACTGTATTATGCAGAAATCATTAACATCCATCTCAAAGATATCCATGCCAAACATGTCCCATTTATTTATGGCAGATGCTATTTGCACCCCTGGTGTAAGCAGCAAAGTGTACAATTTAAACCCTGGTGTAAACAGCAATTTATACTATTTACACCCAGGTGTAAATATCACAAGATTACAAATAATTTCACTATTTTTTATATTATTTTCAGATTGTATAATATTTTCAGATTGTATTATTTACATTATACATTATCTACACCCAGGTGTAAAATAGCAATATATACTGACATGCCAAAAGTCTTGGTACAGGAACTAGTATCATGTTAGGTACCCCTTTAGCCTGGCTAAGTGCAGCAGGCATTGGTTCCACAAGTGGACGGAAATATCTGGAGGGGTGTTGACCCGTGCCATCTGGATACCCACCCACAGGTCAGTGGTATTTGTAGGTGCAGGATCTCTGGTCCCTCTATGACATATTCCCAGTACATGTGACACTGGATTAAGGAATGTTAAATGTCCCACCCGTCTGGTACCCACAATATTGCCTCACTCAAACGCCAATAATTTGCATCGCCTTGCCATGAGCACCAGTGGTCAGCCTTACTCACAAGATAATACCTCACAACTTATACAGATATGGGCATTTCCAAGCCGTCCCCAGATAACGCCACTTCATGATCAATTTACTGCTATCCCTTGACCTTTAGCATGTCCATGTATAGTGTTTATATATTGTTGGTAGACATGCGCAGTTGAGTTTGTTTGCTCTTTTTCTTTTTGGGGTACGAATAGCTTGTGGGGAATGCAATGTGTACCCGGGTGCAAATAGACACTCCGTTTATTATTTATTCATGTCTACGTGTCATGAGAGTCAATACTGTAATAGTTTAGCTTTATTTACATTTAAATAAATAATTTGGGTTGTGTGTTTCCATGTTACAGCAAATACGTTATATAAACCATACAACATTTTATTTGGTGTAGTAATTATTTCATATAGTTATTTACTATTGGAAAACAGTCATTCACCTTTCTGAAATTGATGATTTGTGTTGAGGCTTATTTAAAGAAAGTATCTGTGCTGGACCAAAATGAGAAATTAGAGTTTGTAGTGAATATAATTTAAATAGTTAAGTGGTTGTTTAGTAATAAATTAAGATACTTTTCTCTTTAAACTGTAAATAAAAACACACAATTTCAAGCAAATGAAGATACTTTGTGCTACACACTTGTTATTTACACATACAGTCAAACAAACTCCCTTTCTGTGACCCTGAATCTCAACAGAAATGGTCATTATTAACAGTCCTAATTCAACAGTAAATGTAAAACTAAAAACAGTGCTTAATTCCATAAAACAAGGAGTTATTTAAATAAACTCTTGCCTACCTTCACCGTGTAAGTTTCATTAAATTACAGGTATCGAGTTTCTGGTCCGTTAAATCCACTTTCCTGCGTATACACCTGTCCATGAGGAGCCCCCTAAAATCCTCTCTTCTTTAAAAGAAAAAAAAACCTTTTAACACCTATTCCGTAAGTGTGAGAACTTCACGCCACCGAGTTTAAAATGAAAACAATCCAAACAAACTTATTTAGATGAGAATAAATCCTCAGTGTTAGTTCCTCCACAGCTCTCCTCCCTCAGCAGCTCCTAACGGCCACTCTGTGACCGACTCTCAGCGCTCGAGCGCTAGTAGCAGCAGCTGGAACGGGCGAGCGCGCGCATTTACGCACGCGCAGTCTCGCGCACCAACCGTCACACAGAGTAAAGGCGGGAAAACCTAACAAGACGAAGCTACAATAATAAACAGAGTGCAGAAATGTCGCCATTTTTAAAGCTTGTTGTTTGGTTGAAGCAAAAGTTTAAACACTTTTCACACTGTAAGACATTACTCCACATATCTTTCTCTGAGGTTGTGACACCCTGACACCACCTCATCAATCACAAGAAAAACACTGCAAGATAATCTGCCCAATTTTCCTGTCACAAATGAAATTAGCTCAACATAACAGATAACAAAAGAATCGGTGGTCTTGGAACATTCTATGGGTCTGTTTGAGCTGCCCTGCTGTCTACCGTCTACATAGCTGCCTGCCTCAGTAGAGAGGATTCTAATAAGTCCTCAACTTATAAATCAGGTTATTCGGACGCGCTACTTCACAGTTTTCGCTTACTAAGCTAACACAGTTAGCCTCATGCCATTCAAACCAACGGGATGAGATGCCACAACACACTAGCATGTCAGCAAACATCTCTCTCCCTGTACCGAAAACAGTTCAATTGTCCCTGACAAGGCAAAATACACTTTACAAATACAAATTAAAAATCAATAATAATTTATTTACATTTGAAAAGAACTCAGTTCTTGCTGAGATTGCCCTCAGCGCTCCCTCATTATTCTGTCAAAATGCAGTTAAAATTTAAGGTACCTTACTAGGCAGCATTTTAAGGCATCTAAGAATTTAAACAGCCTTCTTGTGAGCGCGCGAAGGATGACGTAAAATGCTGTCTATGTGAAGTTTGTTTATTTGGATTTTTATTTTTATTTATTTATTTATTTATTTATTTATTTGATTTTTTTTACCTCTTTTTCTCCCCTTTTAGCGCATCCAATTGTTCAATTAGCATCGTGCTTCCTCTCTGTCTATGCCGAACCCTGCCCTGACGGAGGTGATTGAAGCTAACCCGTATCCCCTCCGAAACACGAGCAGCAGCCAGATGCATCTTTGCCACCCACACATTGACGAGTTTGGCGCCACCTAGCGTTGCATGCGGAGAGACACACCCTAAGGGCACCCCCTCCCATCTCTGTGTAAGCGCCTCCAATCAGCCGGCAGAGAACGCAATCGCATTCTGACAGAGAGAGACCCACATCCGGTTCTTTGTCCCACCCCCCACATGAGCAACCGGCCAATCGTTGCTCATATAGCCACTCAGCTTCGAACCGGTAAAGCAAGGCTGGATTCGATACCACGCTCTCAGAATCCAGCCCTGGTTGCAGCGCGTTTCTTTTTACCGCTGCGCCACCTGAGCGGCGTTTATTTGGATTTTAAGGTCATGTTTGATTACATTAATGACAGGAACGGTAATTACTCATTACACAAGATTCATCAGTTCACAAGGTTATATCAAACACAGTCATGGACAATTTTGTGTCTCCAATTCACCTTACTTGCACGTCTTTGGACTGTGAGAGGAAACCGGAGCGCCCGGAGGAAACCCACGCAGACACGGGTAGAACATGCATGTCTATGTAAAGAGCTCACTAGGTTTTCGAACACACCCTGTGTGACATGCTTCCTGGCCCCTGAAATCCAAAACCCAACAATAAGAAACTTTGTTTTACATTATCTTGCTTAGTTTTGTTTGAACAAACGATCATATTGTGGTGACCATAGGTCCCTGCTAGAGCTGTCTTTGGTTACAGATAGATCTGCTGTTTATAGCCATTTTATTGTCCTTTCACACAACTACTATTTTCCCTGACTACTATTTCTATTCACATCTTCCAAAAAACAAACAAACAAAAATGGTGAGCTTGACCACCTTCTGATGAAGGCAAATCATTTTAAGTACTTACAATTATATGTCATATGTTAATATCTTTGTTAAACAAGGGTATGAAATATATGAATTTAAATAAGGTTGTTGTGGCTATTAACTTTATTATCATTTAAACTGTGGATTAAGCCTGTTAATGATCATCTCATTCATTTAATAATTTAAACAGAATGCGGCTATAGAAATGAAGCAAAGGTGCTGAAAGTTTGTGTGTGTGTGTTTACATAATTATGCTCTGTATTATACATTATGTATTATACATTATTTATTATGTAGCTTGCTTTGAAGTAGTTGTGCGAGTATTGCTAATTGCAACACTGTCTGCCACTGTTATTCACAATTACATTACAGCAGTGCAATGATTGGGTTAGCATATACTATCTATACTCTTTCTTGGTGTGGTTACTATTTTGAGCACACTGTATGGTTATTAGAGTCCAATTCAAGACAAAGACAGCCCTTTTCAGTCTGCTAGAAAAAACCCACAATATTCTACTGCTTCATGTGCAGGCTAATATAGCTGTTTACAAAATACAATGTTGATCAGTGAAAACATTGGAAATCATTTCTTTCTACCTTTGTCAGTTTACTAAAAATGAAAGAAAATAAACAATTCATAGATTCTTCTTTTTATTGCATTGTGCACAATGTCCCAACTTTTTTGGAAATAGGATTTGTACTAAATAAAATCGAACATGCTTCCAAGTCTGTAATGAATTTAGTTAGCTTCCTATAACCCATACCAATTGGGGTCATGCTGCCCATGGCAGAAAGCTGGATACTGATTGGCTGTGTTCTCTGTGTGGTAAGGACAGTGTTCCTGTTACCCCAATCAATCACACACAGCAGTCAATTTCGGAGCGTTCGAGATTGGAAGTGAGCAGGAAGCACACTACTTCAAATATGTAGTCAGAGCTCTTGAAGATGTGGCTGGCTGGCTGCTTGTGTCTCAGGAAGCATCTAACAACCCTCATTTTCTCCCTTATTCCCATAACAAGATTTGGGGCAGAAAACAGTGAGGGGAAAGCAAAAGTAATAAACAACACTAAAGTAAAAACATATTGAAAATCCTCCTAGTATGTTTTTTATTAAATCATTCATCTTTAGTGGCCTCTTATTCTGATATCCCGATATCCTAATATCCTGCTGTTTTTGGTCCAGAGCCTACCTGAAAACATTATGCTAAAACCCTCACAATGGGCAATTAACAATACACCTACTGTTATTTTTGGGGACATGAATGCAAACTGAAGTACCTGAAAGAAACCCAGAAGAAATTATTTTCACACAAACAGTAACCAGAAACGAGGCTCAGGAACAGATCCTCCTGACCCTGGAGCTGTGTTACACCCACACTGATGTGCTACCATGCCAACACCGGCAGTGCAAACCCTTCTTTATAGTTGCTAATATTTAGATTGCATGAGGTTTTGAAATGTTTATTATTACAGAACAAAAGCATAAATGCTATATAAGCAATATATGCATATGTTTTGCCCCAAGTGTTCAGTATGAAAGGCAGTTTGTCCTTGGGTCGCCTCTATATGACTATGGAAAAACAAATCTGTATCAGGCTTTACACCAAGTACACATAATCAAGATCATCTATAATTTATGTTGTGTTTTCTGTACATTCAGCTTTGTTGAGAAGCTGCTGACTGTGTATGAATGTTATCCAGACTGTGTAATGTTATAATAATACTATATCTGTAACCCTAGAAATAATGTAATAATGTAAACTGTTTATTAAGTTAACTGACATGCACAATAAAATCTTAATCACACATATAATGACAGCTTTTATTTACTGCATATATATTTATTAGTGTTTGTTTGCATGTAGTTTCATTTACAGAGAAGAGGAATGAGCAAGAGGAAGGGTTGCAGTGTCATTCACCAGTTTTTTTCAGTCTCAGAGCGCAATAGGATTAAGAGTATATACAATAGTACAAAAGATGAGCCAGTAATGTTAATATAATAATTGTCATTAGATATGATATGGTGAATGCTCATTCCTACACATCATGTTAAGAACTACCAGTTGTTTACTGATAATATTTAGTTCCAGTTCACTTTAGTGTGTTCAGAGAAAGTAGACCGGTAGAGAGAGAGTGTACTGACAAGGCAGTGAGAGCAAATGACATGGAGGTGAGTAGGAAAAGGAGTAAATATTGGAGAGGAGATTAAAATATAGGACCAGAAGAGAGGGGAGGAGAAAGTGCTTGAATGGAGAAGATAGGTCGAGAGGCGAGCCGAACAGAGCAGATGTCCCTGCTGCCCACCCAAGTGTTTTCGTACATAAATAAAAAAAATTTAAACCCTGGTTACAATAGATTCCTGTTTATATGATTATCCACCCCCCTGGATTGGTCCCTCCACTGTTCACTTCATGATTACTGCCTTGATGCACACTACAAAAGTATTTACCTTATATAACTTATACACCTTAAATGCTGGCAAAAACTGCTTTTTTTCCCCCTAAAATGCCCTAGGTGGATGAATTGCAGTTAAACCACTTTAATGTCTGCTTTAAAGTCAGCATGTCTATTCAAATCACTGCCGCTGGGCTTCAACATATGCCATATCAAAGGGTGGCACATAATAGCAGAGGACTATTATTGAAAAAAACCCTGGTACAATGGCCTCTATTAACTTTAGCTGATGAGCAAGCTTGTGTAAAAATGCAAAACAATTCCCATTCAACACAGTAAAAGCCACGGTGAAATTCAATCTCTGAACTCACATTCATTTCAGTGTTTTATAGCAGTTGCTGCAGGATAAAGAGTACATCGATACACCACATTTTTTCCCATTTGTGCTATTTTAACATTTTACTTTACAACCATCAGATCTAATATAAACCCGGTAGCTACAGCAGACTCAGGAAGTCAGGCACTGATGTTAAGTGATAAACTAGGGCTTGAGATTGTAATTTATTTCAAAGGTGTTGAGTGGATCTTCAGCTCAGAGCTCTGAGCAAGCCAGCAAACAGAAATTCTGCAACCTGTTTCAATATGGAATGCATGAAAGCATTACGATTTCTCTTTAGTGAAACTAAGGGGTTTGTCAAGCTCAGCACATCAACAGAATCAAGACAAGATGTCTTTACCCTTGGCACGACTGATGCTTGTGTTAACATTACTGTTACTAAATTCTGTGATATAGGCCATTTTAGCTGAGGCCTGGAATTGGATTCATGAAAATCCAGTCTATAAAGCTCCTGATGAACAGTTCTTGTGCTGACATTGCAACTTGGATCTCGGTATTAAGATCAGGTGCAGGTGATTTTACTGGATATGGTCCATTTATTGTTAAGAGGAAATAATACCAACTGTTGATGCTCTGAGATATTTCCTCTTAACAATAAATAAACTTTAAATTGACTGGGCCAACTTTAGAAGGGCAAAAACGGACACACTGTCAACAAACTCAAATATTCAGTGTGACCCATTCTATTTACAATGTCTGCCCATAGAGATTCCTTATGCCAGCAAGAGGTGGCCAAAATAGGTACACGCAAATTAAAATGCATGTCTATATAGGGTGGCAAATTTATCAAAAAGACAAGTTTCACTGATAATCAGGACTGATTCTGTCATGAACACACTTTGCAAGGAGAACTGCTGTTTTTCGGCTCAAAGGTGAATAAACAATGTGGTATAATAGGACATCTGGTATATAAGGGCAGAGTGGTGACAAGCTTTTAAAGCTGGCTTCATCAAAAGAGCTCAAAAGTGAAAAAACACAATGGCACAAAAGCCAGTTAATGCTTAATTGTATCCCCACAGAGTGCATTTCTGCACCTTTTATTTGTTTTGTGGAAGAAAAATCTTTCACAGAATAAATAAACCACGCAGCTGAATCTCATAACAGATTGCTATTGATCAGAGTAAACAATTACTTTTGTCTGCGTGGAGCATACACGTTTTCTGCTGTTCGGTTTTTGTGCTCAACATAATGAAGAAAAAAATGAAAATGTATTTTAAAAGTTAATTAGGGGTTAGAAAATTCTCATGGGTATTCCAGGGTGTAGGAATACAATGTTCAGACAAAGGTTCATCTTTGAATGTAGGTTTTGAATATTAGGTGGCACTGTGGCACAGCTGGTAAAGTGGTTGCTCCACAACAATGTGGGTGTATGGGGCCTCTTTTCAGGTCTCTTTTTTAAAAGATTATATATCTTCTTATATATATATATATATATACTGTATATATATAAGAGTACTTTGGGTATTATTTGGGTACTCATTTAATGTTTCTTTCATCTGTTAAAAGAAGATTTTACAGAAATTGTGTTGGGATTCTATGGGCCAAGTGGCAGCAAGTGGTCTTGGTGGCCCACAGCTCCAGTGAGCCAGGTTCTGTCCTTGAGTTACCTCTATAGCTGTGAGAGATGTATCATGCTGTGGTGTTTTGAGTAAGCAGAGAGTAGAGAGCTTTTAAAAGCTGTACCTGATGTAACTATTGACTTCTTTCATTTAGAACAGGATCTGCCTGGTCGTCTTGTACACAAAGAGCTTAACATTTCTTTGTTGAGATACTTAAGGATTTAAGCTCAGGAAGCGAGAATATGAATCTCAAAAAGCCTTAGAAATACTGGACTACATTTGCTCTAATAAACTATGCTTTGGGGCAGCTAGCATGGTAAGTATTTTTTGCTTTTGTCACAGGTACAAACAAGGGATTTTAGTATCAATGGTTTATTTGTTATATGCTCATTGATTTATTTATGCATTAGTTGGCAAATGTAGAAATATCGCAGGCATATTGCTCTGACCTCAACTCTACTAAACACTACTGGTACGAATTGGAATGTTGACTGAGAGCCAAACCTTCTCGGCCAGCATCAGTGTCTGAATTCGCAAATGCTTTAAAAAAACCAAGTGAAAAGTCTGTGAAGTGGACATCATAATATCCATGATATCAATATATAAACCCACATGTTTATTTCAAGGTCAGCTGCTGATGACTTTGCTGTAATGACCACCAGATTGAATCTCAGAATGCTGTTTAGATTAGTGCCCTAATTCTCCATTATACCAGAAGTTAATTCGAATATCAATAACCGCAATAGGATCTAATGAATAATATACGATTTAAATTTGCAAATATGTGGCATCCATTATTTAAGTTGCAGTAAAAATAGATTTATGCAAATAGAAAATAATCATAATACCCAGTACCATTACCATCTAGGACATACAGAATAAAGAACGATCTAATATTAATAAGTTATGTATTTTTTGTGTCTTACGGGCATCAAGGTCATTAAACCAAGCCTGTTTGTGGTTGGGTAGGATAGCAGGTAGGTAAATGTACACCTGATATACATTAATCATAGTAATAATGACAGGAGAAAATTGAATTCAATCAAGAAAAGCCGGACAAGTAAGAATCAGAAGACAGTGCACATATTGATTTGTGCCTTGATAGATGGCATGTTTCTGGCTTTTCTGCTTTCCCCTCATTTGGAATGATGGTAGACAGTGTGTTTTACATTTCCACTCACAAGTCGATTCCGTGACTGCTATGATATATGATACTGCTTTGAAAATCACTATGACGCTATAAAACGGCTATTAGCTCTAGAGGCTACAGATGAAAATCCAGAATTGCACATGTTCACATATCAGTCATTTTATGGTATTGTCTGTTTGCACATTAAACTGAACAATTGAAATTATTTATACAAGCAGGATTTCTACAATACCATAAATAAATAAATATGCTGAAGTTAGTGCCCCGTTTCCAAAATAACTGCATTTGTTTTTTAAAGACTGTAATCTGAGAGAAACTTCAGGCAAACTTTTAATAAGAACGCTGCTGCTCGGCCGTGCAGATCTTTCTGATCATATTTTTAACACAGAAGCTTTGGAAATCAGGCAGCCTGCACAAGTGTCAATTTATTTGCAGCTGCTTTAATGAACTGTGTTATGGAGGAGCGAATTTTCTGCTTTAAAACTATAAATTATAGTGGCAGCCCAGTGGATGCCCTCATATGCCCTTAGCTTCATCCTCTCATAACATTTTGATTAAGTATACCTGCTTCTCACAGTCTAAACTTTACATTTAGTTAAAGGTTAGAGGAAACGGGTATTTACTTGTGTGTATTTTTATTATATTTTATTCAATTTTACGCACAGTGTATTAAAAAGTATTAACGTTTGTATCAGCCAGAGTGCTGCAAAGCTGTTACAGCTTTAAGACTTCAGCTTTTTACAGCAGTATGGTTCACTTGTGACCCGTTCCTTCTGGCAAATTGTTTTTAATTCCCCAAGGTTACAAGAGTCCATTTTTTAAATTTAAAACCCATACATGTTTAATGGGATTCAAGTCAGGCAAGGGCATGCCAGCACCTTCACCTTCATTTAAGGAAATGAGTCTTGAGGTTGAGGTTGTGCTTATGATTGTTTTCTAGTTAAAATGTCCAGATTTAGTCTCCTGGCTAATAAAATTACATTTTCTAATATGTTCCAGCATATTTGCACCATTTATGTTTGTGTACTATGGATGTGTAATATCCCAATACTGTTTGAAGAGAAGGAGCACCATATCATGATGCTTCCAAATCCACAGCCCTTCGTTCTCCAAACATTATTTAGTTATGTTTTATCCGATCATTTTTCTGATTTGTCTGGGATGTAGAAACTGAGATGATTGTACTGATTAATTGCTGTTTGTTTAATGTGTGACCACTGGCTTAACAGTAGTCTCCCCATGTGAGCACTGGTTTTCTCCAGGTACAGTATAACCAAATTGTGCACATCACTATGTATAGTACAATTTTAAATTAAGCACTGCTTGGACAGTTTGGTGTACATGTTGCTTGCATGAGGCAGGTGTGTTTTTCATTTGAACCATTTGCAATATTTACTATAGAAGAATCTGTTAGTCCTGTATAACTGTCTGACATTATGGGGCATTCACAGCATTGCATCATTAAACTTAAGTTCTCTAGACTTTCACGCTCTCTGTGCTGACATTCTGTGTTACATTTCTGTTTACATTAATTCATACATATTAAATATCCACCAAAGATGTAGATGTTCAGATTGACAGCTCAAAAAAGTACTACCTAGTAACCATGGTAGTGGTTGAGGTACTGGACCTAAAAGTTGCTGGTTCAAGCACCACCACCAGCATGTTGCCACTGTTGGGCCTCTGAGCAAGGTTCTTAAATCTCAATAGCTTAACCTTAAAACCCTCGAATAATAAGACATCAGTAGCTTAGTGGGTTGAGGTGTGAGTTACCAACTAGAAGGTTGTGTACTAGAATCCCGGCTCTGCCATGCAGCCACTGTTGGGTCCTTGAGCAAGGCACTTAAGCTTATGGGCTCCAGGGGGGCAGTACAGTGGCTGATTCTGTGCTCTGATATGAGAATAAAGAATTTTATTGTACTGTACAAATGTAGATGATTATCTTTATCCCTTTACTGTATTCACTTTGGATAGGAATGTCTGCTACATGTAATAAATGTCATAGTGATATTTTATTAATATCACCCATAGTAAGTATAAATACCTTTGTTTTCCTAGTGATCCTAGATAGTTATCTACTTCTCTTGGAGACAAGAAATGCTTGCTGAGGAAGTAATTCTCTCATTAATTCTGGCTCTAGAAAAGAGTATCTGCTAAATGCTGGAAATCTAACAGATTTAAGTAACACAATCAGCATATATTTCTGTAATAATAATGTGCTATCTTGTTAATTAATTACTGCAGCTGTATATTGCAGGTTTAAATATGGATGACTATCTGTGCTCATCTTTTGACATTATTTTAAGTCGCTGACATAAGCTGCCATATTTATTATGCACTCAGGTGGCGCAGCTGTCTGTTACGCTAGTCCACCGACGCCGAGATTCGGGTTCATGTCCAGGCTGTAATCTCACCATGTGCTTAATGTTTCTGCTTCTACAGCTGATAGGACACGAGCCTTCACAAGGACAGCCACGGGTGACAGGCAAGTGTCTCCCACATGCCATATTCTTCTCATTAAATCTGACTGAATGTTCAAAAAGTGTGCCAGCTGATAACCTGGTATGGCCCTTCAACAGAGCTTTAAATGGATGGTGTCTGCCAAGAACGGCAATGATATGTCTATTAAATCTGTCCTTATGTGTACAGACCTACCCTTTTGTAATTTCTTCTACGAGCAAAACATCAGAGGGAGCCGTTAATGAAGTCTGGGTAATAATCGGAATAATAATTTAGAAGAAGGTATCTAGCCCCAGGCTCACCTGAAATACTCACATCTGCTGATGTTTCGGGCTAAAGAAGTCTAACAGGTACGTGATACGTATCAGCTGGATCATTTAGATATTAGCAGATGGTGATAATGGGGAACTTGGCACTTGGCACTGTCGCGGTGTCACACTGGCCCTATAATTGGAAGACCGATAAAGAACTGCATGCTGGGCTGACTTGTCGATTATGTGACAGTAAAGGTGAATCTAAGTTTAATGTGAACCCAGCAGATAAATGCTCAGCGGAGGGATATAGAGAGTAAAGGGCAAAGCAGTGCTTCAAGCAGTACGGTCGAGCCAAACGAAGCCGTGAAGATCTGGACGGGGTAAAAGTGTCGGATAATAATAGTAATAAAAATATAAAACATTTCAGGGTGTAAAACAGCAAAAATTTATTTAATTGTTTATCTTTATCACACTTCAGTCAGATGAGGGCCATGATGGGGATGCAGTGAAGACTAGACGAGATGCCAGTTCATCACAGGGCAGCACACAATCAGTTCATTTATGTCTAAGTCATTTATGTCTTATTCATACCACAGGTACCACAGAGAAGGATTGAACCCAAAATCTAATGTCTTATTTTGCTGTGCACCACTCACCAGTTGCACCAGTATATACAATATACAAAAAGAGCAACCCATCTGTTTATTATGTGCTCATGCAACTCATGAGAAGTGAAAAACCAGTGTGGGCTCAACAACACCTACTTAGAGATCAAGCACTGGTGCAAAGGGCAGAGCTTTAATTTATATTTAAGAGGAAATCAACACGAGATTATTAAGTCTCAATAAAACAATGCCTCAGGCTTTCGGCTCTCCAGCCATGTTCCTCTCCAGCTCAAGATCCGAAGAGCCTGTTTTAAGGAGCCTCTTACCGCTGCCTTAACAAACCACACTGGGCTCTCTAAAAAGAGGTGGGATAATCGGAATGTGAATGTAGGATGTGTGACAACAGATGTGTCTTTTTATTGTTTACAGCAATTATGTATGAAACATGTCTTAAAGTTTTTATGCACCAGGCACCTAACCATGATGACTTCATTTTACATTTTCGGCATTTAGCAGACACATTTATCTATAGAGACTTACAGTACACAGTCTGAGCAATTGAGGGTTAAGGGCCTTGCTCAAGGGCCCAACAGTGGCAACCTGGCTTCTGATTACTAGTCCAATACCTTAACCACTAGGCTACAACTGCCCTACTTCGAATAATTGCTGTACTTACAAAGCAGTTTTTGTGCTGACTATGTGTCCAGGGGCGGTTTGGAATTCGGTTAGTAGTTTGCCTGAGCTTGTATGGAGATTGTTTGTTTGTTTGTTTATTAGGATTTTAAAATCATGTTTTACACTTTGGTTATGTTCATGACAGAAATGGTAGTTATTCATTACACAAGATTCATCAGTTATCAAGGTTATATCCAACACAGTCATGGACAATTTAGTGTCTCCAATTTACCTCACTTGCATGTCTTTGGACTGTGGGAGGAAACCGGAGCACCCGGAGGAAATCCACGCAGACACGGGGAAACTTGTATGGAGTAAACTTGTACTTGTACACTTAACTGTTTAGTAGAAGCCATTCTAGTCTGTGGAGTCAAAATCTGCATAGTGAGATCCTATGGAATGCTTGATTTTATGAACTGATTAGCAATGACTACAGATTAACTTGTCCATAGTTTCCTAGCCTTTATTTCCTTTTTCTTATTCTTCCCATTCGGCATTATAATTTCCAGCAGGCTCTAAAAATATTTGGTCACCGGGTAACAGATTATACAATAAAAATACTTTCTAAAAGCAATTACAAGAGGTTCAGCCTATAACAAGTGTAACCTTTTCAAACAGTAGTGCTTTTTAAAGGCTTGTCATTTGTCCCGTTGTAGTAATAGAAAATTAGAACCAGATATAATGGTTTATTGATTTAATAAGAGGTGGCACGGTGGGTAGCGCTGTCGCCTCACAGCAAGAAAGGCCTGGGTTCGATTTCCCGGACAAGCGACCGAGGTCCTTTCTGTGTGATGGTGGGTTTCCTCCCAGACCCACCGTGACCCTCACCAGAATAAATCGGTGGTAAACCAGACAATCAATGAATAATTTGATCAGAGCAGAAATGCACATGGTTTAAATATAAACATTTAGATTAAATAACCAGAATAATTAGGTGAAAATATATTTATACAGCCATTTATATGGTAAACAGTCCATCAGTGTAAGTGCTTCGTTACTGTCTGATTGTGACAAATGGCTTTCGCATCATCTTCATTACAGTTATCAATAGAGCATTAAACAAGTATATGATGAAGATAAACATCAGCAAAAAGTTAATTACATAAGATAATTAGGTCCCAAAATATGCTATGCAAACTATTCCTTAAAAAAACCCAAATGGGCTAACAGGACAGGAGGGGGCGGACACACACGCAGAGATGTTTAACAAAACATTTAATAATAACAAAACACAATACAAGGGTACACAAGACAAGACACACAACACATAACCTAAGCTAATGCTAATCTAACCACATGAACAATGCTAAAGCTAAACACAAACCCTAAGCTAAGCTAACAGACTAACACAAAACATAAACACTAACACTAGACAAGACTTCTGAGCACAAACAGGAGCATGGACGAACTAGGCAAGAGTTCCCTAAACAAGGTGCAGCTGTGGATCAATAACCGGAGACCAATCACAAAAGGGTCGTTGGCTTTAGACCTCAAACATGTGCTCTCGGAGTGAGGGGCATGGCATATAGGAGCACTCCAGGAGCACATAGAGGATGGATTTGTGACACCTTTTTTTGGACGTGGTATTTCAGTGCCACAGTGTCCACAAAGCACAAGCTATACCTCACCATGGACTGACTTGGAAAAATAAAAAGCAATCCAAAAAGCAATCCAATCCCAAAACATCAAATGAATGTATGTAAAATTAGGATTGTCGCTGTAACCATAAATGAATCTAAAAAGTCATTAACTCATGATTTTAAACCTATTTATCCTCTTCAGTCGATTGTTGTGCTGTTGTTTTATCTTCCCATTTTAATCTATTGATATTGTTAATGACGACTCAGCAGAAACTATTTGTTACAGACAATAATGAAGTGCCTTTGAAATGTGAAAATGTGAAAACCTGAGATGCTGATTAGAATATTTACTGTCCATGTTAAATAAATACATTTACTTAGCTACAGTTACAGCAGCTCGTAATTTTATTCATGTTTTTTGAAGCTGAAAATGCCATTGTGGTTTAAATAGAAAGGCATAATAATAATAATAATAATAATAATAATAATAATAAAGAAATAGTAAAATTTACTCTTCAAATGGTATTGAGCATATTGTTTGCTCATTAATGTACAATCCAACAGTATTTCACTTCTATATTGGTTTGACATATCAAGTGTATATTAAGCTACTGGCCCCTAATAAAATTCACTCTGACCCTCAGCTTCCACACCTGTATACACAGATGAGGCATAACATTATGACCACTGACAGGTGAAGTGAATAACACTGATTATCTCTTCATCACAGCACCTGTTAGTGGGGGGGGGGGGGGGGGTATATTAGGCAGCAAGTGAACATTTTATCCTCACAGTTGATGTTAGAAGCAGGAAAATTGGGTGAGTGTGAGGATCTGAGCGAGTTTGACGAGGGCCACATTGTGATGGCTAGACGACTGGGTCAGAGCATCTCCAAAACTGCAGCTCCTGTGGGGTGTTCCCGGTGTGCAGTGGTCAGTATCTATCAAAAGTGGTCCAAGGAAGGAACTCTATATATAACAGCGATATGGGTGGCCAAAGCTCATTGATGCATGTGGGGAGCGAAGGCTGGCCCGTGTGGCAGGCTGGTTCTGATAGAAAGGTGTCAGAATACACAGTGCATCACAGTTTGTTGCGTATGGGGCTGCATAGCCGCAGACCAGTCAGTTAGGGAGGTGGTCATAATGTTATGCCTAATCGGTGTATGTTTATATGATTAAAAAATTAGGAATGTTTTTCTTCAGTCTACTAATGTGCTTTTTAGCAGGGCAGAATCTGAAGAACAGCCGTCGTTAGTTGCCAAAAACTGAAAACAGTCAGATTGTTGCCACTGGTCTGGAATATGAAGCAAGATTTGGTCAAACATGTTGTGTTTTACTGCCCGCTAAACCCACAGCAGTACTCCAAAACACTACCTTAACCTTCAGTAACAGTCTTATCTTCTCTTAGAAAAGCTGGGATGAAACAGAAGACCAAGCACTGTGAAGTATAAGAACATCCTCAATCCCAAAATCAGCAACAGTGTTGCCAGCTTTCAGACTAGTGGGTTTCAGGGGATGAATCCAGATGAGATGACTGCCAACTATAAGAAAACAGACCTGAGCTTGCAAACATCACTTGAATTTCTGTCTCTTTGGCTCAGTACGCTGTAAGAATGAAGGCGCATCCAGATGAGGAGAAGAGACAAATCCGGTGAGCCAACACAGCCCAGAAGAGATTTATAATCCCCCACAGTTCAGGCACCCGCTGGTGAAGAATAGAGTTTATAATAAATAGAAAGCTGTCATGTCCAGTCAGTGTATGTGTTAAAGCTTTGGAAAGACAGATGTAGTAATACAGACAGTAAGTATGAAACTTTTTTTCTTCCCTCGTGATATCGACTAGTGATTAATTATAATGGATGGATAAAAATATAGGACACAATATTTGAAATGCATCTCGTACATATGAATTAGATTCAAATCCTAAAATCTGGCTTTGTGCTGTCTGACATATGCAATTATGACTTTGTAATAGAGCAACATTTTTATTTCCAGCATAACGGCTGCTATCTTATTGAACTTTGATCTTACCCACCATGACCAATCAATCACAAAAGTATGCCACTTCAGCCCACAAAGCTTCATTATGGTTTCACTGCAACAACTCTGGCAACACACACTAACTCTCAGCGTTATCTTAAGATGCCACATTTAGTCAGGTTATTATGTTTTCTACCCTGCTACAGCTGTCTTAGTCAATTGGACCTGCTGTTTTATGTGATGGGGAAACATCCAATAGCAGCAGTAGCTCAGTGGTAAAGCAGTAAGCTGCATAAGCTGAAGCCGAAGACCATAAAAACAGCATTGGTTGCACTAGTCATTATAGAGTTCCAGATTGCCTCTTGAAGTAATGTGTAGCCAGACATAAACCTAGGAAAACCAACTGCATTGTCAGCCATTGTCTATTATGGTCTAAAGCACACCACCAGAAACAGTTCAAGCTTAATTATGCTATTGTGAGTGTTTACCATCTCACAATAAATGGATCTGATCTAGGTAGAAAAAAGGTACCAACTGGATATTTTGATGGTTTATGATTGTATTGGTATTGTATTGGTTTATGATATTATGATGCAGTCATCATATTAAATCGACTGTAGCAGCAAACTGGGATCAACTCCATACTGTCAGCAGTTATAAAATTGTATAATATGTACGTGTCTACAAACTTTTGGCCATCTAGTGTAGTCTCCACATGTGCTATTGCCTCATCTTCACATAAGCACATGCACACACACACGTGCGCGTACATGCCGCCGACTAGCCCGATAATTTAAGCCCCCGAATTTCCACTTGTGCTCATTTGCTCATATCGATAATCTCATTCATCTGTATTTAAAATCCAGCCGAGTGTTGATTAGAGTATGCTTTAAACAAAAAGAACATTAACACAACAGGCTTTTCAGCAGCATTGCTAATGAATGTTGAAGGAGCGGCGTGGACTGAAGCACGTGGTGACGTCTTTGCTCCATTGTTAGTGTAATGAACACCTGGGCATCAGTGAAGAGCTAAATCAGTCACAGTACTGCAGCAAGCACATCTGGACACCAGTGTGGTGACTAAACACTCTTATCTTAGATTTGGGGAAACTGGCAAGAGTTTAGTTTATATTTTACTGGAGAAATTATTGCATGAAAAAGAGTCTATGGGAAAGTGAAAAATGAATAATATGCTCATAAAACACTTATTACCATGTATGAGCTAGTGTAAAAATGTCCAAATGCCTGAATAAAGAGTGTTTATTTTTATTAAATATTAAGCTCACAATTTTTTATTCAAATAGAAAATAGAGAGAAAAACATGATTTTTTAAAAGGAAAACGAGGTTACATGTTCTACATATATTAAATTATAACTTTTTTTACACTGCACTTCTTCTTCTTATTATTAACACAGAAAGCCTCTCTTTGACCAGGTGAGTTATATAATATTGCTGATCTTAAAACCTGCTAGTCTGTATGATCTAAAGTTGGGTTACGACATGATTAAACCACTGAGAATCATAACCAGTCATAATCTGCTTCAGCTGTGATGTGATATATAAACACCACCCAGAGATTCAAGCGTTTAAGGTTGACGTTACATGTTCTACATATAATAAATTATTTGGTTTTCACATTGCACTTCTTCTTCTTATTATTATTATTATTATTAACACAGAAAACACACTCTTTGACCAGGTGAGTTACACTTGTATTGCTCTAAATTAAATCAAAATCAGTTGAATAAATACGTCCAGGTTTAAGCAATACTGTTTATTTACCCCTACATATTATTGCTGATCTTAAAACCTGCTAGTCTGTATGATCTAAAGTTGGGTTACAACATGATTAAACCATTGAGAACCATAACTACTTGTAATCTTCCTCCGCTGTGATGTAATATATAAACAACAAGAGATTTAAGCGTTTAAGGTGTGTTGTAACCGTGGTAAAAAAAAACTGATTTTGAGGGAGGAGATTGGCGAGTGGTGCATTGCGAGTGGGCAATGTGTGTAAGAAGATTTCCAAGACCTTGAGCACTCCATAAGACACCACTGGGAGTGAACCTGTCTGGTTGTATTACCCAGAGGCCTTATCAATCTTATCAGGACAGTGAAGAAAAACCTTGTGTTACTGGAAAAGACTGCAGGATGACCTGGTGAAGGCTGGGACAAATGTCAGTGGAAACAATAAGAAGATCACAACCAACCAAAGCTGCACAATAACCACAGTTCGTTGCCTTAGGTTCGAGTCTGCCACCAAATTACAGGCGTGATGTAATTCATAACACACTCCCTCTCAGGTTATATCACACTGTGCACACTAAAGGTTGATTGTATTCACAGATCTGGAACCCTGCAGGCCTACATTATCCTCATATAGTTAATAATAAATTAAATGTGTGTGTGTGTGTGTGTGTGTCTAAACTCCAGCAACAGTGTCTTCTAGTGTGAAAGTAGAATGACACAAGAAAGACTATATTTACTTTGACAGCCAGGTGACAGCGGGAGTGTAATATTCTGTAAAAATGATGTGCAGGAGCTGGTTAACGGAAGCTGTCAGGGACTGGGTGAGTACTGTAAGTGCTGCTGTGTTGTGTTAACATTTAGAGGATGAAATTTTTATTTAGACAAAGCTGTAAAAGAAATGTCTTGGATTTACAACGGCATAAAGAAATGTTTGCGAACTTGGAGATCTGATTTTCTTCTAATCTAAAACGAGACAAACTTTCAGCCTGAACTATTAACAGCCAGTGAATTGTATTTTTCATCTTTTCATTTCATCTCACATTGATTTCTTTCATTCACATTCCAGGTTTGAAGTACCTGCTGTTCTGTATTAATGACTAAAGCAAGTCAGATCTTCAGATGAATAAGCTAAGATGTGGGTTTTAATTAGTCATGCTCTATGGAAAGTCCATTTGAACATTAGTTTAGGGTCTACAAATCATTTCTCTGGAGCTTGATAAGAGCTGGATGCCGAAACATGATAATAAACCACACGAAACGCAGGTAATGCGGCAGTAAATTATGGGATTCAGCACTGAGATCCAGGGTTTGAATCCGCAGTGGTGCTATCAGCCGGTTGGGCATCCACAAACAGACATGATTGGCTTTGTCTTTTTGGGGATGACCGAGGCCCTGTGATGGATTGATGCCCTGTTCGGGGCGCGTTACTTCAGTGCGTCCTGTGATTCCGGTGGAAATCAGACCCAACTCAACCCTGAGCTTTGGTAAAAACATGAAAGTGAAATTTAAAATTTAAAATGAAAGTAGAAAAATGGTGTTCTAGAATAATCAGGTCAGAGTTTAGACCTAACCCAAGTGGAATGTTGTTGTTTGAGCTATGAATGACTGTTCATTCAGTAGAACGGTCTAGAAATTTCCCTTCAGCGTTAAACAGAATGTGTTTTTCTGTACAGAGACTTTAAACTGGTTCTGACCACAATACATGTAGAAATTCAATAAATTCAAAGGGTCTTGCAACTGAATAAATATAAAACACCTTACAGGGGAAAAAGGAAGAAGGAGAAAAAAAGCTACTGGACCAAAGACATTTTACAAACACTTGAAGAGGTTCCTGTTGAGCCAGGTCCTTTTTTATTAAGCCACAAGCTTTCCAGATAAGAGCTGTTTAAAACCACAAGCTGGAGGGAAAAACCCTTTTATATTCAATTTAAATCTCAATCTTCAGGCCACTTTAATGTTCACTATTGCACAGCATTATCCGTTTTATTGATTTTGACAAAACAAATGCTTCAATCGTTGAGAGCATGCTGCAGGCACATATGCAGCCGTCTGCGTTTTAGACCTTTTCAGTGCAAAGGTTACTGGTAATGTCTGATAACTGGAGATTTTCATCCAGCGTGTTGTGCAGTGAAAATAAAACGATACAGTTCACTTATCAGCCGCTTTGCCCCAGCCTTCACTTTCCACTGGATTAACAGGCTTGACTTTAAGAATCAAGCACTACCCAGGAACACTGAGTGCAAGGCAGGAATACAGACAACACAAGTTGAGTAGTGGGAGTGTTCCAACTTTAAGTTAGAATGTAACCACAATGCTGAAAATGTGAATTATTTCTTATCACAGGCGTCTCAAAGCTGTAAATGCAAACAGAAGTTTTCATGCTGTTACAGTGGACCTTGGCAAGCCAACTTTACTTTCTAGTTATTATAACTGTTGTTACTTTCTATTTTTGATATTTTACATTTGTGATGCAATTTAGATTTTTGAAATGGTCTGCACACCAGACTTGGTGCTGTTTCTACAGCGCTTCCTAGCACAACCCTCCAATCTTTACCCGGGTTTGGGCTGGCACTAAGAGTGCATTAACAAGTGCATCTCCCAGTGGCTATACTGTTTCGGTTATCTCCAATCACGTTTATGCAGATGCCCAATAGGCCGATAGCACTGCTGAGATTCGAACCCTGGATCCCCAGATCTCAGCAGTAGTTGGCTAGCATGATTTTGCCACTGTGCCACTTGAGCACCTTTATTAAAATAATAGTCACTCACTCACTGTTCTAACCGCTTATCCAATTAGGGTCGTGGGGGGTGCTGGAGCCTATCCCAGCTTTTTTTTTCAATGGGTGCACGGCACACAGTAACACCCTGGATGGGACGCCAGTCCATCGCAGGGCAGACCCACACACACACATACACACACCCATTCATCTATAGGGCAATTCAGTGTCTCCAATTAACCTGACTGCATGTCTTTGTACTGTGGGAGGAAACCGGAGCTCCCGGAGGAAACCCACGCAGACACGGGAGAACATGCAAACTCCACATAGAAAGGACCCGGACTGCCCCGCCTGGGGATCGAACCCAGGACCTTCTTGCTTTGAGGCGACAGTGCTACCAACTGGCCACCGTGCCGCCCAAAAATAATACTAATGATCATATTTATAAGAAATAATGTTAAAGCCATAATGCAGATTTAAACTTACTACTTAAGTGTTGATTTATACATATTTTGTTAACATTTTCACATTCATTCAACAGTCTGTTTAGCTTTCCAGTAAAGTATTAATGATGATTTGTGGTCTTTTCAGTTTCAGTTTAAAAAGAAAATCTCTTGAAAAAAAGTCAACAACGTCTATTTTAATCAGTAAAGTTTTGGGAACTACATTACTTAGCGTACAAACACTAATCAGCACTTCTTGTGTTCAGCTGTGAGGAGGTTTTAAAGGCGGACTGATACCTGAGCTCCGTGCTGAGTCTCCGTGCATGACGATGCCGTTGGTGAGTCGGCCGGTAAATGGAGATGGTATTTTCATCAATCATCGTCTGTTTTAACTCGGACTTTAGACCTTTAGGCCTTGATGAAGCGATCCCTGTTTTGGTGGATTGAATCTGTATTTATTTTGCCCCGTTATGCAGCCACTAAGTGTTTTTATTTAGTTTAGTTACTGCACCTGGGTCTAGATTACGGGTGATAAGACCACTGACTTGACTTCACACAATCTGCAACTACTGTATGTGCGTGGCACCTTCCATGGCATCCCTGTCTGAAAGAGAATGCTGCCACCCAGAGGGGAATATAGAAGTAATACTATATTTATTTGCAGTACATGTTTAATCCTGATCAAGGTCGTGTAGGGGCGGAGGGCAGGATACTGTCTGGATAGGGTGCTAGCTCGTAATATGGAGTAGCCAGTTTACCTACTGGTAGTTTCTTAGAGGTATCTGAAGGAAAGCCATGTGGGCAGGGAGAAAATATGCCAGACTCTTTACATGCATTGATTAAAATAAACAAACTCCCCAGATTCTACAGTGGCAGTTTAATTACTGCTGAACACGTGTTTACCAGCCATTTAAACGTTACCATTTCATGGGTAAAGGGACCTCAAATAACCTCCAGGATTGCAATCTAATTTGGAAATGAATATTTATTCATTTGGTATTTTTCAGTGTCTCTTCTTTTTAGTGGGCATTGATTAACTTGCCTAAACTTTGATTTGTGACCATTGATTCTCTTTATTGAAGCCATTTGGCACTGACACATCACATCACTCACATCACTTAAGACTTCTCCTCTTGAGGTATTGTGTAACAGGTTCTAATGTAATACTTTTAATATAATATTATATGCGTTTGGACATTGTGTTTTTCCACTTCACAATCAATCTAACCAATTATGAAATCTACCATAATGTTTCTTTAGGGATTTGTGCCCATTTGGTGTTTTAGCCAAAAGGCTGAAACACCTGAACTATATTGTTTGAATTGGTGTCCACATGTAATGTCTGTTTTCTAAAAAATACTAATAAATAAAATAAGCACAGCTTTTCTTGTACTTAACATGTATTGTAACCTTCCGAGCAATAGAGGGAGACAAAGCCCTCAGCATTGTTAATGGAGTTTTATCGATCATGGTGCTCGACATTATTACCTGGCTCATGTTTCCACTGCAGTCTGTTCTTATTTACATTTTCCTATTGAACTGTCTCCCAGTTTAAAAGCTGTCTCACTTTACCCACAACATCCATTATATTAGGTGTTTGACACAATTAAGGCTACATTCCAGATCCTAAAGTACCCTCCTAATAGTATGGGCACTTGGAGTGCTTTCTATTTAAGTGTGCAGTTTGGAATACAGCACCCTCCGGTTCCATGTGCTGCAAAGAAAGTGAGCAGCTTTTTATCTTTTTAAATTTTATTGTCTAAACCGAAGAAAGTACTATCATTAAATTATGCAACTGGTTTTGGAAATGGTTTTAGAAGTGCTGACATACAGCCATTTGTTACAGTATTCAGAACTCAGACTTGTTTCTACAAAAATCATCAACACCATTTTTGCATGAAATTAAATAAAAGTTCATTTTAAAGACTAAAATATATAGAATTACCTGGGACTGGGTTAAGCCACTTTCAGCAGCTCTAAATTGGAGACCAGTCTAATCGTCCTCATTCTTATTAAACAGCGTTTGTAAATGATATAATACAGTTAATGACAATATAAATGATAAACAACGAGATTTTTTATAATACACAATTTTACTTTATTAGTAGTTAATAAGCTTTCACATGAAATATAAAGTTCTTTCTGGACAGGACAGGAAAACAAGCCACTTCTGTCTTTTTCTAACAGTGTCTTATAATACAAAAGGTAATATTAACAGTTCCAGAGGAGGAAAAAGTGCAAACAAAAGTCATTAAGCAGCTGTCTGACATCAGAATAACAGTAAAAGTAGTCTAGGCCACATCCACTAGTATTACACTGTCACCTATTGGGATCCATCCAGCCAGGCTCATCTGTACTCCTGGACAGAGAATATATAAATAGTTTATAGCTTCTGAATCGCTCTGTAAACATACTGAGACTAAACTCAAGATGGAGACATAATACAGACACAACCTGACCACGATAACCAATATCTGTAATGATTTATAGAAGGAAAGGTTCCCAGAGTCGCCACAAGTGACAACATGCTTACTGTACACATCACAGCGAATACAGAGAAACTTCAAAAATCATGTAAATCACTTTTATATCAACTTCAAAAGCTAATAAAAAAGCAAGTTATTTGTAATCAACATGTAGGGAGTAAACACGGGTCGTACCATAGAAATTCATTCACACAGAAGAGCTTTAAGCCAAATGAAGTCTGTCATACTAGCCAAAGTGACTATAACTGATTATCAACATCTTCTCTAACAGCTTTATACTGGCCGCTTGGCTAGAAAGCATCACGTACAATAAATCAAGATGCTCTATCAAAACGGTAAAAAAACAAGTACAAATAATGTGAAAGGCTTTTTGGGTAAATCGAGGACCAGGCAGTCTGTTAGCTTGTTATTTCTCATTGCTGTTCTGCTTGTGTTTTCTTTAAGGCAATAATGGAGAAAACACAAATCCTGGTACAGGAATTACTTAGCGGTGAAAGGTTTGTACGACAGGGATTTCTTTTGGCAAGTTTCCTATGATGTCTCTCAGTGACAGGATCCCAGCAGAGATCGACTCTCGTCCTCGTTCAAGTCGGTCACCAAAAGGAATCATCAGTACCTGAAATAGAGAAGATCAATAATCATTCAGATCCTATGTGAAATTTTAAACTGGGCAGCATAATATGCATGTAGATCCACTTGATCATGTTAAACATACATACACAAATTACAACACTGTTATTATTGTTTAGATCATCAAATCCTGATTCTAGAAACTTGTGCATGTTTTTCATGTGCAGTCGGCTCCAAAATCATTGGCATTATTGGTAAAGACTGATGTCTGTTTTAAAATGTTCTTGTTGGGTACTTGGGTGGCACAGCATTACAGACACAACTGGTCATATCTGAGGGAGGTAGGGTGGAAAGGGACTCCTCAGTGCTGCTGCAAATGTGACCTTTGCTGTGTGTTCGAGTGGTGAAGGATCACATAGGAAATAGTGTGACTTTGAATATGCGGTACAGCTCTCTGGAAGAATCCACTGCTGGCTGGTGTAAAGAATCATCCAGTGGCAGCACACGTTTCTGAGGGGGCTGTGTGAGTCTGCGGCTGTTCTCAGCCAGCATGTGCAGGGGGCAGGGGAAATGGAAATGACTAAATTAGGAGAAAAGGGGGTGCAAATTAACACATATCTGTCCATGTGGCTATTTTACACGATAATTTGTAAATGACCCTTAAAATATGTTGATTGAAAGAAAATATGTTACAATTTATTGTAAAATCACTGTTTAATTTTGTGTTTTGGTCTCAGCCGGTCAAGCGTCTACACAGACATGATTGGCTATATCTGTTCGGGCAAATGGGTATAACAACTGTGCCAAATCAAGAATGCGGACTAGAATGATCTGCTGTCTGTTTTCTGTTCTGATTCCTTTGTCTGCAGGTTACACTGGTAATTAAATACAAAACTGTAAGGGACTGAAAAACCCCCTAATCGTTCCTCTTAGGCCAACAGATTAGCCCACACTGATTAAATGCTTTCCAGTGCTATCTGAATTTCCACTAGAACAAAAAGGAGGTTGTGTAGGCACCTTTCATAGCTGAACTGTTCCAAACATCTTCTGAACAGAACAGCAAACTCATCACGCTCTCAAGCACAAATACAGATCTGATTAAATAATAAATATTTAAAGAAATTCAATCATGCAGATTGATTTTTTAAACAACAGAGCATCACTGCTGGGACTCGTACGTTTCTTTTTCTGGAAAGCAGCTTGTGGTTTCTAGATTCAATGATTCAACTTAACTTATTTATATCCTGTAAGAAAGATTGTTAGTAAGAAGAGCTCTCTGTCAGACAAGGACAGCGGTGGGAAAAGATGGACAGCTTGTAGGTCATCAGCTTGTCAGAACAGAGCATATTAATGGAGGAAGGAAGCAGAGGTGAAGAAGGAAAAGTCAAACACGATGAGGAGGTGAGGATGAGATGAAGACATCACTGAGTGAAAGGTAGATTTAAAATACCGTATCGTGTGAGACATTTTCTTTTATTCCGTTACTGCAGGACCAGGGTTCTCTTTATTTTCAGAGGGAATGGCTAGGTAGTCAGTCCTGTAGACAAATGGGTACAAAAAGAGGCAACATCTAAGAGGGTGCAGCTGGACTGCACTGTAAATCAGACGCTTCTCCTACACAGCATCATGAGAGCAAAATAACGATCACGTCACATCACAAACATTTCATCAATCTACTCTGGGAATCTCTGATTTGTCTGCAGCATTTATGAACACAAGAACCAAAAGAAAACATAGGGCCAAGATATTAAATTTGGAATTAATTCTAGTAAGGCGTTTTTAAGGCATCTTTATTACTACGTGGCTTACAGGCTTACGAGCCTGATTGTGCTAAACTGGGTAGCAAAACTTAATTTTTGACATTTAGTCTAAAGTTGGAAACAAGTAAAGATGATCCCAATCAAGGGACCCAAAAAAAAAGGTTCTGGAACAAGAGAACCTGGTGATGGTTGGTAGGGACATCACACCCCTTTTGCATTGAGTGTTAATAAGAAGTCATTTTCGAGAGGATGGCTGCACCAACCCTTCATTAAATATTTATTTTTCATGTTTGCTCCATCCTGGTTGAAGTTGTGGTGGGTCTGATTTTCCAGAATCACTGGACGTGATGCAGCAACACATCATGGACAGGATGCCAATCCATAACGGGGCATCAGCCACCCCCCAGACACAGTCAATCATGTCTGTATACAGATGCCCGACCCTGTATCCCAGCGGTAGTGGGCTGGTGTAATTTATTGCTATGCCACCCGAGCTCCCTGAATAATCTATTATATTAAAATAATGTAATGGCAGCATCGTGAAATCATGTTACTGTGAGAATGTCGAGGTCCTTGTTGTTGACACAATATGATTATAGCATCCATCACTTAAACTCTGAAACAATGAGAGGAAAAATCTTTCTGATATACTCACGCACTGTCCTGCGCTTGCTCGTCTGACTTGGAGATTTTTCTGTAGCAGTAGATCATCTCGATCAGCAGCCAGAGGGTGAGGAACACCAGTAACAGGTACATCATGATCTCTGAATACAGTGCTGTGGAGTCTTTACTCGCTGACAAACGCACAACATACATTTACAGCCAATGAAGGTTTAAAAAATATATATATACAGTACAACTAATGACAGTGATTTTAAGCTACACTGTGTGGCCAGAATATGGACCCATTAAGCTATTTGTAATATAAGAAAAGGTTGTTTAACTCCAGGTCTTAAAATACATTATTTTTAGTGACATTACTGACTCTTTAACATGTACGTGGTGGCATTTTCTAATAATAAAAAATAGCCTAAAGCCTCTAACACGAATTGTTATCTAAAAAAAACCCAAGCAAAACAGCATCACCAAATTAACTAAACAAACCAAATAAATGGTTTCAAATAGGCTTACTGTTTGATTCAGTTCTTCCTTACATGTTTTAATGCACTGTTCTTTTTGCATTTGCATTCTTTACAAGGCATATATGGGCCCTTTAAAATTCCAACAGAATTTGGCCCCTTTATAGTAGGACTTCATTCCCACCCACATTTAAGCCTCAATTAAAGCCACCTGATTTATAGCTCATGCTCGGTTGGTATAAAGCACACCCCTACACTGATCTTTTGAGGATAAAATATAAATAAGACTTGGTCTGCAAAAAGAACACAATGGACGTGCAAAATCTCAGGTGACTTTCAAGAGTTAAAAAAAGTGTAGAACTGCTTCATCCTGGTCAGGGTTGTGGCAGACCCAGTTCCACCTGGAAACACTGGGCTGTTTCTCAATGGTGGTGGGCTTGTCCTCACTGTGGAACATGCTAATTTAATTAAAAAATAAATGCAATCATTTATACTATATACACTAATTAATCAAATGTATAACTTGCACAATAAATAGCTTATCAGACTTGAATGAAGGCAGTTGGTGAAATCGTACAATTTACGCTTCCGATTTTTAAATCACACACATGGTATTATGTTAAAAACGGATGTCAGCTACATCTCATCTGTCCAGAAGCCAAAGACTATTTCAAATAGCATCAATAAGAACATATAAATACCACTAACCATAATTTGCTTAAATAAAAGCAGTTGTTTGGTCAAAACTGTTGGCTATTGCTAGCCTGATAAGTATTTTCCCATGACATGAATGCAAAGTGTGTGATTCACATGCAAACACACTGACAATCCATGCGCCAAAATGCTTAAGAACCTCTCCAAGTGATCAATGACGTGGCAAACTCAGCTTCGTAAAAAACGGTGAATGAAATATGACACAGAGCTTCCCAGCTTTATCGTCTTCAGCACAACAGCAATGTTGATACACATTAAATTACATCTTTAATAAAGTGCAGGTTTAGCTGGAAGACGGGAAAGTTGAGAAATGCTGTTTTTATGATGCATCACAAGCAGTGCAGCGCATGTAAATATAATCAGATTCACACCGGTGGCCAAAATACTGATCCAATCCTGATTTAGTCACAATGATTCATATCTTGCACTTACTGGCATATCCCACGCATGAAATGTAAAAGCGTTATGTGTTAAGCTTGTGTTTCACTGATGAGTAATTCCAAACAATTCACGGCTTAAATAATCGTGTGTTTCTATCTGTGCATCTTGGGGTGGAGACACAGATAGAGATGATGCACTGTGGTTGTATGAGGAAGTCGGAGCAAATATACAGTACGTTGTGTTCGGTATATTCGAATGCATTCAGCAGTCTCAAGGCAGGCATCCACAGAACAATACACAAGCCGCAGTCTGTACGTTACCCCTCACAATAGAAACAGTTGTAACAGGTTGGTTAGATAAAACTCATCCCCTGAAACCAACTGCCTTCCAATAAGCAGTGAGCAGTAAATAATAATAAAAACAGAACAAGGCATACTATTAATCAAACAAACACTAATAACACAAGGATCCAAAAGGTACAATCATTTATTAAGAAAATGTCTGAACCCATATAGAAACACATCTGACATCATCTATCTGCATTAAAGGACATGTGGGCCTTTATGTGGTGTTAACATCAAACACACACAGTCAAACAAAATATTTCATTTCAATTTTATTCACCGGGTTGTGATAGGTCTGGTTCACCAGGAAACACTGAGCTTAAGACAGGGCGCCAATCTATTTCAGGGCTTCAACCACTTCCCTGATCTCAGATGTAGCCAATCCATGTTTGTTTAGATTCAGAGTCAAACCCGGATCTAAAACATACTGGGTCTGTACTCTTTGTTTTACAAGGGTCTGTGTATCTGTGCTTGTCTTTGTAATGTATTGTCCTGTTCTGGGTCAATTCAAAATGAAGGAACAGAAGACATGATTCGATTCAGTTCATTTTGACCAACCACTTTATCCTGGTCTGGATTGTGGTGGGTTTGGTTCACCGGGGAACTCTGGGCACAAGGCAGGAGCTTTCTGCCAAAAGCAGGGCTTTGTCTGTGTAAATGCCCGGCTAGTTGATGGCGCTGCTGAGATTCAAATCCTGGATTTCAGCAGTGGTGGGCTTGCTTGTTAAACAAACAAACTGAAAAACACAGACAAACTATCAGCAATGTAATAAAATACTATACATAAATAGATTTTTTTGGTATCTACACCACATTAAGGCCTCGATGTCAGGTGGAAATCTAACAATGGCACACAATAGACAGTACAACACAGCCAACACAGTACAGACAGCACATAGTAAGGTCAGCACATGGTTACATGGTTTTTCTTACCTTTTTCCCGAACCACCAGGTCGATAAATGTTGCGTTCTTACTAATAGAAGCGGTGTGTAAGTTGAAGGAAAATTGACGATGTACCACGCATTCATACCGGCCTTTGTCATTCAGCGTGACATTGGTAATGCTGATAGAGAGATCCTGTAAGTCTTTGCTGCCGTTCCACAGAAGGCGGCCCATCCATGGCCCCTCCACCCCCTGTGGTTTGCCATCGTAGATGAAGATCTGTTTGAGAGAACTCACTTAAGTCACGCAAAAAGCTCTAGATTTCATACATCTACTAACTAGGCTCATGTTTTGAATAGTTTTTCTGCTGCAGGACTAAACCCACATTTTGTTTTTCTCAGCTGAAACATATTCTGTAGTTTAATTGTTCAACAGATTCACAATATCCTTTTTACATTGACAAACTACCACTGGGATCCAGGCTTTGAATCTCCACCAGTGCTATATAAAGGATGGCCGTTGTTGCCTGATACTACATACAGAGTAATATTAGTATTTGCACGCTTATCTCTCTCCAGAGAAATCAGCCAATGGATCGCTGTTCCGACGGAGGCTCCACCTGGAGGACAGCGAATAGATCGTAGCGCTTTGGCAGCGGCGTCGTCAATCACTGCGACAAAGCTGGGACTGTCAATCATTTGGCGGGTTCAGCTCATTCTAACAATAGCTCTGCTTTCTGTGTGGTTCCTGTCAGTGATAGTTGTGTTGTGTGTCGGTTGTGCTTGTTGTATTCCTAGTGTTGCTGCTTTTGTTAGTGTGCGAGAGCCTGTCCTGTCATCTGTCTGTTGTTAGTTATATGTTGTATATAGCAAGTGTAAATAGTCATCCTCTATCCCGTCTCTCCACCTGATGTAAATATCTGCACTTATTATTATAAACCTGGTCATACGCATTCGGTGTTGTCCGTCTCATTTTTTACCTTCTGGTAATAGTTCCAACACCCCTCCACATTTAAGTGTTACGGTCTGTTCCCCTAGACTGGGTCGTAACACTGTCGACATAAAGACATGATTAGCTATTTTTGGGAAGGGGGGGTGTACGAATCCCCACAGAGGATTGACATCCTGTCCTCACTGTTATTGCATTGCGCTTGTGGTTCTGGTGAAACCAGAACCTCTGTGACCCTGACCATGTTAAAACGGCGACATTAGAGCTTAGAAATCTTAAATCAGAAGAATCTTACGAGCTGGGGCTCAGCCGTCCGATTGGTCCTGTAATACCAGTTCACTCTGGTCTCGGCATTGATTTCTCTCTTTATGCATGAAACGCAGGTGAGCTTCATGGGGTTCCCCACCACTGCCTCGGTGTCCGGGACTGCGTCCACACACACTGGTTCACATTCCTGTACTGCAAGTGAGACCACAGAGTGAGAAGTACAGGCTTAGTGAGCTAAAAAAAAATCCAGTCAGCTTCATTCTAACAACAGGCCAAAAGTATGTGGACAGCTAATGCTGCTTTTTTGGACATTTACTTGCAAAACAATAGTCATTTATATAGAGTCATTTATATAGAGTCATTTATATAGGTATATCAGAGTCCAGCCATTTATTTCTGAAAATATTGTCTGTATTTAAAAAGTTGCTGTCTTTAGGTTTATTCTATTACATTATTTCTTGCATGTAATCATCTAATTGTCCCCATTTTCATTTTCCTTGTCAAATTTTAAGCCTCAATCTTAATCTCAATCGCTAAGCAGGTCAGTTAAATCTGAATTAGTCAGCTGTCAAGGGAGAAGAGAAGCGTAACATCATTATCCTTTTTTTTTATCCTGGGTCTGTATGAGAGTGAAACCTGTTTTTGCTAATTATCTGACTCCAGTCCAGACACATACATATTTCACACCAGCACTATAGCGCCATGCAAAGCAGGACTTGAAGGGGTGTGGGTGTTGGGGCAGGAAGATAAAAGCTGAAGACATTTTAAAGACACTTGACAGGGGTCTATAATGTTTAGTTTCCTGTTTTAGTTTGCTATTTGTTTTAGTTATTTTATCATAAGTTAAATTCTCTTTGCATTTTGCCAGTGTCCAGTGAGCAGTAATGATTCCCACACTGTGATGTGGAGAATAAAACATACTCTGGTGCATATTGAATTCAGCCGCACAGCACACAGTACACAGCTTGAAATACAGGCCATGTTACATAACCCACAGCTCCAAGCTCATGCTGTCAACACTGCTGATGTCTTTTTAATGTGAAAGGTCAGCCAACCAGATAACAACACCACATATAATGTGGAACACTCTAGCTTAAGTATAGCACAAAGTTAATTTAATTTACAGCAAGAAATATGATATACAATTATAATATACAAACCTTGTAAATGCTATTTGACTAAAGGGACTCAAATTCCCACAGACACAATTCAAAATTGTACGCTTAAACTTAGCAGAAAATTGGGGCTAATATATCCATGAAGGGGGCAGCTCTGTTTAAATGCTCAAGGTTTTGGAGTAGAATGTCCAACTAGCTTAATGCTCAATTGTCCACATATTCTGGCCATATAAAGAATGTTCCATAAGTTTTAAATATAAGGCAGATCATTATTTTATGTTGGTGCTTGGTCATGAATTACATCTGGTCTTCCAGAAAAAACGTCTGGGTTTTCTTACAAAACTTGCCCAAGGGTCAAACTAACCCTGTTCATACGGGCACAGAAAAGTCCCCAACTATACTCAATCAGAATATGAATTAGAATGAGAGGATCATGCAATTAACTACCGTGACCTTATAAACCTTTATATTCCTTTTTAAACCAAACAGTGGGCATACCCAGCAGACCAATCCTCGGTATGCCAAAACATTAGGACCACCCCACAAAAACAGCAACGGATGCTCAGACAGCCACGGTGACAGCAACAAACCACTGACAGGTTGTTGGGCAGCCAAAACTCATTGACCCAGGACATAAAGGCTATGGCATCTGGTATAGACCAAGAGAAGAGCTACTGAGGATAATTTCAATCCCGGTGATGACGTGAATGTATCTCTCAACAGAGTGCATCAAACCCTTCTGTGTAAGGGGCTGCGTACTCGCAGACCAGTCAAACCCCCAAAGCTGTTGAAGCACCACTGTCTAAAGCACCTATGATGGGCACAAAGCATCGGAACCGGAAATTTGAGCAATGGAAGAAGAATCAGTCCTGGTTTTTTTACATTATCATGTGGACGGCCGGACACTTGTGCAAAGAGATGCCACAGAGACGTATGGAAACGTGATCCAGCTCGCAATTGTGAAGCTGAAGGACCGGCTGGTAATATCAGATATCACAGGACTCATTTAAATGGCTTGTGGCGTCCATGTGTCGTTAGGTTAGAGCTGTTTTGCCAGCATATTTGCATTTATATTTTTGACATTTAGCAGACACTTTAATCCAAAGCTACTAACAGTACTGTGACAGTATATTGTCTAAGCAATTAAGGGTTAAGGATCTTGCTTAAGGACCCAACAGTGGCAACCTTTCCATTACGCGTCCAGTACCTTAACCACTAGGCTACAACTGCCCCTATTAGGTGGATGGTCCTAATGTTTAATTGTGAAACACCTGATTACAAGTCATATTTCTTTATGAACTGAAGTCTGGTTATTTTGAGAAAAAGATAGACAGTAAATCCAGGTAGAAAACAAAGTGGATTTTAATCACAGTGCAGTTACTTACCAGCAGATATCAGCAGGAAGAGAAAAGTCCACAGAAGCCTCTGAGTGGTCATGATGTTAATGACAGGGCGGCGTCCACTGTTTACAACAAACAGAAACACAAACAACAAACTGGGATGAAATAAAAGCACTAAAAGGGCAAAAAACAGCTTTTAATGGTTCATTTTTAACATAAATACGGGACGTTTGGTTTGGTCGGAACCACGGACAGCGACTAACGGTCGTTTCCAAATGCGTAAAAGCGCCCGTTAGATACCAGCCGAAACACCGTGATTACTTAATATGCGTTATTTATTAATTTATCTACACATAAAAACTAAATCTGCAGCATAAATATCGACTATTTGTACCATAAAGTCAAACACGAACTCCAGAAAATGGTTTAATGTGACACTTCCTTGAATAAATCCTAAACACACCAACATGTCCCAATGGACTCTAACGCCTATAATAAAGAACAAGTTTTTAAGCTTAACAGATTGAAAATAGCTTGACGTGCTCATTTTAAATAAGTCTATTTAAACTGAAAGTTTAATTTTATATTTACCTCACACATTACATCCACACCCTCCTGACCAGCCCGTTTACTCTACACTGAGAACCGACGCTCCGTCTCTCCGCCGAGCTTCCTCATTGTACCGATTCACAAAAGCAAAACATGACAACAAAGAACCCCGTATTTCAGATAATTCCGCCTAATAAAGACTGCCAAGGCGTCACGAAGAGAAAGCAAACTAATGAGGTTCTCCCAGCGCACCCATTAGTGAAGTACAGCCGAGCTCCTGCCGACCTGAGGCTGTGGAGGAGAAGTGCCGCCTGGCTTTGTTTTTAACCTCGCTGTAGCTCGGTGCGCATGCGCACACTCAGTCACAACCTGACCTTTCCGGTTTCTTTCCTCAAATTTACCTGCACGACGTGTGTTCAATAATCAGCAAAAAGTGAAAATATTGTTTAAAAAAACAAAATGCAAATAGGAAAATAATTCAGCTACTGGTTTAAAAATGCATGTAAATTATATAGCCAAACGTACTATGTGCATAGCCCTTCTAATAATTAGGCCTGAGTGTTTCAGCCACACTCGTTATGTATAATACCAATGATTAAAAATAAGTGGAATGCTTGCAGCTTTGTGTCAGGGCAGTTGTAGCCTGGCAGCTAGGTACTGGACTAGTAATCAAAAGGCTAACGGTCCAAGCCCTACCACTGCCAGGTTGCCACTGTTTGGTCCTTGAGCAAGGCCCTTAACCCTCACTTGTTTAGATTATATACTGTCACCGCTGTAAGTTGCTTTGGATAAAAGCGTCTGCTAAATGCCGAAAATGTAAATGTCAATGATTTCAGTAAGGCTCTTTCCTGTTCCAGCATGACTGCCCCTCCTTGTGTACTAAGCAAGGTCTATAAGGCATGACTTGAGGTTGGTGTGAAGGTCTTTCAATATCTACCCCACAAAAGTTATGTTTCACATTCCCACAGACACACCCCAAAGTCTTGTGAAGGTTGTTGTAGTTCTTATGGGGGTGAGGCACTCCATAGGTATGAAGATGGTTTTTAAATACATCCTGAACACACAGCAGTTCTCCTTCGCAAAAATTATTATTATGAAGTAACTGAAAAAGCTGATCCACCAATTTCCCAATTGTATACTATTAACAGACTAGGCTCGCTCCACATGTGCATCCGGCTCATCCTTGGTGTCTCAATATATGAGAAACATGCAACAGGAAACAGAAGGATTGCTTAGTCAGAGCAGACAGATTTTATAACCACAGGTTTGTTAAGCACATGTGGACGTTCAATCTTTTGCATATTGATTTGCATATTCTGCATCATCACTCCTGCCATTCCTACTGAAAAGAAATAGCACAGACTAGCATTAAATGGTCAAAACTAGTCAAAGCTAGTTTATGCTTAGTAGTGAGCTACTGCTGGTTTAAGCATGCCATGTGCTGGTCAGTTACTAGTAAAATCAGCATGAATGTGCCTAATAGACAACATGCAGGTCAATGGCTGGCAAAAATAAGCATAAATCAGTGTGATTATAATTGACTGGCTGGTGACCAGTTTCTGTCAATCTAAATAGAATTAGTTTGACTGAACACATTACATTTTAAAAGTGAATTAAACAGTGTATTCTGGCCAAGGCCTGAAAGAAAACCCAAGCTGTCACTTATGTTGAGAGGAAATTTGAATGGCTACAAAACAAATGTTTGCCATTTATTAGAAGCTGCTAACAATTTGACCACACTGTCTACAATCAAGGCAATCACACTACTAAAGAGCGTACACACTATTACCAAAGTCTGTTGCTTGTTACATGGACAGAATAAGGACAAAAGAACAAGTTTGTTGCATGGCAGCCTCCAAAACCCAAAACTCCAATGCTGCTCAGCTTTAACCAGCAATAGATTAGCAGTTGGCAGTACAAACCACTCCACTTTCTCTAGAACTAGGCTTTTTTTTTCTACACTACTCAAACCCACACATAAACGCTTTTAGGCCAGTAGAGGCTGAGCAAAGCAGCTTCACTGCAATTACAGCAATTATGAGTCACACTGAGCGCAAACAATGTGTCTGGAATTAGAACCCAGTGCTGCTCAAAAGTGGCAATCATAAAAAGTGCACTTTTGTTCTCTTATGTCTGTACTTATACTTGTAATACTATTATTGATTAATGAGTATTATAATTGTGTGTTGTATTGAAATCCCTATCCTAATAATAATAAAAGGTCAGTATTTTATTATTTAACATGCAGCAAGGTATGCATAAGTCGCCACAGATCTGTCCGCATACCAGACATGGCACAGTTTTTATGTTGGATGCCCTTCCTGATGTATTTTCATCCGGGCTTGGGACTTGTACTGAGATTGCACTGACAAGTGCACCGATGCCTTGAAGTTTGGAGAAAAAAAAGTTGGAGATGAAAGCACCATAATTGAGGCTTCACACTTAATAGAATAAACCATGAATTCAACCTTTTGCATATTGATTTGCATATTCTGCAACATCATTTCTACCGTCCCTACTGAAAAGAAACAGCAGACTAGCATTAAATGGTTGCTAGTCAAAGCTAGTTCATGCGTAGTAGTGAGCTACTGCTGGTTTAAGCTTGCCATTGCCGATTTTGTGTTCAAAACACAACATATGCTGGTCAGTTATTAGTAAAATCAGCATGAATGTACCTACAAGACAGCCATCATAATAGCATAATAGCAAGACAAGCATCATAATATTGGACTGCTTGTAACTGAGGCTTCTATAGAATAAAACATGAATGGAATGACATAATGGGACAGTTTATGGAGCAGAGTGAAATTGAGAGTCTGCCGTGAGGAAACTTGTATCCTCGAGGAGAAAAGTACTGAGTGAACATTGTACCTACATGCTGCAGTGAAGCTTTATTTTTCTAATACTTATCAATTTATGTTTTTAAAGATTTTTCTGTAATGTTATATAAGCCCAAGAGATGTGTGTGTGTGTGAGTTTGAAGTGGATGTGCATATGCACTCAATACTGTATATATTAAATAAAAACAATAGTGGTTGATTATTAATTTTTCTTCATGTTATATGTGTTTTTATTAAAAGTGGCACATACACTCTTACAGATTTGTGAAAGACATTATTGTGTTGTATAATGCAGGCTGTCCTGATGTAAACATTATTAAACTGTGATTGCAGTAGTAGCAGCAGCAGCAGCGATGTACTACTGAGGGAGTGAAACAGCGGCAGCCACCTGAGACTCGGCTCATACTAAAAATGGCAGGCCCAGTGGTTGCCATATCCACGAGACTGGAAAACCATAGCAACAGTGATGCAAAATGACAGCCTGGGCTGGGCAGCCTAGACTAGTGCGTTCACCCAGGAGAAAAGCACGGAGCCCTGCTAATCTATTCATCAGCCGAAACGAACAAATCTATTTATTTTAAAGAAATCTATTATTATACTATTAACTGGTCTGAACAAAAAAACTCATTTTTATCTATCAGAAATAAAATAATAATTGTGAATGTGATTTTCTATTTAAATGTAATTGACTATAGTACTGTAAAAGTATTTGCTCTCTTTCTAATTATTTCATTTCTTTAATTTTCTTCGGGATCAATTAAGTATCTATCTGTCTGTCTGTCTGTCTGTCCGTCCGTCCGTCCATCCGTCCATCCATCTATTTTATTTTCATGTTTTACCGCCACTTTATCCTGGTCAGGTAGGTCAAGGGTCACTGTGGGTCCTGCTTTCCCAGAATCACTGGGCGCAATGTATTAAGACCCAACAGACAGGACACCAATCAATCGCAGTACCTCGGCCATCCCAGACATGAGAATTAGTACATTTGAAATTCTTGTTTTCATTGCATTTTGAAAAAAAGTCAAAATTTTTCTGGATATGGGGTTTGTAAATCATGTTGTCAGTGAATTGGTCCACTCAGTTTAATTTGTTTAATTTATACCAATATCTATAGTAAAGAAAATCATTTTAAGCATTGGGGGAAAATATTACCTTTGTGACCCCACTGAACAGTTTTTGGGATGACACTGAACACTGATTGCAAGCCTTCTTGTCCAGTAACAATACATCACAAATACTCTTTTGACTGAATAGGGACAATTTCACACAGACAGACTAAAATCTGGAGCCTGGCATACTGGCAAAGGGGGTGGGGTGGGGGGGGGGGGGGGGGTGGGGGGTTACATTAATGCCCATTTTTAATGCATTGTTATAGCCAAATGTTTCACAATTGTGTAGATATGTGCATGGTTGACATATGCAACAGTGGCATTATCAGCTTATTACTGATTTGTTTAACACTTATGTAGGTATGAAACATTTTCCAGACCACTTTCCATATTATGCATTATGCATGTTTTTAGAATTTGTCTCAGGTAGGAAGCACAGCAGAGACTGTAATATGATCCAAAGGGAATTAGCGTCTGAGGTTTAGCATACCCCTATCTCCCTAATGGAAAGCAGTCAGGTGAGTAAGCATGCACACAGGCTCTCTCTGCCTCTTTACAGAACCTGTACTTTGGAGTTTTACTTATTAAATCAGTCTGCACTCCGGTTTCATCGAGGACACTACGAATGTTTATTACAGTACTGCATGGAGGTAAGATCCATATCGCATTCATGTTTGAATAACTGTAAAGTATAATAAAATAATGTTTGATTAATAACAATGTACAGTGTTTTATCTACAGCCAACCAGAGGAGTCTGTTCAACATTCATTGTAAAATAATAGCCCTTCTGGAGTGTATTAAAGGGAAGTGTGGCTGTGAACGTGAAGGTAAGATCCTTTGGAATCTCCTAAACATCTGAATTCATTACTCATGAAATGCACCCTGATCACGCTGGCCAACCTTACAACACAAACAATTCTACTTTTTATTTCTTAATTACAAGCACTTGGCTGGCACACTACTGTTGGGATCTGGGTGCTATCACCCAGTCAGGTGTCTGCGTGGACGTGATTGGCGAATGTGGGGGGAGGAATGGCCAGAACAGCCAAGCCATTGGGAGGTGCTCTGGTTAGTGCACTTTAAGTACTGGTCCCAAGCCTTAATAAAAAATAGCAGTTAGCAAAGTAGTGAATCCAAAAGGGTATCTGGTGTAAAATCTGTGCCAAGTTCTGGTATGCAGACCAAATACAGGAGTAGCTGAAGGAAAAAATATCTTTATTGAATATTTTGATTATTTATTTACAAAACACATAAAAAAGTATGTGAACCTCTGGGGTAAAGGGCAATTTAGTTAAAGATGAGATTCACCAGGTGTTCTGCTCCATAAAAATGACAAAGAAAGCAGAAAACATCCGAGTCAATTCAAGTCAGGTTTATTTATAAAGCGCCTTCATGGACCTCAAGTGTCCAAGGCGCTGTATAATAACATCAGAACAATAATAAAACAAATCAATGACATAAGATAAATAAGGAAAAGACAAAAAATCAATGTAAATAAACAGTTGGCACAGAAAAAGCCATGCTAAAACCCAAAAGCCTGTGAAAATAAATAGGTCTTCAGTTCGGATTTAAATTGTGATCAATTGTAGGGGACGCCTTAATAAAAAAGTGGCAAGCTGTTTTCTCTTAAGTCTTCTCAAAACTTATATAGATATATGTTAAAGGACTACACCAAAATACATTGAGCTGAAAAGGCCTCAAAAATTTAAAGTTTACAGGTAAAACAAATTGAAAACATTTAATTTAATGTGGGTAATATGGTTAGGTTCTTGTACTCTAGGTGTAATTTTTCAGGAGTTGCAGTGAAACAGTTTTAGACATGTAACTATAAATAAAAAACACTGTAAAAATGTGTGTCTGTATGGGTTTCCTGAATTGTTTCTAATCATTCCAGATGAAATAGACCTGGCAGATTTGAATGGTCAGGCAATGTGTTTACCACGTCACAGATCTGAAGTTGCATCAGATTTCCTCAACCAGAGAGAAAAATATATTCTCATCAGTGTGACCTGTAAGAAACCTTTTCATATACACATCTCCATAAAGTTCATCTAGATTCACTTCTGGTCTTTTGCTAACTGTGTGTAGTTAATGTATATATAACTTTGCTCCCTTCACAGTGACCAGTGATGTGTTAAATCCTGTGTATAATTCATTACTTCTCAACTATGACCTACATGATCCGCTGTGTCTTAGTATGTTAACTTCTTCTAAATAAAGTAAATCAATTCTTCTGTGGTAAAGGTTTCTGTGTTAAGAATGTTTTGTGTCTGTAGCTAAATTACGAGGTGAAGAAACTGAGAAGAAACTACGAGCATCAGCTGAATCAAACAGTTCAACCTCGTCACTATCCAGTCAGAGTAAGCGTCTTAGTGTAATACTATTAACATCCAAGGTTTGGTGTACTGATTCTTTTGGGTGAAATTGGATTTGCTGGTTGAGCTCTATTAAAAACCTTATGTGTGATGTAAGATGCCGGGGTACAAGCCTAAACATGCAGCTCACAGATTAAAGAGAGGAATAAGGGAACATCTTGCAAATCCTCATGTCATTTGGTAATCAGTTCTGTGAGATGTCCTGGGATGTACAACTTTTGATGAGTAATTTCTAATTTAGGGATTGCCTTTTGCACTCTGACCTAGATAATATTAATTAAAATTTGACAGTAATTTGAATGGTATCATGTTGAATTACTTATCACACACTTGTTCTTACTCATTATCATTATATTATTATTATTAGTGTGTGTATATAAATAAGGATTTAAACACACTTTGTAAATCCTCATTGGCAGATACAGCTTTAGTTCACTTGTTTTCCTCTGTTTCAGGTCAGCAAAGATCCTTCAAACGTATTCGCTTCTTGAGCGGATCTCACCAGAAAAACTATTAAATATTGTAGCCAACTGCAGTTTTTTCTAAAGCATAAATATAACAGTTAGAACAAAAATGTATTTGTACTTGAAAAATAAAAATGATTTATGTACAATTATTAGTGGTTTATATGGTTTTAGATTCAAAGCATCTCATGGCTCGTTAGCAGGTAGAAGTTTCTCCTCTAGGGGACACTATTGGCACTGTATTCACTATGGTGCTCTGCACTACTGACCCTGTGTTCTTAATTATTTAATTATAATTAACACACTACAAAATGGCAGGTTGATTTTTATTGAATATAACAGGACTTCATAAATGTTTGGAACAGCTCCTTGGCTTTGACCAACTAATGTTAACAGGAAACATAACTAGGTTAGACCACACTGATCATATATGGACATTAATTAAAGCCATCTATTCTGTTAAGAGCTTTAAAATAAACTCACAAACAAACATGGTAAAGATATGGTAAAATATCATGACCAGTCTAAAATACTATGTAGTGAATGTTTGATTCCATTATTTTTTTCATTTATTTGAAAAATAATTTGTGTGTCTAAGGGAAATTGGTACCCATTTAGTCATTATAGCCTTTGTGAGGTTCTAATTCATCTCAAATGTGTTCACTTGGGTAAAGGTCAGGGCTTTTACAAGCCACTGGAGCTGCTCCGCAACAAACTTTATGGACTTCGCTTTGTGGACAGGGGCATAGAAATGCACAATTTCAAAAGCATATAATTTATTACTTTTAGTTGGTTTTCATTCAGCTGTTAGCAATTTATGTGTCTGAGACACCTGAAGTAAATAATTAGGAGATAGTTTTGGCCATATAGTGCAAGTTGCTGATTATTTACCAGTGGATACAAATTCCTCACATGTATGTGTAAACGTTTTACTTTACCCAAACCTGAATAGTAATATTACTATAGTAATGATAATAATACCATAACAATGATTATAATAGAATAAACGAGAACACTCACTTCAGCAAAAATGATTTGGGAAATATTAAATACACCTAAGCACAAAACCAGACAAACAATTCCCATCCACAGCAAACAGAGTCTGTTATTTAAACCCACTGGTCTCAGGTATTGCAGCTGTCCATGTGTAATGGAGAAAGCCAGAACAGAAATTGGTATATAAACAGCCCCTCTGCTCCCCTCCCCCTTTAAGTAATACAGCATGACAACAAATGAATTCATGTTGACAAAAACATAAACGACTCACACACTCCACAGTGAGAACAAAAGGCCTGACATTAAGCATGGCATTCAGTGTGGCATTCACTGCACCAGTATCAGCAGATGAAAGCTATGTTAAGTGACATGGTTCCACTTTGCACCCAATCTTAATCTTAATGACGGGCGCGAGATGGAACGCAGGCAGCAAAACTATCAGTGATGGTTAGGGATGGACGGCACCCTCGAAGCAACCCTCCCCAATCAGTTTAGTCTGTGTTGCTGAGCAATACTTGCTTTACAGCATTGAGTCCAGCACAGATGTCGAGTTTTCATGCCAAAGTTAAGAAAAAACAACCAGACTGTTATCAGTAAAAAATTCAATGGTGCTTATGAAATGGGTGACCTGGATGTGTAAAGGAACCACCGATGCTGAGACACATATTGACATTTTAGAAATACTCAGCAACAAGGCCAGGCCTCATAGACATGCTATAACAGCATGGCTGCATAGACAGAGCGCATGTGCTTGACTGGCCTGCCTGCAATCCAGATCTGTGTCCTGCTGAAAATGTATGGCGCATCATGTCTTGCATTGATTTCCCAGCCAGGCGGCTGGGGTCCTTTCTGTATGGAGTTGGAATGTTCTCCCGTGTCTGTGTGTTTCCTCCAGGTGCTCCGGTTTCCTCCAACAAGTCCAAAGACATGCAGTCAGGCCAATTAGAGATACTAAATAGCCAGAAGTGTAAGTGTGTGTGTGTGTTTGCCCCGTGATAAACTGGTGACCTGTCTGGGGTGTTTCCTGCGATTCGCCCAATGGATCAGACCCACCGCAACCCTGACCAGGATAAAGCAGTGGTGAAACAGACAATGAATGAATAAATAAAGTTGATCAATCGGATGTTTCTATTTTTTGCATTTTATCAAATGTCCCAACTGGTGTTTGTAAATATGTTTTTACTGCTTAAGAAATTTAGGACAGTGGAAATAACATGATATAAAACAATATAGAATGCAACACATTACATTATTAATCCATGCAAGAACACAAACACATTAGGGAAGTTCCTCCTCTTCCTGTCGTCTCTTGCTGGCAGTGTTCTCACTCATCTCTCCTTGCAGATCCGTTTGTTCATGCGCGTGTTCGCTGGCAGTTCGATCGTCTCGTCTTCGCTCTGTAGCTGCTGATGTCCTGTCATCATGACGTCCAGCCGTCTGTGCAGCAGTGAATTTAAACTGACAGTCCTTCATCTCGTTCAGGCTCTGCTCTAATGGATGCTGCTTAGGCTTCGACTCCTGCTCCTGTTTCATAATACAGAAATGTTAATGTGTGTGCAAACAGAGAAAAGCTAGAATGGAAACAATGAATTAACAGGAATCAATAAAAAGGTGGTAAATCTTTATGTTTTTGATTATAACATTAAAAAAGAATGATTGTACGCAGACATAAGCACACATTAATCTACGCATAGTTTTGTGCCACCTTGAAACACTTTACACAAGGCAGAAATACAGGCTGGTTAAAACCCTGGTTTACAGCACCAGTTCCAGTTCCGAAACATTCAGAGAGTGAGAGAGAACACAAGCAAGCGTCAAATCAATTATAAACACACCAACATATGTATGTCTTTCAATCATCAATGATATTGGATAGTGGATACTAACATCCTAAAATAAACTCATCTGAACATAGCAGCGTAAAGAAAAAAAAATTCATGCCACGAAATTTAATTCCATGCCAGCCCAGCCCATCCCAGCTGATCCCACCTAAACACACTACACACACACACAGAACCTAATACAGAGTCATTTAGGACGTCTTGGGGACTGGCTCCACCGGTTGTGTGATTGTTTTTCTGTAAATTCAATTAAAATCTATTTGCTGATGCACACAGATGATCTAAATCAAATAAAGCGTCCACAGTGAAGTGAAGGAGGAGCCGCAGGCTGCATCAGTACACAATAACATGATCCGTGTGGATGGCAGATCACAGGAGGCACGTCTGAGTGCCTACATGAGGTGTGGGCATGTCATAAAGCCAGCTAATGGAAATGAAAATGGCTTTATGTAAGCATCTCCGTAATAGATGGGGGATGTGGGTCTTGCTTTATTTCCATATGGAATTCTTTAAATGTATAGACAGGTTGTGTTTTGAACACAAATCCAGCTATTATATAACAGTAATAGCTCGATATCTGGCAGCAGAAACTAGCTTGTAATAGCAACCCCCTGATGCTTGTCTAATGTTCTTTTTTAGCAAGGCAAGTTTAAAAAAAACTGACCTGCACTGGGACTCCATGGATCGTTTGGGCAGGACCTAAAAGAATAAAAACTATCAAGAGCGAGTAGGAAACCATCTTTAGGTTCATATATGTAACCACAGCTAGTTAAGAAACGTCCTATTATCTGTAATTAGCTCTAAGATCTTACTCAGTGTTGGTCTGTTTGCTGGAGAAGGTTCCAGTTCCTGCAGCAGCTGCTCCAACTTAAAGTATTTATACTTCTGGAGTCTAAAATCAAAAAGAAAAATGTATGTGAGTATTAAAATGTTTATGTAACTCTAGCAGACGCTGTACTAATATAATATGATCAGGAACGAACCGTTCGGCCAGTAAAGTCTTGGAGAACTGAGTTTCAGGTGGGATTTTAACACGGAGGAAATCTTCCACTAATGACCCGAACGAAACCTGTGAGCTCTGCTCATCTGCCTGAAGATAAAAACCATTTAATTCATCTGTAGCAAGATAAACAGCAGATATTTGAATGTGCTCCCCTCTGTCAGTGATGTTACCTCACACTCCTGCTGCTCCTCACTAAAGGAGAGCTGGAACAGCTTCATACTCAGAGCAGAAATGGCCGAGTGTAGAGACTTAAGAAAGTCTTCAGGAGACGAGCCTGGAAAAATAAAAAATAAAGTGTCTTAAAGCAATGCTACAATAATTTTATTTATTTATTATATTCATACACATGTGCTATATATACTACTGTATGTACTGGATATTTGTATTGAATATATATACTGAATATACACTGATCAGCCATAACATTAAAACCACCTCCTTGTTTCTGCACTCACTGTCCATTTTATCAGCTCCACTTACCATATAGAAGCACTTTGTAGTTCTACAATTACTGACTGTAGTCCATCTGTTTTTCTACATACCCTTTTTAGCCTGCTTTCACCCTGTTCTCAAATGGTCAGGACCCCCACAGGACCACCACAGAGCAGGAATTATTTAGGTGGATCATTCTCAGCACTGCAGTGACACTGACATGGTGGTGGTGTGTTAGTGTGTGTTGTGCTGGTATGAGTGGATCAGACACAGCAGCGCTGCTGGATTTTTTAAACACCGTTGGTCCACCTTGTAGATGTAAAGTCAGAGACGATCGCTCATCTATTGCTGCTGTTTGAGTTGGTCATCTTCTAGACGTTCATCAGTGGACACTGGACGCTGCCCACGAGGTGCTGTTGGCTGGATATTGTTGGTTGGTGGACTATTCTGAGTCCAGCACTGACAGTGAGGTGTTTAAGAACTCCAGCAGTGCTGCTGTGTCTGATCCACTCATACCAGCACAACACACACTAACACACCAGCACCATGACAGTGTGTCACTGAAGTGCTGAGAATGATCCACCACCTAAATAATACCTGCTCTGTGGGGGTCCTGACCATGAAAGAACAGCATAAAAGGGGGCTAACAAAGCATGTAGAGAAACAGATGGACTACAGTCAGTAATTGTAGAACTACAAAGTGCTTCTATATGATAAGTGGAGCTGATAAAATGGACAGTGAGTGTAGAAACAAGGAGGTGGTTTTAATGTTATGGCTGATCAGTGTGTATACTTAATATTTCTATTGAATATATGTAATGAATGTAAGCACTGAATATTTGTACTTAATATTTGTATTCTCATGGGCAGTGTCAGCTCAGCAGTTAAGGTTATGGACTAGTAATAAGGAAGTTGTTGTTTCAAGCCCCACTGCCACCCTGAGCAAAGCCTTGCTCGAATGTTTTCAGTCATAACTGTAAGTCGTGTTGGATAAAAGCATCCTCTAAATGCAGCAAATGTAAATGTAAATAATTGAACAGCACCCGTGTACCTGAGCTAATGTAGGCCATAGCGTGTAGGAGGACGGAAATGAAGTGACCCGCGTGATGAAGCTTGCTCTCGTGGACGTACAGGATCTGGTTGGACGTGTCGTAATAAAAGTCTCGTCTGCAGAAAGCCAGCATGAAGTCTGTGTGTGTGACTGGCAGCGCTTTAGCCAGCAGCAGTATGACGGAGGGAAAGGATAAAGCACGACTGAGCAGTCGCACCACACGGCAGCCAAACAAAAATACTGTCAAGCACCCCGGAGTCAGGTTGTCAAGGGCAACGGGAATGAGCTGTGCTGATGACCTTTCTGCTTCGTCATCAGGACTCGCTGGAAGAAAGTCGCACACACAGATCAGCTGTGATTTACCAGAACATTTTTAGAGCTTTATAATCCTTATGTATAAACCTATATACAGAGCTTTTAATGTGATAAATGTAAAGGTGTTACTTGTAGCTTGGTGAGCTTTGGGCCTGTCATGCCCAAGTTTGTGTAGTGACCTCTGTATGTCCTGCAGAGTTTCGGTGAGAGGTGTAAGGGCCACCAGCTTGAGCAGGTCCTCTTCGCTCACACAGGCTGTCGTGCTGGAAGGCGGCACTAGGACGGAACACAAACACTAAGATGATTACATGATGAACGGAGCGGGCTGTGAGCAATTGTAAATCTGTCATGTTTCCCCCACCTGGGTCTGAAGAAGCGGCGTCATTATCTGACCTTGGTTTCAGAATCTGTGGTGGGTGACAGACACGGTGATTAATATTTCATTGTTTAATTTCCACAACAATGTGCACAAAGTGCACAGAACAAAAACATTGTGGATTGGTGGACTGTAGATGTAATGGGCCCAGCTGTTATAAGATCAGCAGTGGGCTCAGATTACAGAATCATGTTCATCTTCCCTGCCGCTAGTGTCTCGTTAATCATGTTCTCTGCTTCTCATCAGCAATAATGTGTTGTACATGGGAATCATTTTAAAAGCCCTTCTCATTGGGCTTTTGTCTCACTAATTTAATCACAGAGCAACCGCCCTGGACAAGCAAGCTGGCCCAGAAGTTGTGTGAAAGCCTGTTTCCAAACCAGACGCCATATTTTGACCAATGATGGGCATGTGCTGTGCCAGTTGGTGGGGTGAGTTGGGGTTCATTCATTGCCGCCCCCAGCTTGTATTGATTATCTTACAGCTACCCTAAAGATTTAGGCTATACAGTTACTTACTATACACTTTGTCCCATCAACACAAACAATGCATCAAAACGACACACAAAAGACAAATAAACTTCATTAATAAAAATAATAGCAATCTGGTACCACTGTGGTTTACAAGATGTAATCTAAAGCCTCCACAACGGGGCGTTCGTGTAGAACGTTCTTTTTGTGTTTATGTGCCTGTTAAAATTTGTATATTTATTAATAATTACTTTTCTCTGTGACCCATTTTTGTTTAAAAAAAACCCTGCTCTAGAGGCTACAGTCAGTAATCTTATATCCGCAAACCTTATGTAGTTGTAGCTCATAAAGTAATCAATGAATGGACCTAGATACTAGATAGGTGTACCTAATAAAGTGCTCAGTGAGGCTATATTAAAGGAAGGTTGGCTGTCATGGGTAACCTGGGTGTGGATTTCTCTCCCTCTGGCATCTCTCTGGCTGTTGACCACTGTCTCGTGCTGCTGTCGTCCAGCTTCTCCATTCAGCCTCCCCAACACCTCCTCTAAAGACTTCAGCACAGCCTCCATCAAGCCCAACCACGGCTCAACTATAACACACATACATACACAACCAATCAATCTCTGAGCTCCTTCTAGCTCCCATAATTCACCAGTTTACCCAGATTAAAAAAACATACCACACATTGATCCCTTCTTGGTCTGTGCATTACTTTCTATCATCTTTCTCCACTGGATCAGCTTTGAGGGCTCCATGTGCTCCAAAGTGTCCTAAACAAGCAAGCATTGCACTGCAAATTAATAATCTACCATGGACGACAATGAATGGAGGAACGAAACCCAGCCTCACCCGCAGAGCGTCGGTCTGCTCGCAGATGTTCCTGTAGAACTCCTGTGTATCTTTGCGATGCTTAGCCAGCTGTGACGCCAGGTGTAAGTTCTGATCCTCTAATTTGTCGTACAGTGTTTTCACATTGAACTCCTGCAGATTCGTTTGTCCAGTCTTGGATCCTGTAGTGTCGTTTGGTTTGTGAGAAGATATCGGACAGAAGAAAATGCTTTTTATCAGACTTGCAAAAGTGGAAGGTTTATATATATATATATATATATATTATACCCCCCCTCCCCCCAATTATTCAGATTTGCTCAAAATACCCCCTAAATACACTGATGTACATTTTTTAATAACTGTTCAACTCACTAGCTTTGGTAAGGATCCATCAGTGTTCCACCAGTGTTCAAGGGCAGTAATGTTTTAGAATTTAGGACACCCCCCCCCCTCCCTTTCCCGGTAGATTTGTCAATTCATGGCTACGGCCTTGACTTAAAAAGTGCAGAGCTAAACAGCATTGATTCCACATGAACTAATAAAATCATGCAACTGTGGTTTTGAAGTGTTTACCTCTGCATACAGCTGGTTCCTCTTCTGCACCCTCACCCACTCCCCTGAACCTCAGTACATCACTATCCATGCTGTAGAGCAAAGAAAAAACGATCATTCCTCACAAAATCAGAGTTACACCCCCAACTGCATTTACTCTGGCATCTGACTCACCAGTCTCCATTGTAAATGTATGCCATGGGAACAGTGGGTTCCCCCAAGCTGCGCCATTTGGGCTTCGGTCGGCCTTTAGCAATGACGTTTGCCGGCCTCAGTAGAAGAGCAGCAACAGTCAGCACAACTACTAGCAACACCAGCAGGACCAACACTCCTGCAGATAAGAGCATCCAACACAATCCAATCAGAATATCATTAGGTTAAAGGTAGATTATACAGCCAAAAGTATGTGGACACTTGACCATGAGCTTATTGGACATCCGACTTCTAAATGTTAGGCATTAAAATGGACTCATTATCATCCACATATAGGCTAAACAGCTCCAGTTCTCTATTTTTTTACACTGGAAGGACACATTTTTTATGGAGGACACAAAGGCCTGGTTTACAAACATGGCTGAGGTCAGGGCTCTGTGCAAACCACTGGAGATTCTAGACATTAAACTCGTCAAACAGGGGCACATTCATGCTAGAACTGAAATGTGCCTTCCCCAAATTGTAAGTAAGTAAGGCAGAATATAATATACCTGATTTCAATTCATCAGAAGGGTGTGTATACTTTTGACCATGTAGTGCACGTCAATAATGAGACACTTTGACAATGTGTTTATGTGTTTACGCTTTGATAATGAACTCATTAATGTATTAATGAAGCAATCGTGTACCTATGATGATGCCCCAGTCAGGCAGCAGGTTGAGGCGCTTTTGTTTGATGACCCCGTGTCGCACCAGCTGAGCTGGAGAGGTGGGCTGGAAGGCGGGTGCAACAGGGTCACACTCCATGCCCTCACCTCTCACCACCACTATCAGACTCCAGTCTGGCACGGCGTTATCCAGAAACACATAACTCCCCGGCTCCATGAACACATGGGCAAATCTGGGAAAGGCAGAGAGTGACCTTTACTTTATTCACTCCAGCTGAGCAGTTTGAGGTGGATTATTTAGGAAATAAAATTAAATGCTGATATAATTTTATTCTGCCTGATCTACAGTTCAATTCCGGATTTAGTGTTTTTACATTTGTAAGATACATTTATGTCAAAGCAGGGATTTTAAGGTACAAACAATAAGGCTGTTCTGAGAGCTGAGGAGGTTGATAGATACTTTATTAATCCCTTGAATCCCCTTTTGCTCCCGATTTTTAGCATAGTCAATCTGTCTTCCACTGCTGGGGATCCCTGATTGCATTCGAGGTGGGTATATTTTCTGCTCACGCCTCCTCCGACTCGTGCGCAGTCCTTAGCGGACCCTTTCTTTTCGCCCATGCTTTCGGCACAGACGCCTCTATCTGCTAACCAGGTTTGAAGACACCACCCACACAGTCTGGCCATCCCACCCAGCAGACACGGTGGCCGATTATTGTCTGCTGCAGGCACTGCCAGTTGCCCGCCAGATGGCGCCCTGCCGACTGGTGGCAGAGCCTAAATTTGAAGTTCTGATCAGAAAAGGTTTCATATATATTTATTTATTCATCAATTCTGGTGATCAGAGCTGCATTTTGTTACCCATTCATATAAAGTTCATTAATATTAAAATTCATAATTCCACCCACCTTGTGGAATTAAAGTGGGAACGTTTGACGAGACGCTCCAGACGTCTGAACGCACCAAAGTCCCAGTTGGAATTGCTGCTGAACAAATGGTTGTTCTGATAGACTGGAAAGTGGCTGAGCAGACGGTCTAGATGCATAATTAATAGAGTAACGTTAAACACTGCACATTTATTCCCTGTAGTACAAGTACTCAAGATTGTTTTGCAAATATCCTACCAGTCATGTTGATTGTGAGCTGAAAGAGGAGCATGTCTCTGGAGGAGAGACATACTATGGGATTAGGAATACGTGGCAGAGACTCCGAATTTGGTAATTCTGCCGGACCAACGTGTCTCCGCTTTCTCTGCTGTTGATCCAGAATTTCAAACGGTTCTAAAAGGAAATCGGACCATTACAGACCATTGCAGGTACTGAAAATACTACACTTTACCAGTGCTTAAATAGTAGTGTCCTTTTTTTATATGATAACAAAAACATGCATGAAAATATAACAGAACAGAATACAGATACAGAATGAAAAGATTCGTAAATGTTCCGTAAAAGAAGGTACCAGACAAAAAGACGTCTATGAGTGCAGCATCCTTTAAAATCCACCCAAACACTCCATCAGGAGAAAACTGGACAAAGTGGATCTTCCCGATGTTCCTAATATGACTGTCAGGACCCAAAATGTTTATCATATTCTGAAAACAGGATAAAAAAAATTAAAGTCAGTTTGAAGTTACACTGGGGGCCAAAAGTATTAGGTCACTAGAGAAAAGGCATTTTTCTTATTTAAATTGAATTGAATACAATAGATTTCATTACAAATAATATATAATCAGGGCGCTTGGTTGGCACAGCAGTACATTATGCCAGCCCACTACCTTTGAGAACCGGATCAAATCCCCAGTGTGTCGCTATTGGCAAGTTGGGCATCTACACACATACATGATTGGCTGTATTTAGAGCTCATGATTAGATTAAATCTACCTGAATTAAGTCACCTGAGCATGTGACAGAGCTACCAAACTGGCCGGGCGTCCACATAAACACAGTTGGCTGAGGTAGTGTTTGAGAGAGAAAAGGTCAGACAAGGTCTCTCCCGACTGTTACTGTTGCTTGGAACTTGCTATGGGCTGGGGGGGGGGGGGGGGGGGGGGGGGGGTCATACAGAGAGAGCTTAGCGTGGCTCTCCGTAAGTGATCCAGCTCTGTGTTGGAAGCCAAGACTGGCAAGTGATATGAAGTGGCTATAGACTGGACACGTCAGAGGGAGCATGTGGTGATCTGGCTCTCCTTGGTCAGATCGGGGGTTGTGCAAGCGGCAGCAGATTCACAATTGGGAATGGGAAATGACTAAATTGTAAAATCTGACCTTTTGTACCAAGGAATTAACATGGCCAGTTTTAATAATGTGCTCCAGTGTGGTCCAATAAAGTGAGTGGAGGATTATTATTATTATAATTATTGTTATTAATACAATAATAAAAATGTCTAATATTTCAATCCCTTACATAAATGAGTTACTGATTAAATCTAAGCATAAACTCACTCTGCTCCAGATCCTGCTGTCACTGGCTTGGATCCTGAGTACCAGCTGTCCATCTGGAGCCTGTCTGGCAGATAGCACGGGCAGTGCAGACGCACAGGAGGAGTTACAAAGCTCCTCCACTGACACGTACTTCTCACAATGACAACTGCCAAAAAACACAGATTTATCTCAGATATAGCGCAGTGAAAATGTGTTTGCCCCTTTATTAGCTGCATCTGTTGTTGCAGATTTGTCTGACTGAATAATTTCAGATCATTAAACGAAAGAAAGTTGAGTAAAACTACATTTTGTAAAATCCTTGAGATAATGGCCATCACAGTGGTTTGCTGGAGTCCTATAAACATGGCTTTCTAACACCTTCTACATTCCGGCTTCTTAATTTCCGTACATAATAGGCATAGTGTTATTGTACAAACCTTACGGTTTACCTAAGGTGTAATATTGTGTAATTGGAACTGGAAAGACTGAGAAAATGATTCATCTTCAGTATGACGGGAGTGAACTCACATGCCTAATCCTACATCCAGACGACCACCATGAGCTCCACAAGTCACGTTGCATGAGTGTTGGGAGGGACGGACACATTCCCGTGATGAGGCCAGTCTCACCTCTCCTGCTCTGCAGCGTTTATTTACCTACATAAAGCACAAACGTTCATTAAAGTTGATTTCATTTTCAGTGATAAATGCGCTCATTGGGTTTAAGTTACCTCAGGTTGACAGTCCATGTAACTGTCAGCACTGGAACTCTTGAAGTCCAGTTCATTGTAGAAGACGTAACCAGCTTTACACACACATGACCCGTCTGAATGCTGGAATGCTCGATTTCTGCCTAAACATGTGCATGAAGGCGCCCCTAAAATAAATAAAAATATCACAATATTTATTTCTGTATTGCCGACCAACAGCAGTGGAGTCAGTCTGGTTCACTGTGTTCTAGTGTGTAACTGTTAATGAGAAGACCTTGTTCTGATATGGAAGAGCTACCACAGGGAAAACAGGCTCTCTGGGCATACAGGTGGTTAAATGTGCCTGAAGGGCAAGGCTGGCATTCTTCATGGAGTTCTGCCTTGGTGCGGTTGCCATAGGTGCCAGGCGGGCACGGTACAGGATTTGATGAGCCCCGTGGACATATGTATCCCAGTGGACACGGCTGACTGCTGAAGTTCTCTGTGCCTGAGGAAGAGGTCACACAGTGTTTTATTAGAAAATATTACAGGCATGTCAAATGCTGCATTCACCCCATCAGGGAGACTAACCTGGTGGGCAGTGGTAGCCTGGTGGGCACACGAGGCAGAGCTGGTGAGGAGAGCCACCAGGCCGATAAGTCCCCGCCTCACACAAAACGCAGGTGCTTTCCTTAGAAAGTCTGAGGCCACTGACGTTACGAGGCATAAAGCCGCCATCACAGGGCAGCATGGTAGAGCTGTTAGGCGGGCAGTAATATGGGTATGTGCATCTACCAAAACAAACAATCATTATTCTGCCCATCAGATTTTTATATTTTTTTTTATTGGAATCAACATTTTCAGTGTACATACACTTGCTTGGCTGTGTTATAGGTGTGTGAGCCTTCAGGACAGTAGTAGCCTGCAGGGCACAGTGTGGGTTCTCCAGTTTGTGGCCTACAGTATGATCCTGCTCTGCACAAGGTCTCCACCACTGATCCTGATGACCATGCAAAATAAAATGTGATCATATGCTTCTTTGTGATATAAGCATATACTGTAAGTAACAAACAAAGTCAGAACTTGCCTGTAGGGCACTGGTAAGAAGATCTGCATGGATTTCCTGCAGTGTTAGGTTGACCTGTATGGCGAGGGTCAGGGCAGTACGTACCTGCAGCACAGGGCTGGCACTGGCTGACAGAAGCTGCCCCTGGTTGTGGCCTCATTGTACCTGCTGGGCAGGGGACAGGCGGACCTGCACCACTGCACCAGTAACCAGGGGGGCAGGGAAAGCCAGAGAAATCAGTGAGACCTGAAATAAAAATCGTGTAAATCGAGTCGCTTTTACCACTTTGTATCAAACAGTTCGTCTCATTGGAGGCGCTGTGAAATGGTCGGCGGCAAATCAGGTGAACTGAGAGTGCCACTCTTATTTTGCTAACCTGTAGCATTGCAAAATGTTCCAGCTGGACACGAGACGCAGTCTCCTTTACTGCCCGCACCATCAGTTGGTCTGTAGGTGAACACAGGACACTTTCTTGGTCCAGGCCTACCTTCAGACTCATAGTCATTAATGCCATCACAGTAATGCCCCTCCGGACACAGGTATGGCACAGGATCACCTGCAAAAGGGTGTTTAAGATAAGTCCATTACTTATTTCTATAGATTCCAATTTAATGTAATTATGTACTATACAGTTTGAGGAGTGGTTTATGTTACCCTCTTTGCACCAGTGCTTGGCTGGACAGGATAGACAGTCCTGTACTCCGCTACCTCCAGGGGTTTCCTTCACAGTATTAGCAGGGCAGGCATGAGGTTGAGTGGTGCCCTCTGGGCAGTAGAAACCTGCCAACACCGATAATAAAAGATTTTTACTCACATATAAATCACTTCACCCATGTCTAGTGCAAAGTACCCCGAGTGACCTACCAGCAGGACAGGGTCCGGCACACTGCATGCCCCAGTCGCACTGGCTTACGTTGGTCATGACTGTGCCCTTCGGGGTGAACTCAGAGCTGCCAGAAATACACAGGTACCCAGCGGCACACAGCCCCCTGATCTGACCCGCGCTTTAAACAGAACAGGAACTCGGTCATTATTTTAAAATGAACCTGCATGCACAGAGATCGATGTTGCTCAGGTGCTCAGATTACCTGCAGAATCTTCCTGGTGGGCAAGGCAGGCACTCTCTGTCATCCTGCAGACCCCCTACCATAGGAGGAGTGTACGTGCCATTGGGGCACGGCTGAGGAATCATAGTGGCTGCAGATATAAATATGAAAGACAAAGGACAGACCTTGAACATGACTAGACACAAAGTATATTCAATAAACACTTTATATATAGTATTATACATACTGTATATCTGCTATTCAATACCTGCAGGGCAGTAGGAGTGAGGTGGGCACGGTAAGGGGTCTCCTGCTATAGCTTCCTCACAGTAGAATCCCGGACGACACGGGATACAGCTCTCAGAGCCTGGGTTTGGCTGATATTGTCCTGTGGGACATGCCAAGGCCAAAGGAGAGCCCAGGGGACAGTAGTGGCCCTGAACGGAAACAGCCTGTAAGTATACGTGTGATTCATGTGAGAGAGAATGATTGAGGAGACAGGCCTCACCCTGGGACAGAGGAAGGCGTGGGGGGTAGTGGAGGAGAATTCAGTGGGGCAGTAGAAACCTGCAGCACAGGGACCACTAGGAGAATTTTGACCCTCATTGGCGCAGTAGTGCCCCGCTGGACATGACAGGCAGTTGTCTATGGAAGAACCACCTGTGGATTTCATTTGTAAGCATGTTAAAATCAAGTTCAAATCAAAAGTTAATGCCATGGTTTGCTCAAGATGTGAATTATTCCTGCTACTATTCTTCTTCTGTGACTGAACAATTGCACATCATACGTTTTTGCTGAAAACCTTTATGATTAAGTGTTTCACAGGTTTGTGGGGTTTTTCCTCTCCTGGGTCAAAGTACATCCCGGACCAGGATGAAACTGTAAGTGAAATATAGTGAAAGGATCCAAAACTAATAGATGAGGACTGGTTGGCACATATAACTATCTAATACAAAGTTAATATGCATGCGTATACATTATTAAATTGATGTATAAAATTACATACGTTATTAAATGACACATATTAGTGCAATGCTTTGCACTGCTAGAAACGGCAGTGCCTGAGTTCTGGGGGTTCGAATCCCAGTAGGCACATGCCATTAGGAGAACCTAGTCATTGGGGAACACCGGGGTATCAGGGCACCCTTATTGCTCGTGCCCTTTCAGTCTCATGCTACTCATTCAGATTATTCTCCAGGCCACCCAAGGAGGATGGAAGTCCCTGCTTTGGCTGGTTCCTCACCACTGTTGCCCTTGGTTTGCTCAACAAGGGTTTTGGTCTGTCAGTGATGGATTCTGTAAAGTTGAGACAATTTGAGACAATGTCTAATGTAAAAAGCGCTATACAAATAAATCTGACATGACTTGATTTAGTGCCAAGCCTAAAAAAAATAGGAGAGCTGTGCCAAAACAAATATGCGGATGAATGATCTAATCCCTAAAAGGGGTAACTCAGAGGAATCATCAGTACAAACCTTTGCAAAACAAAAGAAACACCCTCATTCGTTATGTAATACATTTATTCTTAATCAAAATGTCAAACCTTTTCTCTCTAATATTTTAAAACTCACCAGTGAGGTTGCGAATGGTGCCTGCAGGGCAGGGCAGAGGCGTGAGAGTACCCCAAGGACAAAAGTGCCCCTGTGGACAGGGACCGTTTCTTAGGAAGGTTGAGCTCAGAGGGGCCGGATCTGAAGAACCACTGTGGCAGAAATATCCTGCCTGACACTGACCTAAAGCAAGAAAAAACATTTGAGTGGCATAACATTATTAACAATACAGATTGTAAATAATGTACCAGTTATATAATGCTTTTATATGTTATAATTTGTGAAATAGGTCTGTACAGTCAACCATGCATATCCAAACCATGGATAAAAAAATGACACGGTTCTTCCGACACTTATGTTTCTGTCATACAGAAACAAACAACACAGTATAACAAATATTAATATCGCATTTTTATTAAATGAAGTATTCTAAGTGATCTAAAGATGATATACAGGAGAATATACAGTATGTAGGTTAAATGCAAATCCTCAGCTATTCCATGGAGGACAGACTTGCCAAAGAAGTAGTCCCTGTGTTTGAAAGGTTTGAATCTGGGTCTAGACTCACTAATACAGAGGGCACATGGCAATACATGAATCTAGCCATTAGGAGAACACATATCAGTGCACCCTTAGTACTGGTCCCAAGCCCGGATAGATAGGAGGGTTGCGTCTTGAAGGGCAGTGTGGTTGAATGATCCCCTGTAGCAACCCCTAACAGGAACATTTACTAGAAAAATGAAGAGAGGCCAACACCTTATTGATCATAATCTGACAAACTGTTATTTGTTGGAGATTGGGATCATCGTTGATCAATCTATATGTTTTCTCTATGCTGTGCTGCACTGATTTGTTAGAAAAATGCTTATGCTTGTGGGGAAAAAATCATGTAAGGAAGCATTTGTATGGAAACAGCCTGGCACCATACAACCCATTGCTTAGTACTGGTCTGTGGAGTGGTGCGGCAAACTTCGATTTGACGTACGTTTCTTAACAGAGAACATACTCTGTATGTAAGTTTTACAAGCATGAGCAAACCTTGTGGATGTGAGGCTCCAGGTACATTACAGTAAAAACCAGCTGGACATGGCATGCAGGTGGACTCAGTCTGAGCCCCGGTAACCTCTCCCACGGTGCCTGCACGGCATGGTAGGGCTGTAGCAGTGCCAGCCGGACAGAAATGACCTGATGTTAAGACAAACATAATAAATCCAAATGCCACATGGGTTATATTCAATAGTATAGGATTAAAGAGATAGTACCAAACCTTTAGGACATGAAACGGGCTCTTGAGTGGCTGAGTACGGGCACGAGGTACCGGCAGGGCAGGGGACACAATGAGCAGCTCCAGGGGCACTGCTAAAAGTCCCAGGCTCACACGGAATCTCAAGTGAGGTGCCGATAGGGCAACTGTGCCTTCTGGGACACGGATAGCCCTCCAGTCCATCTACAGGACGAGCACTGCGACTGCCACCAAGACAGACGAACCTAAAAAAAAAAAACCTTTTAATCTATGTTGGCATTTTCAGTCTTGATTTGCAGCTTTCATTTCTTCTGCATTTCAGCTGCTCAAATGGTTTCCATTTGCCGCGGAGCAGATTAATGGACGCAGCACTAATACATGACCTCAGAAATCCATTAGCAGCATAAACGGGTACCGAGAATGTCAGACTCAAATGGATGTGGGCGTGTTGTGGTCAGAGACGTATTTAGTGCTCTTATGAGAAATATATGTAATTACCCAGCATCACAAAGCAATGCGTCGGATGGGTCGGCAGTGGCGGGCTTCTCACAGAAGTAGCCTGGTGGGCAAGGCTGGCACTGCTCAGCTTCGCTTAGGCCAGGAGAGCTGGAGAATGTACCTGGAGGGCACGGGAGAGGGTAGCCAGTGCCAGCTGGGCAGTAGTAACCAGGTGGACACATGTTATTACCAGTGGACTCTCTCTGCAAATCACACACCCACAGCATGTAAGGTTACATCTTAGATAGGCACCTTTTTATTGGTATTATTGTTCATGGAATGTACCCAGTGTCCAGTGGCATTGGGGCTGGTGGCACCTGAGGGGCAGTAATACCCATCCTGGCAGCGTCCCGTGGGTTCAGATATCCCAGAGAAGGCGCAGAACATACCTACAGAGCATCATTTATACATACATGTTACTATAACATATTAAACATGTCCACAGCCTGAAAAATGAATTTAGCTTTAACCTTTCACCAAGAGGAACAGTGGCACAGCTGGCAGAGTGGGCGCCACTCAGCAACGTGAGCCAGTAAACGATACAAGGCATTAACATTTGATCTCTTAGCTACATGATGTATTGTAAGGCAACACAAATTTTATTTACAGGTCAACCAGGGTTGTACTTCAGGTTGTCTTAAAATTTAATTTGGGGGCAGTGAATTGTGTGTCACCCTGTGATGGTCAGGTACCCTATTCATAGTGTCTTCCCACCTTGGGTGGCACAGAAACTACTGCAACCCTGACCAGGATAAATCAATTAGTAAATATTAATAAATAAACAAAAAAAATATTGGTACCACCTGGGATTTGTATCACTGTGATTATAAAGTACAATTTTTACCATAACACATCCACCATCATAATTCACAGTTCAAGTGTTAAATTATTGGGCTTGGCTGAATATCTTCTCAAGGCCCTTTATTAGAACATATCAGGTAACAGTTTAACCTGGGGGGCATGGTACACAGTTCTCAGCACTAGTAGCTCCTTTCAGATTCTGTATTGTTCCTTGAGGGCAGGGGAACTGTTTGTCGAGCGCTGTGCCCATGGGGCAGTAAAACCCTTGGGGACAAGCAACAGGTTCCACCACTCCAATTCCTAAATATAAAAGAAATGTTTAAAATACCATTAAAATAAGGTCAAGGTTTGAAGTTTAACACACATGGTCACGTCATGGTTTCCCACCTTGACAGTAGTAGCCTGCTGGGCACGTCTCACAGTTTTCTATTCCGCTGTTTCCCATTACTGAACTGAATGTCCCTGATCTGCAGGCAATGGGTTTGCTTGTGCCTGCCGGGCAATAGAAGCCTGCTGGGCAGAGTGCTTGCTCTGAACTGCTCGATCCCCAGTCACAGAAGTAGCCAGGAGAGCAGTCGCCTGTAAGGCACAGGAATTACATCAGATTACGTTTCAAATTCCACACATTCAAGAATCATTTGTGATGTGACACAATCTGAAAGAAGTGAACCGTACCCATTCTGACTCCCAGCTGGCAGAATGCCCCCTGAGAACAGATAGCTCCTGTGATGTTGTCAGTGGGGTTGGGAACTCTGGCCCGCATAAAACAGAGGAATCCAGGGGCACAGCGGCCAGAGGGTTGGACGAGTGCATGTGCACTACAGAAATAGCCCAGCAGACAATCCAGACACTCGTCTGACCACAGAGAAGAGACAAACAATCTAATCAGTGTGTCAATACTTCACATGGAGGTCAGTACTGTCGAACATTAAAGTAAGAATAAGCGATGTAATCTCGACTGAGAAGGCTTTTCACAAGATTTAGGAGCATGTCTGTTAAATTTTGCTTAAAATGCTTAAAATATATAATTTATTGAGCAGTAAGTGTAAATAAAATATCTGAATTTAATAATTACATGTTTGGCAATGAAGTGAATAAATGATCCTTTCGTCTGCTTCCGTTAGGGGGCGCCAAAGCAAATATTTCGTTAAAACGTTTTAAATCGTTTTAACTCCAGAAGCCCTTTCTGACATAACACCCCTATTTATCGTGGCCTGCAGTGTCCCCCTATGGTTAGGTACTTGTATTTGTAAGCCCAGTCCGAGATTTAAACCCCAAGACCCCTAGTCACTGCTATTACCAGCAGCATGGCTCCTCCCATTATGCCACACAAGCTTACATAGCTTACAAAGTAATGCCCATTATTTTGAAATTAGGTGTTTAACAGACACATATGTAATGTTTACATTTACATTTTTGGCATTTAGCAGACACTTTTATCCAAAATGACTTACAGTACTGTAACAGTATATTGTCTAAGCAAGTGAGGGCTCAAGCCCCTGCTCAAGGAACCCAGGCAACCTGGCAGTGATGATTAAACCAGCAACCTCTTGATTACTAGTCCAGTACTCTTAACCACAAGGCTACAACTGTTCTACATGTTGGGGCAGTTGTACATGTAGGTCAGTCACATTTTTTTGTGGTTGAATTCAAAAACTGCCCTAAAGCTTGTAATATAATTAAGTTTTAAGTTTTAAGTCAGGTAAATTTGTTGCATGCATTTTTCTGACATTGCAATTAAGCCCAATTAAAATCAATTTGAAATTCAGTTCCCATTACTTGACAAACCCACCTGCTGACGTAAGGCCTGAAGTGTTACTGTATGTGCCTCTGGGGCACGGTACAGGCCTGCCCTGTGTTTCATCAGGACAGAAATAGCCCTCCGGACAGATGAGAGGAGTGTCACCAGTGTTAGAGGGGCAGTGGAATCCAGGAGGACATGGTTTACACTCCTGTTTGCCTCGCTGATCCTGAAACGTCCCTGTGGCGCAATCACAGACTTTAATAAAGCAGAAACTCAGATACACAATACTAGTGTTCAGACGGGTCAATGTGCGAGTCTCAACAGTCCTACCTTCTGCACACCGCATGCAGTCCTCCGCAGCCTTCCCACCGCTCTCAGGACGGTGGGTACCCGCTGGGCAGGGGGTCGGCACTGCGCTGCCACTCATACAGAAGTGACCAGGAGGACAAATGTCGCCAAACGCAGCTGACACAGGGGCTGCAGTTGGTGAGCCGTCACTGCAATAAAAGCCTGTCGGAATGAACAAGGTCATATTTAGAGTGTGTTACTGAACCACAGGTTAAAGAGGGTAAAATGGACCCTACAAACCTAACCTGGAAGGCAGGGGCCACTCACTGCAGTCAGACCTGCTTCTGAACAATAGAACCCAGGAGAGCAGCTCCTGCACTGCCCTCGTTCTGTCAGTCCATGCAGCTCACTGCAGACAAAATCAGATAATTAAGGTTATAGATAATTCATCTTCTTTTGTTCTTGAGATTGTTTAAAGGAATACAAGTTGAGTGTGTGAAGGGACAAGAACTAAACCACTTTTTTTGTTTTACTACATCGATATTTTTGATGTTTACTTTGCACCTAAAAATTTTAGAAATTAGGCTGATTTACACTTTCAGGCATGTCTGTGGGAATTTGTGCCTGTTCAGTCAAAATAGCATTTGTATAGCTGGGCACTAAAAGCCCTGATTGATGTTTCAGTTATTTCCAAAGCACATTAATGCTGGAACTGAAACAGGAAAGCGCCTGCCCTAAACTATTGCTGCAAAGTTGGATGCATATCATTTCCTTTATATAACTGATTTATTATTATTCATTCATTACATTTCTAGGACTGCTGTCTATATACGCACTGTTACAGTAACAGTTTTGTCTTCTTTGATGCTTAAGTGAATGTTTTCATCTCTCTGTGTACATGTACACTGACGCAATAACAAATCCATATACCTGTACCTACAATACCAGATTATGATTTACACCCCATTACCTGAATGTCCCTGTTGGGCAGGGTGTCGCCGTAAAGCTCCCAGTGACACAGTAGAAGCCAGGCGGGCACCGTGTCCCCGTCACATTGTCTGTCGGAGCCGGCGAGGAAGCGCCTTCAAAACACAAGAATCCAGCCGTGCATGGGCCAGAGGGTGAAGTGTTACCTAAACACACACACAAATGTGTCAACCAGACACTGGGATTTATAGACTGGCTTTCGAAGGATTGCAATTTACTACCTGATCCTGCACAGTGTGCGCCAGGGTCACAAGGAGTGCATTTGGATGGATCAATCAAACCGGACCGGTTTGCGTAGGTTCCTGCAGGACAGGGCTGTTCAGTGACTGTGTGTGCGGGACAGTAGAATCCAGGCCTGCACACGACAGGGTGTGTCATACCTACCACAATAAACATCATGAGGATTAAACCTGACTAAACAGTTTTTAATAAAGAATATGCACTACTAAGGGAACTATTTTACCTTCATTAGGGCAAGAGAAGCCAGCAGGGCATAGCTCACATCTTGACTGGCCCTTCACTGGCTGGTAGCTACCCATAGGGCAGAATCTTTCACTGATGCTTCCCTATAGAATCAATCATTAGATACTAATTAAATTAAATGAGGCAAAACCCGCCTAATATGCTCTCAATACAGCTCTGACCTGATAAGACATGCACTCCACAAGACATCTGACTGGCACCAGGAGTTAGTATGGGCAATTTGACCAGTCTTTGACTATAGATTATCCACATGCACTAAATAATTTGATGCACAATTTGATGCACAATTTAAACCCCAGTAGATCTTCTGCTGGTCCGTACCAGACACCATAGCTTTTATGTCTTGGCTGTCCAAAAAACTGTCTGTAGTCCCTCCTCAGACCACTGTCAGTGGGTACTCACAAAAGCAGGCTGTGAATACACTTTACTGTTTCAAAGATACTTCAACCCAGTCATCATTTGGCCCTTATCATGCAGGTTCTTATGCAGGTCACGCAGGTCTTTATGCAGATCGCATCTGCTGCATTTTACATGTAAACTATGTTGGGCCATGTAACCATCAGTCCAGTGTTTAATAGCTCTCTGACTGTCACATGCACAAATGTTATAAAATGGGTATGTCATAAAAGATATATGAATTTAATGACTTAATTTTATGTCTTAAGGGTACGCTGGCTAGGTGGGTAGCACTGTCACCTCACAGCAAGAAGGTCCTGGGTTCAATTCCCAGGTGGAGCGGTTCGGGTCCTTTCTGTGTGGAGTTTGCATGTTCTCCCTGTGTCTGTATGGGTTTTCTCCCACAGTCCAAAGACATGCAGTCAGATTAACTGGAGATATTAAAGTACCCCTAGGTGTGTGTGTGTGTGTGTTTGCCCTGTGGACTAGCAACCTGTCCCGAGTGTTTCCTTGGCCTTTCGCCCAGTGAATGGGACTTACTGAAACCCTGAATTGAATAAAGCGGTGAATGAATGGATGGATGAATGAATTACACTAATTGTTTAAATGCATATAAAGTCTGGTTGGTCACACTACCTTACATTATTGTACTTGAAAGAAAATCTTAAAGGAATATTATTTTAAATCACATCATTTATTTTAAGGGGGAAACAGTGAAACTGAAGGCAAAAATACATAACAACACCTCATTAACGATTCTGTTTACTGCTGTATGGGTACAGAATGCAAAATGTTCTCACCTCTTTGCAATAGTGACCTGCTCTACATATATAATCAGGAGGTTGAGATGAATTCTGGCCTTGAGGACAATAATAACCCTCAGAACACAAACCACCAGGCTCGGTTTGGCCACTCCAGTCACAAAAATATCCAGCTGGACATCTGATGCAGTCATCTGAGCCAAATCCACCAGGTTTACCTGAGACATAAAACAGGATTTATGAAGTATAAAAAAATAAGGTCTATTTTAGTAGAAGTGCAGTGAGAGTTTTTTTAAGGGCAAAGACACTTAAATTAAACTTAAATTTAACTAAAATTCAGCAAATATATAAATCAACATGTTACAATCAGGAGTAATTAACTACAGTAATATTTAATTACTGTTTAATACATGGTGGGCAACATGTACCAGAGTGGTTGAAGTGAAGCTAAATTCTGTCTCTGGTTCCCTCTAGTGGCTGCAGTACAAAATAGATTCATTTCACAGCCATAAATATAAAAAGCAATAAAATAAAAACATGGTTTTAAGTGGTTACATTTTGGGCAGCTGTCAAACTGGCCATTACAGTAGAATACATTTTTAATTTAAACAAACCTTGAGTACTTTAAAATCCACCACTTTGTACCCATTACATTTGATATTTAATAATTAGAGACAACTGAAATCAAATCCATGTCGCCCACCATATAAACGTGTAGCTAAGAATGTACTTATAAAGATTATTAGATTAGAATATTAAGATATAATTATTATTATTAGAGTTCAGTATTCTCTTACTCCTCAGTGTGCCTGGCGGGCAGGGCAGGGGGAAAGGTGTGCCTCTGGGGCAGTAATGACCAGGAGGACATGGTGTTGCGTGAGGACTTGAGGAGCCTTTAGGACAGTAGAATCCAGCAGCACACAAACCCACAGGAGCATGAAGACCAGTCTGATTACAATAAGAGCCTTCATTACAGGGCTGAGGAAGCCAGGACCCGACAGGGCAATAAAAACCTGCACACAAAATGCATCATGATGGTTTTAAAATTTAGTTATAACAACAGCCATTTTTCTGAGAAGGCCTCTCACAAGACTTTGAAGTATGTCTGTGGAAATTTGTGCTGATATATAATACACACATGATGTCTTTTGACTTTGTATGTTAAAATATGAATATCGCTGGTATTTATGAATATAAAAAGTTTATTTAAACAATGATAAGTCAGTTTGTTGATAGACATTTGGTAAACAGTTTACCAGTGGGGCAGATGTCCCCTGTAAAATCGGTGCATTCAGCTCCTCGGATCTCCAAACTTCCTCCAGGATGACGTCTGGTCAGTGTTAAATCTGAGGAAGGCCTGAGGTTTGTGCCAGTGCACTCGGAGCAGGATGTGTTGTATCTTTGAGTACAAAGTAAATACTCTAAGAGGCTGGACGCCGGAACGAGGACACAAAAGCATAAGAACTGGGTGGGTTTAGCCTGTACGGCTGCGGTTCCGGCACCGCTGATGCAGTAGTGTCCAGGAGAGCAAAAACCTACAAACAAAACCCAAAGTGATACCCTTCAACTCAGAAAAACTATATTGTCTTGCCATTTATAGTATTGTGTGCACTGCTTGTGCTTGTTGGACATCCTATGTTCCATTCAAAGTAAAATGTGTCCAGTTGCTTGTCAAAAGCAGTAACAGGAAGCTGGATGCCTACCTGATGGCTGAGAGGCTCCCACTGTATGGCAGTACCTGCCCGGGGGGCAAGATAGGCACAGAGAATGAGAAGACGCTCCTCTATCTGGAAGGAAGTGCCCGACGGGACATGGCAACGGAGAACTGCTTTGTTCGGGGCAGAAATAACCGGCGGGGCAGATGTCTCCATACAGCTGAGAGACAGGACCAGGCTCAGTAGCACCAGATGAACAGAAGTGACCTTTCAGACAAGCAGATCAGATATAATTTACAGCAACCACGACTAAGAAAAGTAGTTAAGTGAATGGAAAGAGACGCTAACCAGCAATACAAGGTCCTGATGGACTGGTGAGTGCACTGGTGTTGCAGTAGAAGCCTGGAGGGCAGGGAGAGCAGTCCATCCTTGATTGCAAACCCTTTGTCTCACTTACAGTGCCTGCTGGGCAGGGCATGGGAGAAGATGTGCCCTCCAGACAGTAAAAGCCTGGCACATAAATAAGGACAAGATTCAAGTCAGGATATTTTAAGTGGGTTAAAAACTGCATTTATTTCTGATATGACCTGCACTTACCTGGTGGGCATGTCAGGCAAGAAGGCTGTGCAGGTTTAGACTGATGGGTACCAGGGGGACAGATTATGGGCTCAACACTACCATAAGGACAAGCATGACCAGGCGGGCACTGCTGACCTGACCACACAACACAGTAAATATAGTAATTTGTGGTTAATTAAAGTTTGTATTGACATGTACTGTATGTCTCTGTTACAGGATTCTGTGATTTCTGTAACTGTATCTGGACAAATTTCCATTTCCAATTAGTTTGAGGACTGTGGCCAGTATTCACTGCCTACCAGGATCATGTCCAGTTATGGAGCCTTCAGGGCAGAACCAACCCCCTGGACAAAGAAATTTTAAAGAACTCTGACCCCAATCAAGGCAGTAAAATCCAGGCAGACAGGGGTCACAGTCGGACTCGGACGCAGCACTATACCGATCCAGAAATGTTCCTGTAAGAAACAAATACACAAATAGTGCCACAGTTACTGGTTTGAGTTCAATTCACTCCAGTGGTGTTCAATGGGTGGAGGTCAGAGGAAAGGGGCTTCCAGAAACCATTGCCAAAAGCATATATGTTTCATACTATTGATATTGTCCACAAACTTTTGGCCGTATAGTGTAGCTATAGTTTATAATTAATTATAATATTGAAGAATCCTTGCACAACATATTCCATGATAGGAAGCCAGTCAGATAAAAGTGGAGGGTTCAAACTCTACCTGGTGGGCAGGGTATTGGTTGAGAACTCCCGATGGGGCAGTAGTGCCCTCGAGGACAGAGATCACCACTGATCTGGGCTGAAGTAAAGAGCTCATCTCCTGTATTACATCCCCGGTTTGTATTCTCTACAGTAAAGAAACATCAGTGCTGATTTCCTTCATATTCATGCTGGATAACATTTTATACCATGCAGTTCATTACCAGAGCTTCTGTTCTGATGAGGTGTAGACGAGACTGATCGGAGAGGGCAGTAATAGCCTGGGCTGCAGGGGCCCGACGGTGCACTTAACCCATATTCTGCACAGTACTGTCCTGGCGGGCATGTCTGGCACTCGTCTACAGATGCCGCCCCTGTTAAAACACATTATATAACGTAGTTTAAACATAATATATGGACAATATTAAGTATTGGGACACCTGACCATGATCTTGCTGGACATCCTATTTCAAAAACAAATTTAATTCTATGTTTCAGGCACAACAGTTGTTAACAAGTGTAAGAAGTCGAGTATATACAGGGAATTATAGGCTTCTATTATATGCAGCAACAGGTTAAGGAAGGCTCTTTCCTGTTCCAGCATGACTGTGCCCCTGCGCACAAAGCAAGAGGAATGAAGACATGACAAAAAGCTCAGAAACTCCAGTATTCTGCACAGAGCCCTGACCTCAGCCCCACTGAACAGCTCTGGAATGAGCAGCATCAGTGCTCAATGGGCACAAATTCCCACAGACATGATTCATAGTCTTGTGAGAAAGCTAGCATTTGTTTTTGAAATGTGATGCCCAAACTCATAGTTGGGTGTCCAAATACTTTTGGCATGACATAATGTATGTCATGTATCGCCAACGATGCTATCCACCTGTCGGGCATCTACATACAGACATGAATGTAAACCCACTGAGGCCCTGACCATAATTCAATCCAATATACCCATAACAATTATTGCTAAGCAAATTGCTAAACATTTATTGCTAAGAATGTGAATGAAACATAACAAAAACACACAAGAGACCTTCTAATAAACCGAATGTGCCTGGTGGGCATGGCTGCACATGACGAGTGCCTGCAGGGCAGTAGAAGCCTGATGGGCATTTCTGTCCTGTTTCATCTCCGACTGGCCGTGACCGGAGGGAACCCTGGAAACACACATACCTACCAGAAATAGGAAAGGCAGGTTGGTTGTCATTCTACACAACAAAGTGCTGCGCTTAAGCTTGGTAAAGAGGGTCTCTTACCCAGGAGAGCAGTCTCCAGTGGGTGCAGACAGACCAGAAGAGCCACAGTACTGTCCAGCTGGACAGGAAACGCACTGCCCAACACTGGCCAGACCCAGCTCTCTGCTGTATGTACCAGCCGGACAGGGAAACTGCCTGCCAGACTTAGAACCTGTTCAAAATAATACAGATTTATGATTTTAAAAAAGTGGATTGTTTATAGTTGGATATCTAATGCAATGTAGAGCTTACCATCTGGGCAGTAATGCCCAACAGGACACAGGACAGGCGTGCTGGTCCCTCCTGTAACAGCAGCATCAGTATCGACTAAACCTACACAGAAAAAGCCAGACGAACAGAGAAAACACTCCGCCTGGCATTCAAATATATTAACCATATGGTCACTTTTCTTCACCAGGTTTGATTTCCTGCATGCCAGGGGTTCTTAACTAAAGTCCTGGGCATCTACCAACATGCCAATTTCACCCAGCTAACACATCTGGACTGTAGTTGAGAAGCCCTACCACATAGAAAGCTTAACTTTTTTGCAGACCTTTGTGTGGTGGCTTTGATAGGTTCCCGGATCACAGGGGATTTGGTTTGCACTGCCTGGGGGGCACATATGCCCCGGGGTACAGGTATACTGAGCAGGCTGACTGGAGTTCTGGCCTTGTGGGCAGTAGTAGCCCGCAGAGCAGACCTCAGACGGAGCAGAGAGCCCCCTGCTGGAGCAAGCAAATCCTAGAAGAAAGCAAATATCAATATTTTTTAAACAATAATCTTTTCATGCAGTTCCCCCCGGATATGATATCATAAGAAGAGGTGTCTACATATTTATGACCAGGTTGTGAATATATTTTGTCTCTGGTGAATATTAAAGACTCATTTACGTGATTTGCTCTACATCCAGCTCTGTGTAAACCTGTACTCTCACCAGCAGGGCAGGGCTGGCAGTCGGACAGTTCCGTGTTCTTGCTCCTGTTGCTGTAGCTGCCCAGTGGACAGGGCAGAGGGGATGAAGAGCCTAGAGGACAGTAATGACCAGGAGGGCATCTATCTCCAGTCAGCCCGTCATCAGGTGTCGGAGACGCTGCCCCAACGACACAGAAGTGTCCTGCTGCACATGGTCCAGTTTCAGTATTCTGGCCTGAGGCCTCACAAAAGAATCCTGCAAATGTTTCGTGAGCATTTCACATTATTATTGTCAAATTGTTATTATTATTATTATTATTATGAATTTTTTATGCTATTTTTAATGTTTGTACCTGGTGTGCAGGGTGCACAGTCCTCTACACTGCCCATTCCTGTATATGGATTCATTGTTCCCGCAGGGCAGGGGTATTGATCTTTTCGGGACGTTCCTGCTGGACAGTAATGACCCACTGGACAGGCGGTACCTTCACTGATAGAACCGTTGGCAGAACAGTAGTGACTAGATTAGGGAAAAGGAACATTTAATTATTAAAAGCAAGAAAGTAGAAGATTCTATCACTTGATTCAAGACCAGCTAATAAATCAGTCAACAAATACACTATATGGCCAAAAGTATGTGGAAGCCTATTTTGTTTAGGTATTTAAGCAGCACCAATGTTATTTTAGGAGGGGTCAGCACAGCAGATCACTTTGGTCTGCATAACTGATTTGGTTTAACAGTTTTACACCAAATACCTTTTCTGACAGGACCCTCCTTATTTCATTTAGGCTTGGGACCTGCACTAAGAGTGCACTGACAAGTGCACATCCCAATGGTTAGGCTGTTTGGTCACCCCACCCCACATACATAACCGATCATGCCTGTGTAGACCCCAAACCGTCTAGTGCAAGTGCATTCCACCATTGCCTTCTCAAGAAATACAGTGTATCACAAAAGTGAGTACACCCCTCACATTTCTGCAGATATTTAAGTATATCTTTTCATGGGACAACACTGACAGAATGACACTTTGACACAATGAAAAGTAGTCTGTGTGCAGCTTATATAACAGTGTAAATTTATTCTTCCCTCAAAATAACTCAATATACAGCCATTAATGTCTAAACCACCGGCAACAAAAGTGAGTACACCCCTAAGTGAAAGTTCCTGAAGTGTCAATATTTTGTGTGGCCACCATTATTTCCCAGAACTGCCTTAACTCTCCTGGGCATGGAGTTTACCAGAGCTTCACAGGTTGCCACTGGAATGCTTTTCCACTCCTCCATGACGACATCACGAAGCTGGCGGATATTCGAGACTTTGCGCTCCTCCACCTTCCGCTTGAGGATGCCCCAAAGATGTTCTATTGGGTTTAGGTCTGGAGACATGCTTGGCCAGTCCATCACCTTTACCCTCAGCCTCTTCAATAAAGCAGTGGTCGTCTTAGAGGTGTGTTTGGGGTCATTATCATGCTGGAACACTGCCCTGCGACCCAGTTTCCGGAGGGAGGGGATCATGCTCTGCTCAGTATTTCACAGTACATATTGGAGTTCATGTGTCCCTCAATGAAATGTAACTCCCCAACACCTGCTGCACTCATGCAGCCTCAGACCATGGCATTCCCACCACCATGCTTGACTGTAGGCATGACACACTTATCTTTGTACTCCTCACCTGATTGCCGCCACACATGCTTGAGACCATCTGAACCAAACAAATTAATCTTGGTCTCATCAGACCATAGGACATGGTTCCAGTAATCCATGTCCTTTGTTGACATGTCTTCAGCAAACTGTTTGCGGGCTTTCTTGTGTAGAGACTTCAGAAGAGGCTTCCTTCTGGGGTGACAGCCATGCAGACCAATTTGATGTAGTGTGCGGCGTATGGTCTGAGCACTGACAGGCTGACCCCCCACCTTTTCAATCTCTGCAGCAATGCTGACAGCACTCCTGCGCCTATCTTTCAAAGACAGCAGTTGGATGTGATGCTGAGCACGTGCACTCAGCTTCTTTGGACGACCAACGCGAGGTCTGTTCTGAGTGGACCCTGCTCTTTTAAAACGCTGGATGATCTTGGCCACTGTGCTGCAGCTCACTTTCAGGGTGTTGGCAATCTTCTTGTAGTCTTGGCCATCTTCATGTAGCGCAACAATTCGTCTTTTAAGATCCTCAGAGAGTTCTTTGCCATGAGGTGCCATGTTGGAACTTTCAGTGACCAGTATGAGAGAGTGTGAGAGCTGTACCACTAAATTGAACACACCTGCTCCCTATGCACACCCGAGACCTAGTAACACTAGCGAGTCACATGACATTTTGGAGGGAAAATGACAAGCAGTGCTCAATTTGGACATTTAGGGGTGTAGTCTCTTAGGGGTGTACTCACTTTTGTTGCCGGTGGTTTAGACATTAATGGCTGTATATTGAGTTATTTTGAGGGAAGAATAAATTTACACTGTTATATAAGCTGCACACAGACTACTTTTCATTGTGTCAAAGTGTCTTTTTGTCAGTGTTGTCCCATGAAAAGATATACTTAAATATCTGCAGAAATGTGAGGGGTGTACTCACTTTTGTGATACACTGTACATAATGGACCAGTGTTCGAGTTTAAAAAGCTTATGAATTCCATCATTTATGTTCACTGATGATAATTGTTGTTAAAATCTTCCCAGCCAATGACAACATATTTTATATTTATAATGAACGGTACCCTCGGGGACAGAGGCTGCAGCTGGACTGGCCCTCACTGCTACTGATGGTTCCTTGTGGACAGACCTGAGGAGCAGCAGAACCTCGAGGACAAAAATAACCTGTGTATGAGAACAGAGAGAAAATCATGTGAGGAGGTTTGATAGGAGCTTGGATGGATCCTATTAAGCGTTGATAAGGTGTTCTGGAGTTACCTGCAGGACATGGACCTCCTCTGTGGTCTGTAAAATGTGGATCAGGAACTGTAGCTCCTCGACTGCAGTAGAGACCCTCCCAGCATTCCCCTTTCGGAGCAATCAGCCCAGATGTGTCACAGTAATGTCCAGGGGAGCAGAGAACGCACTCGTCCTGCATCAGAGAGACGTTCAGTTATTCCACGTCTCCATGAGCTTACAAGATCGAGAGGTGACAAGATGATTTAAACCGTTTTCAGAAATGTTGGGACATTCCTGGATCTTTATTTAACTGACAAAATTACTAAAAAAGACTTTTAATGTTTTGACTTACCAGCATGATTGTATTTTGTAAATATAAACAAATTTTGACTTTGATGCCTGCCTGTAGGGGGATCATGACTGGGTGTAAATAAAGGATCCCACAAAAACTATGAAGACCCCAAAGATCCAAATTCACTGCAAAGATGGTCATTTCAGCAAGGCAATTCAAGGCTTCATTCTGCATGCGCTACAAACAGTGTGGCTCCATAGACACAGAGTGCGTGTGCTTGAGTTGCCTGCCTGCAGTCCTTCTATCAAAAATGTATGGCACATTCGCATCATGAAGACGAGAATCAGAAAACAGCGGCCACAGACTGTTTAGCAGCTGAAGCCTTGTTGTGAAAAAATCTCACTTTTTCCTCTGTCCCAAGTATTTTTGTTTTCAGCATTTTATAAAATGTCCCAACTTTTCAAAAAATTTTTATTAAAAAAACAAATATACTGTATATGATGCCAGCAGAGTTCTTTCTTACCTCTGAAGTTAATCTGGTCCTGTTACTAAACGTTCCCTCTGGACAAGGCTGTGGATCCATCGTGCCTTCTGGACAATAATGACCTGCAGGACAGGGTCCACTGTCCCCTAAGAAAACAAATACTTACTTGTGGTTGTCACGTCAGTTACTTCACTAACTGGCCACAGCAGCCTGCACGTTGTTGTGTTTGACGTCGTACCTGCAGACAGCGTGAGTGGCTGGGGTGAGATGTTTCCTCTGGAGCAGAAATATCCAGCTGAACATCTTCCTGAGACAGATGTGGCATTTTGGTGGGAGCAGTAGTGTCCCCCATCACACTCCCTGCACTGGAGGACTGCACTGAGGCCAGACTCAAGGCTGTAGGTGCCCGGTGGGCAAGGTTTCCACTCGTATCCAGTTCCCTCCGGACAGTAGAAACCTGGTGGTAGATCAGCAGGATCAGTGGTGTTAAATATGTGATGCAGGTTTTAAATTCACAGGTATTTGGACCATGACTACGAGCTTGTTGGTCATTATGGTCCAAAACCATGGTCATTAATTTGGGGTAAGCTTCCCACCTTTGAGGCTATAACAGCCCTCACTTTCTGGAAACAATTTCCACATGATTTTGAATAGTTTCTGTGGGAATTTGATCTCATTAAAAAAAAAACAGCACAAGTGTAGACAGTCAAGATGTTGAATGAGAAGGCCTGGCTCACAATTAATGTTCCAATTCATCCTAAGGTGTAGAGATCTTGTTCCACACCAAACTCATCAAGCCATGCCTTTATGGACCTGGCTTTTATGCACAGGGACACAGTCAAGAAACAGGCCTTCTCCAGACTGTTGTCACAAAGATTGATGCATATGATATGTTATTTAATGTAATTGATTTAGCAACCCTGTTAGCAGTGGGTGAAGTATATTATTTAAATCCACAGAAATAAATATTTGGATTTGTAGAATTATTGTATATTGGTCCTGGAGAGTCTAATAAACTGTTGTTTGAGGTCCATGATGCATTGAATAGCTCTTACCTCGTGGGCACAGTAACCGAACCCCGTCCACACAGTACCAGCCGGCGCTGCAGGTCCAGCACTGGGAGGCCTGAGTGGCAGTCATGAACATCCCTGGATCACACGGCACAGGTCGAGTGGTTCCGCTAGGACAGTAATGACCCTTCGGGCACGCGTTGCCAGTGGCCCCATCAGTAGGCATGGCGGTCATCGCCTTCTCAACACAGTAAAACCTTTGTGGAGGGAAAATACAATTAAAATAGATTCAATACAATTCAATAAAACAGCACTAGGTGTTTTAATGTGGCACTCACCCCTCAGAGCAGGGCCCAGTGGGCCCAGTAAGGCCGGCAGCAGCACAGAAGGATCCTCCAGTGCACGGCTGACAGTCATTCTCACTTATCTGGCCTGTGCTGTTAGACCACGTGCCTACAGGACAGGGCACAGGGCTGGTAGCTCCTAAAATATCCAAATATATCAGATTCAAATGATTCTTACATCAGGTTCCGAATGTGGCCCATTTATTACTGACATATAGAGTTAAACAAAAGTAAAAATGCATTCTGCCCGTAACATAAAATGTTGTGGCACCTTTAGGGCAGTAGTGTCCAGCTGGACAAGGTGAACCTGAGGATCCAGCAGAAGGACTGGCTGAGCGAGATCCCACTCTGCACCAGTATCCATCTGAGCACAATCCTGAAATCATCACCACAATAAATGAAACAAATAAATAAGTCGTTATGATTCAATTTCGTATTAAAATAAGAATAGAACGACATGCCATCCATAAAGTTTTACCTGCAGGTTCTGCTAGGCCCACAAACGGGCAAAAATGCCCTACAGGACACAGAAGACAGCTGGTTAGGCTGTCCATGCCTTCTCTTGGGTTGTAGGTACCAGCAGGACAAGGAAACTGTGTGGCATAGCGTGTTCCTTTAGGGCAATAATGTCCTTTAGGGCACGACTGCATCACAGACACATTAGCAACTCCAAAACTCTCATCACAGTAGAAACCTGGTGAAGACATGAAAAAATAAAGCTGATTTCAAATCCTACATCTAACGTAGCATGAAACCTGCACCCATCCTCAATGTTTCTACATGATTTATAGGTTGGTAAGGAGATGTTTATAATTATCTCTTGCCCTCTTCACAGTCTGTGCAGTTGGCCTGCTTCTGCTTGTCCTGGTAGGTCCCAGAGGGGCAAAGAACTGGAGCAGGGCTTCCTGTGGGACAGTGATGACCGAGCGGACAAGGCAAAGCTAGGTCGTCAGTCTGACCAGGGGGACACCAATAACCTGTCACACAGAGGAGAAGGACAGAGAAACGTAACATAACTGTAGGAATTAAGAGGTTAGTAGAGATTAATTGAGATTTGAACTTGGATGATGGTTAATGTACAATACACCCATTAGCCATAACATTAAAACCACCTCCTTGTTTCTACACTCACTGTCCATTTTATCAGCTCCACTTACCATATAGTAGCACTTTGTAGTTCTACAATTACTGAATGTAGTCCATCTGTTTCTCTGCATACTTTTAACCTGCTTTTACGCTGTTCTTCAATGGTCAGGACCCCCACAGGACCACCACAGAGCAGATATTATTTAGGTGGTGGATCATTCTCAGCACTGCAGTGACACTGACATGGTGGTGGTGTGTTAGTGTGTGTTGTGCTGGTATGAGTGGATCAAACACAGCAGCACTGCTGGAGTTTTTAAACACCTCACTGTCACTGCTGGACTGAGAATAGTCCACCAACCAAAAATATATCCAGCCAACAGCGCCCTGTGGGCAGCGTCCTGTGACCACTGATGAAGGTCTAGAAGATGACCAACTCAAACAGCAGCAATAGATGAGCGATCGTCTCTGACTTTACATCTATAAAGTGGACCAACTAGGTAATAGAGTGGGCAGTGAGTGGACGCAATACATGGTGCAACGCTGCTGTGTCTGATCCACTCATACCAGCACAACACACACTAACACACCACCACCATGTCAGTGTCACTGCAGTGCTGAGAATGATCCACCACCTAAATAATACCTGCTCTGTGGTGGTCCTGTGGGGGTCCTGACCATTGAAGAACAGGGTGAAAGGGGGCTAACAAAGCATGTAGAGAAACAGATGGACTACAGTCAGTAATTGTAGAACTACAAAGTGCTTCTATATGGTAAGTGGAGCTGATCAAATGGACAGTGAGTGTAGAAACAAGGAGGTGGTTTTAATGTTATGGCTGATCAGTGTAAGTATAAATAACATCTAACACCACACCTTAAATTTAAGGTAAATTTACATCGATTAGTGAGGAACATACGATTGTGTTTGTCTGTTATTGGGACTTGGATCAAGATCAGACCTTATTGTATGAGTAATTAATACAGAAACACATTAAAAGAAACACTTTTCCCCAAGTACTTTCTACAAACTAAAACATCAGGGTTGCCAGTAATTACTGATACCTGGAGTAATTACTTAAATACCATGGATGTAATGACCTCCTTTATATTTACCTTCACTGCATGGTGCAGTTGGAGCCTTCAGGCCTCTGGAGTTGCAGTACTGACCAGCTGTGCAGAACCGACACTGAGAGCGACTCTGCAGGCCCGATACTGATGAGAACGTCCCCGCTGGACACGGCTCAGACTCGCTGGAGCCCTCGGCTGGTTAACACATACAGTATGGTGGTGTTTATTGGGTTATTGTTGGATATCTACAGACTGACCTGTGAGCACTGCTTACCACAATAGAAGCCTGGAGGACAGATGTCACCAGAGATGCCATCAGTCGGTTTAGATATAGCTGTTTCCCCAGAGCAGTAATAACCCGGAGCACAAGGGCCACTCGGCAGGGCCAAAGCTGTTCAGGTTTGAAGAAAAAGAAGAATAAAAATAAGTGATTTTTACTTAAGTGAATTATTTTCAGACTTGAGGAGAGTTTAGCTTGTTGGGTGCTGTGAGGTGCAGTTGTAGCTCAGTGGTTGGACTCTGGGCTCAACTGGAGGGTTGAGAGTTTGAATCCTGACTTTGTCAATCAGACACTATTAAGCATTTAAGCAAGGACCTTAAAAGTAATATGAGTAATATGCAGCATATCTGCAATGGTCTTAGGTACCGGTGGTATTGCAGAAGGCTCCTGGAGGGCAGGGCAATGGCTCTGAACTTCCCATTGGGCAGTAGTACCCCGCCTGACATCTTCCACCGGTGGAAGAGGCTGGACACAGGCAGTTGGCATTGGTGTAGTTATCCAGGTCGAAGGGTTGAGGGCTCCAAGCGGCAGAGACGCAAAACCAGCCTGGAAGAGAAAACAAATGGGCACCACTGAACTAACCAAACAATTTTGTTTGACGTGTTGTCCACATACTTTTAACTATGTAGTACATCTCATTTATCCACTATAAACTTGTTTATTTAAAGCAACTGACCAGCTTTGCATTTTCCAGACACAGCAGTCAATCTTTCCTTTTCACAGTAGTAGCCTGGTGGGCATGGCAGGCAGCTGTCCAGGCTTTGGGTCATACTCTCCGGGTTGTAGTAGCCTCTTGGGCAAGGAAACTGAGTGGCATGCCTTGTGCCTGTGAAAAATCATCCTCATATTATATAAACAAGAAAAAAAGACTTAGATATAGTCTTGGGTTGATCTTGTATCATACCATCAGGGCAGTAAAAGCCAGGAGGGCATGGAAACGCAGTGAAGTTGCTGGTGCTCTCTGGGCAGTAGTATCCAGCAAGGCAAAGACTACACCTAATTTGGCCAGTAATATTGGTGTAGGTGCCAGCCGGGCAGGGAAAAGGTGTGGCACTGGCTGCCGGACAGTAGTGACCTTGGGGACAGAGTCCGCCCTCTGTTTCAGCGCCTGCAAACACATGGTAAAGTAACACCCAGGCATAAACGCATTGTTTTGCACGTTACATGAATTAAGGGTCATACCAGTAGACGAGGCAGATCCACTCGGGCAGTAGAACCCCTCTCGGCAGGGTCCAGATGGCCTGTTTAGCCCAACGGAGCCACAAAACTGGCCTGCTGGGCACAAACTACACCCTGAGCTTTCAGAAATATGAATGCTGAAAGAAGATGCCGAGTTAGCGAGCTGTTCCGTCATCAAGTATCTTAAAAATCAGTGAAAGAGTGTTACCTGCTTGAAAATGTTCCAAGTGGGCAGGGTAGAGGTCGGCTCGTGCCCTCAGGACAGTAATGCCCTGCAGGACATGCTCCCCCCACCCCTGTGCTGAAGTTCCCATCAGGGTTCCTAAAATTGATGCCTGTAAAAGTACAAATCACACGTCAAGTCATGATGGTTTCATGTTTGGCACCATAATCATCGATACTACAGAGAAATGGATTGGATGATGTGGGGAAATCAAAGCATTCATAAAGAGACAGATGAAACTAACTTGGCATACCTGCTAGACAAAAATACCCTGACTGGCAGGGACCAGTTGGTTCCACTAGTCCCCATTCCTCACAGTACATTCCTTAAAATGATAGGTGGGTGTGATAAATACAATACCCGATGAATGCAATTAAGACTGCCAAAGAAGTTAGCATAGCAGGGGCACTGTTCTCACCAGCTGAGCACAGTGAACACTGCTCTACTTGTCTCTGTCCTGCTTTGGGGTTGTATGTGCCCGGGGGGCAGGGGAGGATATCCTCCATTTTGCCCCCTAGGCAGTAATGTCCCTCCGGACACAGCTGGACCTCCTCGCCTTCCACACAGAGCCATCCTGGAGGGCATTCGCTGCATTTAACAGCACCTGTACATACAGCACACAAAATAATAATAATAATAATAATAATAATAATAATAATAATAGTAATAATAGTAATAGTAATAGTAATAATAATAATAATAATAATAATAATAATAATTGTTATTATTATTATAATTATTATATTAATAATAATAATTAATAATAATTAGAATTAAAAACAATAATAATAAATAAAATATTTATAACAAAACAATAACAATACATATAATATTTATAACAAAATAATAATTATAAATAATAATTATATTAATAACAAAATAATTATAATAAAATAACAACAATATTACCAACAACAAAATAATAATGATAATATTTATAATATTGTTATTGTTTTATTATTAACAATAATATTATTACTAATATTAAAAATACTAATATTAGCAATAATAATATGATAATAACAAAACAACAATATTAACAACAACATAATAATAATAATAATAATGTTATTTATTATTATTATTAAAAATAATTATTATTATAACAACAATAATAAAAAAAATATTATTTTATTATTTAAAATAATAATTATATTATTATTATTATAACAATATGTACTGTATTTAAGTTAAACAGCAGCAACATAGTCGCAACAAAACAGTTTAATGTCAGTTGTAAATCTGACTGTACCTGTGGTGTTGGCGTATGTGCCGTCCGGGCAGTGCTGAGGGGAGGTGCACCCTTGTGGACAGAAATATCCCGCTGGGCACCTGTTCCCTGTAACTCCATCTTCTGGCACGGAGGTCTTAGCACCGCCGATACAAAAAAATCCTGTACGAGGTAGAATGACTAACTATTTACATCCACCTAACCTGATTACCAACTTAATTAATTATAACTGTGATTGTAGATTAGTTTACCTGCAGCACATGATCCTGTGGGCTGAGTGAGTCCGGTCCTGTTGCAGAAGAATCCAGCGGGACAGAGCGAGCAGGAGGAGACATTCTGCGCTCCTACTACATTACTCCAGGTTCCTAACGGGCAGGGGTACTGGTGTGGGTGTCTGGTGCCTTCGGGGCAGAAATAACCTGCAGGACAAACGTCTCCGGACCTGAAATTTACCTGAGGAAGTGGACATAGTATGGCATGTTGAGTTTTCCTGTAATAAACTGGTTTACATACACTTGTATGGGACATGTATACTTATAGGGCAAAAAGTATGTGGACACCTGATTCTCAGGTTGTAAGACATTCCATTATAAAACAGGCATTGATATAGGGTCAGTCCCCCTTTTCTATACTCATTTCTATGGGAATTTGTGCCCAGCAGGGGTTAATGTTGGACTAGAAGGTTCTTAATCAGCGTTTCATTTCATCCTATAGGCTTTGAGAAAGCCACAGGAGTTTCTTTACATCAATGTGGTCTAATTATGTATTTCTGACAGGGGCTCAATCATCCTGAAATAGGAAAGATCCTTCCCCAAACTGCTGCCCCCAAGCTTGAAGCATATATAATCTGTCATACCAAGAACGATAGAGAACAAAACATTGGTACTGAAGAACCTAAGCTTAAGCTAAAGACATATTTAGGGAGGAATATGGGTCAATTAGTCACTGCTGGACATCCAAATGTCCAGTATTTACACTGTGGATGTTTCAATTTCTCAGATTTACATAGTTTTTAAGACTTAGACCTAAACTACTTGGGATTATACTGTCCAGTGTTCGCTGTACTTACAGGAGTGGGAGTGTTTGCTCCTCCGATGCAGAAGAAACCAGGCTCACAGGGTCCCTGAGGCCCAGATAGACCAGGGGTGTGGCAGAACTGACCAGCGTCACATGATCCACAGTGCTGGACCTTCTCTGCTCCAGGATTAGCCATGTAGGTCCCCTTTGTAGATAGATAGATTGACAGATGAAGGGATGGATGGATGGATGGATGAATAGATAGATAGATATTAAGATAGGAGTAACAAGAGGTTGGAGAATAAATGAAGAGAGCTGAGTATTTAAGTATTATAAACACTATTACTTAATACTGACAGGAGGACATGGATGTGCGGTCAGGGTCCCAGCAGGACAGTAGTATCCTGGAGGACAGAGTGGCTGATAGGACAGGCCTGTCTGGTTGCACAGTCTTCCAGGCTTGCACTGGATGCACACACTTTGCCCTCTTTCCTAAATGAAGATAACCAAGCTATGTTAAAAACAAACAACAATGTACAACAATCCGTACTACATAAAGAACTAAACTTACTGTATGAAATGTGCCTAAGGGGCACGGCACGGGCATCGCTGCCCCGTCGAGAGAGTAATGGCCTTCCTCAGTTTGATGCTGGATAGGAGACGCAGAACCGCTGGTGCAGTAGTAACCAGCGGAGCAGCGACCGGTCGGGAAGGTAGAACCCAAACCTAAACAGTAATAACTAACAAAACAACACGTCCATAACACTTCATTTATCTTAATCAGCAGCTCTCATCCTTATGTATCATAACTAGTGAATATCAGATTGGATTTCGTCGTACCCTGCAGGACATTTGGTACATTGCTGGACGTGTTTTAAGCCAGTGCTGTTGCTGAACGTGCCCGAGGGGCAGGGCTGTGGGTGGGCAGAGCCTGGCGAGCAGAAACTGCCAGCTGGACAGAGGTCTCCAGTCTGTCCGTCAAACGGAGTCTGTGTTGATATAAAAACTGTCAATAAAAATAGTAATAAAATAGTCATATTTCCAAATCGATCATCAGGTGTTCTTACAGCTCTAGTGGACCTCTGTCTACAGTAGAATCCACCATCGCAGTCACCGGAGGGTTTCCTCCTGCCCACGCCCGTGCAGTACTTGCCCCCGTCACAAGCAGTGCATTCTGATGCCTCACGCAGGCCCAGTCGTGAGCTGTAAGTGCCCTCGACACATGGCGTCGGGGCCGTACTCCCCTCCAGACAGAAAAAACCCTGACATAAAGAAGAGGAAATCATCTGGAACTGAAATAATGCTTTTTAATAAAAAATAAATAAATAAATAATGTGTATTAGTTTTGGAGCAGAGGCTTCTTTCTTGTGTGTCAGACCCCCCGGTTGGAACCGAATCAATGATTATTTTGTCCATGTAAACCGACTCGACTATGTTTACCTCTGGGCAGACTGTAGGGGTGTGTGTTGCAACACTGGAACAGTAGTAGCTCGCTGGGCATTTCACACAAGCACCACCACCGTGACCGTGAGACTCATTCCTGAAGAATCCGGACTCACAGGGAAAAGACAGAGGATGTCCAGTTCCTGCCGGACAGTAATATCCATCAGGACAGCCCCCGGTCTAAAAGCAAAATGACAGAACTATAACATGGCACAAGTTCCTCCACAAGTACCTTATAAATGCTGCGTTACTGATGAGACTTACTGGTTCGGCTATGGGATGTTCCTGAGGCTGCTGTGAAAAGCAGTACATTCCAACTGGACACACAGCACAGTCCGAGCGCTCTCGCAGGCCCGGCTTACGACCGTAAGTGCCGTTGGGACATGGTATAGGATTCGGATTCTGCACAAATAAAACATGAATCAGTCTGAGAGTTATAGAAATACAATTTCTGGTAAAAGACTTAAGGGAATACTTACAACTCCACCACCGGGGCAGTAGAAGCCTATAGGGCAGAGAACGGCTGAGCGCTGGGGCTCCCGGTCCAGGCCCTTGGAGCACAGGAAGCCAGGAGGGCAGACCATCACCCTGAGCATGGCCTCCGCACTGGTGGTCTCGTCACTGCAGTAGTGACCAGGCAGACAAGGAAAGCATTCCTCTGAGCCCTCGTCCTTCCATGGGTACGTGTAGAAATCACAGATTTCACAGATTTTTAAAGAAAAGAGACACATTTCACATTTTCAGTAATTAAATTACACTAATAAACTGAATGATATAATAAATGGAAGCTACAGTACACAGCACAGCTACCTTAACGGTTGACTGTTCATACATTTGTGACAGAAGCACATTTAAAAAGATTTGAAGCATATATTAAGTCCACTGAATAGAAAAAAAGTGTTGTCCTTACTGAGTAACTGCCCGTCCCACACACTTTAGGGCTGACGGTAGCAGAATGAGGACAGAAGTACCCAGCTGGACACACGGAACAGTCCTCCAGCTTTTGGCCTCCTTTAAACTGCCGAAATGTTTTCCTGAACACGGAGAGAAACGTTTTCTTTTATTATTCTTAGTGAAAAATGCATTTAAATAATGAAGTGTATACTTACGGTGGGCAGGGAATAGGTTTAGAGGAACCTTCCTTGCAGAAGAACCCTTCAGGACATACGATGCAATCCTCCTTCCCATTATTGCCCAGCTTAGTACTGTACGTGCCTTTTGGGCAAGGGAACTGGGTGCCAAACATTGTACCTGGGTGAAAATGGAATGTATGTATGTATCATGTGTAATCTGGCTTTTAATTTTAATCAATTTTTAATCTTGGTTATGAAACACAGGCTACCTTCAGGGCAGTAGTGCCCCGAGCTGCATCTTCCAGACGGAACGCCTACGCCAGCCAGACAGTACCATCCTCTGGGACAGGGCCTACACTCAATCTCAGACTCCAGCCCACTGCGCTCATTCCATGTGCCAGCTGGACACTTGTGTTGAGTGGGAAACATGGTGCCAATTGGACAGTAATGCCCAGCAAAACAGGACAACGGAGGCCTCTGGATGCCACCAGTGCCTGTAATGAAGAGTGGGTATGAGTGTTGGCTGAATAAAAAAGCTTGATGGTAGAGAAAATAGAGAAGGTATACTGGCACCTCGCAGGCAGGCGTAACGCGCTGGGCACAGTTGACACTGAGAGCGGTCGGTCAGGTCTGTCCGATTGCTCAGGGTTCCAGGCGGGCAGGAGTTGGCGGGGGCGTTGGGTCGTGCCGAGCCAGGTGGACAAACAAAGCTGAAATGAGAAAGATAATCTTAAATTAATTTATCCTAAATTCCCATGCCAGGTAGAAGACTTCCTGCCTAGTCCTGTTATCAAGGACTAAATATTATCGAGAGATGTGAGATTTACCCAGGCATGCATTCAACATCCGGGGCCTTCAACGCAACCTGTGTGCAGGCTTTGCCCGGGTAGCACAACCTGCAGTCCGCCAATGAGTCCTGCCCCTCCAAGGGATTAAACGTGCCTGGCTGACAGGGCAAAGGGTCACTCATGCCCTCAGGACAGTAGAAACCCGCCGGGCACTTCAGACAATCCTTCACACCTAAAAATGTCACACCAGAGCATTTTAAAGATGGCCTAAACATTTATTAGCTTGTTTTAGAATCAAGTGATGCTCTTACTCAGAGCGCCTTGATGCGGAGTGAAGGTGCCTCGTGGGCATACGACCTCTATAACTGTGCCTGCTGGGCAGTATCTTCCACGGGCACAGAGTAAGCCTGGACCGGCAGAGCCTTAAACAAGCAAATAAAAAAGCTGAACATCCCAGAACTTTTTGAATTATGCACATTTAGACAAAAAGTAAATAGTCATTAATGGCATGAACACTATGAATCAAAGCCGTATGTAATAAATAACAATAATAAATATGCATGCATCAAATATCAAACAAAAGGAAAGAAAGGTGACGGTTGAAACAGGAACAGCAGACCAGGGAAGTTTTCCATCACCTCAGCAGCCTGACCCACATCACAAAACCCTCGACTGCAGATAAGAAGCAAGGAAACAGTTGAGGGCAGGAAATAAGAGCTCCTATAAATAAAGTTCACGTGGGTTTAAAAGTAAGTCGATCCAGAATGCGCTTGTTTGTGCAGGTTTTGATAAAATGTACAAAGTGATGATGTTCATGTTGTCTAAGGATTTCTGTAACTTCTTTTCCATGATTAAATAATTGGAAAACGCTTCTTTACATACAAAAGAGGGGAAAATACATTTCAAAAAAGACAGACAGACAGAAATTAAGACAAAAAGAAATAAAGAGAGACAGACAGACAGACAGACAGACAGACAGACAGACAGACAGACAGAAAGAAAGAAAGAAAGAAAGAAAGAAAGAAAGAAAGAAAGAAAGAAAGAAAGAAAGAAAGAAAGAAAGAAGGGAATAAAGACAGACAGACAGACAGACAGACAGACAGACAGACAGACAGACAGACAGAAATAAATAAATAAAGACAGGTAGACAGACAGAAAGAAAGAAAGACAGACAGGAATAAAGAAAGAAAAACAGGCAGACTGAAAGAAAGAAAAGAAAGAAAGAAAGAAAGAAAGACAGACAGACAGACAGACAGGAATAAAGACAGACAGACAGGAATAAAGAAAGACAGACAGTAATAAAGACAGATAGACAGACAGACAGAAAGAAGAAAGAAATGGCTACGAAGCATTCCAGATCAGTGGTAAGAGGAAGACATGTTCGCCTGTGTTAGATCAACTTTCCTTCTAATAACATTCTGTTCTAGCAGCTTCTGATTCATGGACGAGCAGTGTAAGCTGTTTCTGGATCACATCTGACCGTCTGCACAACATCGTTTAGGATATTATGACATTTTTCCACTGTTTCATGTACTTTTCAACAGGTGCCGTCAAACAACCCACATTCATACGGCCAAAGAGAATTCACAAGGACAAAGAGGTATGTTTTACAATCATTTAATCAAACCCAGGTCCCGGTTGCTGTGTAAACATTACATTTCACTGTATTGGTGTGTTAATGCATTAATAAATTTGTGATTTTACCGGCAGGACAGAAGCGACCCTCTGCGCACCTCTTACAGGCCGCCCTACTTGTCTGACCCAGTTGTCCTCCTGCAGTACCAGCTGGGCAAGGTGACCCGTGTGGCACAGCGGTGCCCTCCTCACAGTAATAACCTTGGGGGCACAGAAACTGAGAGCTGGGCCTCCGGGATATGCCCTCCAAACAGTAAAACCCTGGAGAGAATCGTACTCGTTTCAACTGCGAACTACATTTAACCCACATACAGCCAAAACTATGTGGACACCCTTTCAAATTACTAATGTGTGTATAATCATCTTTATGAAATGATCGTTGTTACTGTATTGTGTACTCTGCCCTATACACAGAGCAAACTTCACAAAGGTTTGATGAATTTGATGTGTAGGAAATCCAGTGGCCTTTAAGCTATGATACTCCCTCCACTGTACTTCACAGTAGGGAAACATTTGATGTTAATACACAGTGCCTTTAACTACAAACAGAGCACTATGGATTCAACTTGCTTAATCTATTAACCGAACATATTAACATCTGTATGTTTTATTTTTCTTTATGGTTTCTTCTATGATTGTTATTATTTTTACAGAGACAAGTTCTAACGATTCTTTCGGCCATTTGTTGTCATTCCAGCCAGCACTGCATGTTGTGCTCTTAGTAGCGTCGTTGCAGGACATCCGCTCTTACAAAAATAAGCAATTTGGGCTGAATTTAAATCAAGTGTTCAGAAATGTTTCTGTCGCCTCTATGTGTTTAATCAATGTGTGGTTGAAGGTCTTGAGAAGAGCAGGCTAAGGTGGCACCAAATCATCACATCACATTAATAGTTTATTATTATTATTATTAGAGTAGGCACACTTATGATTAAGTGAAGAAGTCTGGATGTCCTCAAACAGTTCTGTGTAACTAATCTAAACGCTGTAATGGTTTACATGGAATTGTGCGGATCTACCTGCTGGGCAGATGGCACAGTCCTTTTCTCTCTGCAGACCCTCCTTTGGCCCGTAGGTTCCGGCTGGGCATTGTATAGCAACACCTCCCACACAGAAATGTCCTGATAGAATACAAACACACAGCCGTGAGTCATAACATGCAATACCAACAACAATACTAACACTACTGAAGACTAAACAAGTGCTATGGTTGAAGGTGACATTTATAAGAGACTTGTATGTCATAACAGTCTCAAAATTTCAATGGTTTTCTTAACTGTTCCTTTTCTGTATCTGAAATTAATTATTTCACTTTTTTTTTATCTACATTGAGCTTTTTTTTTGATAATCTGCTGTCCACTGGTGTAGAAACTTCTATAATTTTATTTAACATGGCGCATGACCTTCCATCCTCTTGTTGGGCAAGTTTGACCGCACCTATTAAAATGTGTTTCTATTTTTTACACATCTAAATCAAGGCAGACCTGTTTGTTTGGTGGTTCTTGGATTACGTCTGACCACCGTGAAAATTTCCATACACTGGTGCATCTACTTTATTTCCCGGTTTGCCTCCCAATCTAGTCGTATCCAATTACCTGATCGCATTTTGCTACCTCCACTACTTCTGACCGTGGAAAGCCCCACACACCCCCTCCAACACGTGTATGAGGCGAGCTAATATGGAGATCTGTATCGTGCATGGAGAGTCATGCACCAAACTCCATCATCCCCCATCTCTGTGGAGGCGCCATCGACCAGACGGCATTCGGGCGAGCCAATTTTTGTCTGTACAGGCGCTCTCAAGTTGAGATGTCAGCTGGTGTGCTAACTTCATATTAATGTGTAACAGTGTATGTCCAACAGCTCATGGTCAGGTGTCTAGCTTGCTTTGTTCCAATCATTTACTCACTGAAGAGAAATTGAAATTCCAAGACTGTTATGAACTTTTGATTTCAAATGTATATAATAAACCCACCCAAAGGACACACGTCACAGCCAGGACCTTCTCCGTCCCTGTAAGTGCCAGGCGGGCAGGAGATGATCAGTCTGTTCCTCTGGCTAACCTGCAGCTCAGTCCTGGTCCTGGTCTGAGTTCCTTCATCTCTACAGGCTATGCTACCATTACAGATTTTACACACGCTCTGGCCCACCACGTCTGTATACTGCCCATCCGGACATGGCAGAGGCCGAGACATTCCTTTATACGGGCAGTATGTGCCTATAGATAGAGATATAAATAAAACAACAGAAACAGACAGGCAGGTCTGGGTTGGGTTGGGTAAACTAGGGTGAGAGTAAGTGATCAGATGGACTGAAGTGATGAGATACAGATACAGTCAGGTTCTTCTGTTGGGTTGAAATGAGGTGAAAGTGATCAAATGAACCTAAATTAATGATAAAGCTCAGATCTTCCTGTTTTACCTGCTGGGCACAGCTCACACTGGACGCTGCACAGAGAGGAGAAAAAGCCTTCAGGACATTCAGTGCACTGAGTTTGGGTTGGGTTTGGTTCTTCTCCAGGCCCACACTGAAATAAGAGACAGTTATTTGAGTTATATGAGTCACATGAATCAGTCAATGAATTTCATAATTTTATAAAGAATATATTAAAGGAATACCTCTTTATATTTTAGACCATGTAGACCATACAACATTAGTTTAAAATAATAATAAAACATCAACAGAACTGATTTCTTGAAAGGCTGTAAGTATACCCTCTGTTGAAATCCATTCCTGCAGACAGAACCTAAGGGACAGGGAAGGCACTGGGTGTGACCCTCCGGTGAGAACTGTCCATCTTGACATGCTGTGAGGGTTCCTGTGTCCGTGTCGCATGAGAATCCGGCGGGGCAGAGTCGGCAGTCTACACCATCCTCCGTACTTATCAATCCGGGAACGCAGCGCTGTAATGGACACGTACAGTTTTAGAACATTTAACCTGCTTTAGCTGATAAAGCTGCAGTTTACTTACATTAGTTTATACACAGTGTATGTATTTCAGTTTTATCACAGTTCTTCTAGAAATGTATTGTGGGTTTTATAAAATATCTGTGCAGACTCCGATTGAAGGATAGCATTAGCACCACTGACATTCAAACCCTGGATCATTGCATCTCTGTCATAGTGGGCATTCTTTTCTGCTGCACCACCCAAGTGACCTTAATCTAACTTGTTCCACACAGGTCTTTAATTATGCCAACAGATTTAGGTTTTAAAATACTTCACTAATTCATTTTATAGATAAATTAAAAACTAAATTTAGTAGGCAGAATAAGTTCCACTAATATAATTGAAATGCGATATTTGTTCATATAACCTAAATATGATATTAAATGTACTGTCCACATTTTTCCTTGATGACCTCTGGTGATGTCAGTAGCACAAAATATGTGTAGTGCAATTTTACAAATTAAAGAGCCCTAAAGCACTTTTCAGGAAAAATCTGGCAAGCTTCAAGGCATAAACTACATGTCTTTACTTCATCTGAATGTGCCACATCCATTTGAAAGTGTATTAGCAAATCTAAATTTGTATAACATATTATCACATATACTGTATTATACACAATAACATTCATACACAGGTTATTTACCTGGCAGTCCTGAATGCTGCTTCTCCCGGGATGAAGATTGTGCGTGCCTGGTGGGCATTTTCTGGGTGCAGATACATTCCCGAAGCAACTGGTAAACAATGCAAGCAAACACCCCTAGTATATCTTTCAAAAACAGTAATAATAATAAAAAATACATAAACACAATCCTATTTAATTCAACACTTACTAGAAGCCTGCCGGGCATTCCAAGCAAAGCTCTGATGAAAAGTAGGAGCCCTCGGGACACAGTGTGACGTGAGTTAGGTTACAGTGGCTCATACAGTCGAAACTAGCCGCCCTTACGTCTTCTCCTGCGCCATATAAATCATACACAGAGTATATACCAATATACATTCAATATTTAAACCAGCTTTGTAGCATGCTACTAGAGCCTACCTGATACCAGGATATTACATATCGTTAGGTGTTCAGTCCACGCGTGGTAGAAGAGAAGGACGCCAAACCATCGGTACATGGCGAAGAGCATCCAAACAAAGTGTTTACTGGGTCTTCTCTGCTGCACAGACAAGCAGACCTACTGGGTTTATTGGCAAACAGAGGCCTCAATAATTGAAAGTGAAATACAAACCGTGCAACTTGATTCCTACAGCGGCCATTCAGGCACCCACTGGGGTTTGGGGGGGGGCATCTAGAATGACTGTTTAATCTCACAGGATGGATGTTGATCTACACAGCAGATCTATTTATTATATTTCTTGTGTTTTATAGCCACATGTTATATGTTATAATTATGAATACACAAACACCGGGTGCAACATGTTACATAACGTATTAATATGTGCATTATTTATTTAACAGTAAAACAGTGTCAGTATGTCGGTATGTTTGTGAATACTGGCATGGATTGGTTTAGCTCGACGTGTAAAAGACACAGGAAAAAATAGAAAATTTGAAATGTGAAAATGTGTTCTGTGGTAACGTTTAGGCAGGATGTTTCCTGTTTGTCACTTTACCACTAACAGTTGGCACTTCAAGGCATCAGGTGCAACTCGATTAAGTGGCACAAAGACTCAGAGGTTTTTTTACAGAGATTAAATGCTGTATCTAGACAAAGCTAAGGTCAGAATGTATAAAAATGGACATGGACAACACATATTGCCAACAGTATGTTGCGCCACCTCTACTTGAGTTTGATTGGCTATGTCTGAGAAGAAGGTGAAAGATTTGCAATGGCTTGGCATGCCGTCCAGGGCATTCCTGCTTTGTCCTTATTGACCAGGATAAAGCAGTTGACTAATTTTATCCAAGTAAGTGTTGTGGTATGCTGGACTGGACTTCAGATAGAAGCAGCAGAGAGGGATCAGTCAGTCAGACTCCTGACTCTTGAATGTGGACAATTTTTGTACCTAATTTCAGGCCAGTTTTGGGTGTTAATTTGGAAGCAGGTGCTTCTTTGCAAGACTTAAACAGTTACAGTGATGAAGATGTGCAGATCCTTGACAAGGAGGAACACTGGTTTGAACGTGGAGTCAAAGAGGTCATCTATGTGAAGAGGGAACGACCATCTCTGAACCGGGGAGGGGGCCTGAAAGTACATCTCTCACAATCTTACAACGCTTTACCCCAATCATGTGTGAAAGACACACATGACCATTGTAATTAATGGTCATTGTAAATTTCATATGGACCTGATCACCAGTTCCATTGTTATGCAATGGGCAGTGATCAGTCGTTATGCATATCAACTGCATATAAGGTTGGGGTATTCAACACCAGCTCAGACTGAAGAAGTCATTCGGATTGAGTGACGAAACGTATCTCTACAACAAACTTGTGTCCAGATGAACTGATTCAACTTTGTGAATTTGTGTACCTGGATTATTGAGCATGCATCAACAGATTAAACAGTTACAGTTATTTGGGTGTACGAGTACGAGTTCCAGGTATTCAGTCACAAAAGATGATCAGCTGCAAAAATTATGAAAATCTCCAAACTGTCCTGAGCTACAGTGCACATAATTTTAAACTTGAACTGTATTTAAGGTCGCTGGTTCAAGCCCCACCACCGCCAGGTTGCTGCTGCTTGGCCCTTGAGCAAGGCCCTTAACTCTCAATTGCTTAGACAGTATACTCTCACTGTACAGTAAGTCGTTTTGGAAAAACACATCTGCTAAATGCGAAAATGTGAATTCTGTTCTGTTTCATGTTGCAGCTCGTCTTCATTTCCTTGCATTTCCTGGAGGCGTTTCAGCTAAAAGTGTTCAACCACAGAAGTAGGAGCATTTTTGTTGTCTAACTCAAAAAAGTCCTACACATTCAGCTTGTGAACAGTTTACTTTAAATACAGGTGCATTTAAAGGGGCAGAAACCTAAAACCTTTTTGTGAGGATCATGTCGCTGTTTCTGACTCTGGTGACTCTGCTGCTTCAGTTTGATATCTATGGTAATTAATATAATTTTATTTTTACAAATTATTTTTATACATTTTTGCTATTTTTGGTGGGCATTTATGGATAAATAATTATTCAAATAAAACAATATATGCAGTTTTTTTCTTTTGAGAATGAATTTCACATTTAAGTTCTTTCACAGGGTCATTGCGGCTCATCTGAAAATCTCCTGGGTCACAAACATACATAAAGCAAATTGAATTATTAATTTGGTGCTGTAATTTGGAGGTATAAGGAGTTTTTCTTTTTTGGCACATTTGGCATATCCATTTAATTCATTTTTAGGGATTTTAATTGACTACAACTCAATACTTTTCTTTGCCCATATAAATAGAACTATTTTGAATGAACTCAATACAGGTAAGTCGAACAAGGTTTCACACCAAGTTTAAAGGAAATATGTCTGGATGGTTTGGTGTAACTGCTGGACCATGAGAGACACTGTTCATGGATATAGTGACTGCAGTGCAAGAAAGAAACCCCCTGTTCCAAAATGAGCATCTTAACAATTGGCTGAAGTTAGAACTGGTTTCTTGGTCCTCTTAATGTTTCTTCCTTGAAATGTTTGGGGAATTTGTGTTTGCCACCTTCAGTCTTGGCTGGCTCATTGTGTAGTTTGGACCTAGATTTATGTAATGCTGCATCGAGACCATGTTTTATTGTAAACCCTCAGCCACAGTGGACCTTTGCAGATAAGATATGATACTAGGGTCAGGGGGCACGACCACAGAAATACAAGCCCAGACTTTGCAGGAACAAATGAATTTGAATGCAATGAATAATTATTGTGAATGATTATTTTATTTATAACTGTTTTTAATAGATGCTGTAAGCAGAGACACTACCAGAAGACCTGAAGTAATCAAAGCAATACTAGGCGAGCCTGTTTCGTTAGACTGCACCTACAACTGCTCGTCCGGGTTTGTTCGTGGTGAATGGAAATGGGAGGACATGACGCGGTGTCGCACCTGTCACTGGGTCATTAATCATAAAAACAAAAGTGAGGACATGTGCACTGTGAACCTGTACACAGCTAATCTGACCCTGGAACAAACCCACTATAACTACTCGTGTGTTTCTGTGATGAGCGATCACCAAGATCTGCCTCATAAAACAGAGCGACTCATATCGCTGCAGGTTCTAGGTATGAAACTCCATCTCTAGGTTCATAATATCAAGAACAGGTTGATCTGTGGTGTTCATTTGAACTAATCAATGATCTTGTCTCTCGCAGATACGACCACATCATCTGTCACCCCTTCTGAAGGTAGGTTGAACAAGATTCTCTCTATTTGGCTGCGCCATGAGGCCAAAAGTATATAGACATCTGACCATGAGCTTGTTGGACATCCCATTCATCAGCATTTACAGTATGTGCTGTTTGCCACCCTGAGTGAAAATGAAAAGCCTCAAACCTTCTAAAAACAGCTTTTCACAGGAGTTCAGAGTGTGTCTGTGGGAATATTTTGTAACAGTTGTACTTAAAACAGATATAAATTGACCACTAGGTTATTTATTGTTTTAGAATTAAGGTTCTTACCTTCAGTAATCAGCAGTAAATAGCACATCGATTTAGTGTGACTGGTGGAAATTGGGTACAAACAGAGCACATAAAAATTTACTCAAAATGCTGGTTAAAAAATGGTTTTGTATTTTAAAAGTATAGAAACTTTCACTGTATAAACAAGCATGTACAATAATTGTTTAAATATTAATAATATATTGATAATATTATGTATTACAAAACTTAAAAGTACTCAATAATACTAATTTTTTTTTTTTTATACTATTTCGTAGCATTAGTTGTGCACCTTACATTTATCAGATGTCTGCCAACAATAAATGATGCTACAGATAAGTATTGATAAAAGGAATAGGATAGTGGGACCAAGCCATGATGATCTAAGATGTATGATATATGAATTCAGTTAGACCAAACACTCACATATGTTTGCTTGTTAAACAATTACTAGAAGGTATTTTACATGTCATAAAATGGCACTTCTATGATTTCCAGATGTGTCCTTGAAACTGGAGATTCAGAATGGAGTACAGGAGGATTATATTGTTGAAGGTTTGTCATTGCATTCCATCAAAGTGGCAGCGGGAACCCGACTACAAGTGAAATGTATTTCCACTGATACACACTGTGAGATCCAGTGGATGAGCGATAATGAAAACCTTACAAAGACCAGAAGCGGTGCGCTGCTACAGTGGGGTGAGATTCAGGAGGAAGATGGAGGAAGGTATACGTGCATAACCAACCAGCTTTGTTCCAGTCGCCACATCACTGTAGAGCTAGATGTTATTACAGAGGGTGAGTGAGCTTTTCTAAATGAAAGTTCATTTTCAGCACATATTTTATTGAGGATAATGCAAAGCTGCAAATCTAGGCAAATTATTTATATAATTGTCCATGTCATGGTCAGGAATACAGTATAATTAATGCTGGTGGTTGACAATGGTGGTTAATTAGGGTACACATGCTGTACGTACATATGGGCAGCATAAATACCCAAGTGACTTTATTAAGACCCAGATGGTTATGCATCTTCAAATAGGCAAGGTGTAGCAAATACCCATAGTACCAACCAAAAGTGGTCCAAGGAGCAGCAAACCTGAACTCACGACAAGGTTTTGGGGGTCAAGACTCACTGATACCAGAGTACATGAAAACTAGTTTAGTATGGACCAACAGAAGTGCTCATGTTGATCAAATTGCAGATTATTTTTACACTGCTGATGAGGTGAATGTGGCACGACACAGTGCATGGAACACTTACAGTATATGTATGGGGCTGAGCACTCACAGTCCACTGAGTCTCTGTTTCCTGTCAAAAGCACATACAGGCATTGGAACTAAACATTGGAGCTATAAAAACAGGTCATGTGGTCCAACGGTCAGGCAGATGTGCGTCATTTACCCGGGAAGAATAAGCACCAGAGTTTACTGTAGAATGCCTGATTTAGCTTACAGCTCTACACAAAACCTTTCCTGCGTTTTATTAGGTGATAGGTGAAAGTGAAATTTGGAAGCCTTGCTAGACATGAAGCCACCAGTACTGACTGACATTAAAAATGTAATTGTTACATAGAAACAACATTACTGACTCTGTGTCTCTGAGATGCATCCTGGAATAAAAATGACTTATGCAACACACTGTTGTTCAACACAGATGAATTTGTCTGGATCAAGGCTTTAGCAGCTGTGACACTCTTTGCAGCGACTGTGGTGATAATTGTGCTGATGTATCTGTGCTGCAAAAATAGGTGCACTGTGTCTGAGACAGAAGAATCAGATACTGCAATCTATGCCAAGTGAGTTTTTTTTTTTAAGTACAATTTATACATTTTAATCATGGTAACAATAGTGTATAAATTAGTGAACAGTTTCTGATACCAGGACACGGTTAGCTTTATATTTTTTGGCTAAAGCATCGATGCTCACCTTCACTGAATCGAATTTTGCTTTTATTATTGCTTGCTATTATTTGCAATAAATAAGTACTAATTGGAGACGGCACAGTGGCTCAGTGGGTAGCACTGTCGCCTCACAGCAAGAAGGTCCTGGGTTCTGATACATGCATTACTATGTTACTGTCACTACAGTTATCTGCTCAGTGGTTGTATTTTAGGGGTCTTTTCCATTGATTGAGGATGTAATGGGGTGTACAAAATTACATCTACAGTACAATTTATCATTTAACTATTTACACAAACCAATGTTGCCACTCCTCAGAACTCTTTATTCATCAATGAGCTTTATATTTAAAATTTAAAATACTATTTTGCCTTTTATATTTAAAATTTACATACTATTTTGCCTTTTCTTTAAGCATGAGAACCAATAAAGAAGGAATGACCCAAAAGCCTACAGCGCAAGGTCAGTTTTACCTCCATTAGCATATTTATTTAAGCAAAAAAAAAGTTTGCATTTTTATGAGTCAGTGTCTAAACGTTTATTTTTCATTTAGATTGCCAAAGTGATCATGAGGTCCCGTATGCTGACATTGTGATCTCTGTACGAGGATCCAGCATCCCAGAACTCATGGGCCTCCACAGCCAGGCTCCAGGAGACCACAGACTTGTAAGAAAAAATACTTCATTAAGGTCTTCAGTGTTTCAATGTTAATGGGTAGTATGAGCATTATGGGTCGGTCAGCAAGCTGGCCATAATCTTCAACACAAATCTGATATATTTCATTTCAAGATTTACATTTTATGACCTTGTGATTTATTAAATATTGAGTTCTGTTTTTGTGTGTGTGCAGAAATGGGGGGAGGAGGCCACAGGAGGATCTCGTCTGCAGGCTTGTCGCTCTGCTGACAGACTCCATGTTCATCCCAAGGAGGTCAGCAGGAAATTAAGCACAACCTCCGAATATGCCATCATCACCTACTCTACTGAGGCACTTACATAATTTAATTATTTGATTATTTTTTGTTCATTTTTATCCTTCAAGTGTACGTATATGTTCACTGCATATTATATGTGATAAATATCAGCAAAAACTATGTATTTATATTGCACCTTCAAGATCATATGACATTATATTTTGGTGAATTACAATTCCTCTCCCAGCATCAGCATTAAGGTGTTTAAAAATCTCAACAACACTGGTGTATCTGTGTCCACTTTTACTGGTACTGGTACTGTCATTACCACAGTATTGTCACTGCAGTGCTGAAAATGTTCCAACACCCAAACACCAAAGTCATCTGAGTACATGGGTTCACTAAGTGTACAAAGTGTGGGCTACAGTCAGTAATCGTATATCAACATACTGTATTTTATCTGTCTGGTTGGTGTATTATATGAAAGATACTTTATATTTGTGTGTGCTTGTGAACTGCTTGTATTTGTAAACTGAAAGTAGATGCACTCGCATAAAGTATATTTAAAAGAAAGGGTATTAAATACTTTTAATAAATAAATTAAGTGTAAAATTCTGTCATACAATATTATCGAGAGCTCAAAATTGCTTTTTGCTGATGTTAATAAAAATTTGTATTTTGAGTTTTGCGTTTATTATTGCTATTATTTGCAACTAATAAATAGTAATTAAGCAAAGTTCCTGTGAAACAGGAAAGACTCTGTCGGTAGGAATTGGCAAGTAAATTAGAAAAAATTAAATTTGGAACTGAAGTTAACACAAGACCCTAATCAAAATGAAGTATTTTCAAGTATTAGGGCAAGCCGTAGCCTAGTGGTTAAGGCACAGTAATCCAAAGGTTGCTGGTTCAAGCACCACCACTGCTAGGTTGCTGCTGTTGGGCACGGCCCTTAACCCTCAGTTGACTGTATACTGTAACTGTAATGTAAGTCATCTGCTAAATGCCGAAAATGTAAATGTAAGTATTTACTGAAGTGAATAAATGTAATTATTCATCCTGCATTATCAATTCATATCTACAGCTGCTCAGGTGGCAGCTTTGCCTCACAGGTTCGAGGCTGAGTGGCTGTATGAGCAACGATTGGCCGGTTGCTCAGTTGGGGGGTGGGACAAAGAACCGGATGTGGGTATTTCTCTGTCAGAATGCGATTACGACCTCTGCCGGCTGATTAGAGGCGCCTGTACAAGAGATGAGGAAGAGTGCCCTGAGGGTGTGTCTCTCCGCATGCAACGCTAGGTGGTGGCAAACTCATCAATGTGTGGGTGGCAAAAATGCATCCGGCTGCTGCCCATGTTTCGGAGGGGTTATGGGTTAGCTTTCATCTCCTCAGTCAGGGCGGGGTTCGGCATAGACAGCGAGGAAGCACGATGCAATTTGAACAATTGGATGTGCTAAAAGGGGGAGAAAAAGGGGTGAAAAATTCATATCTACAAATGTTTAATTGTTTGAGGGCGGTTATACACACAGTTGTTAGCCATGGCCTTTTCAAAAAGGGGTTATTTATTGCAGTCACACTACAGTATCTATCAGGAGCTTCTGGATACGGGGAGAAAAGTTAATATATGCAAAATACGCAAACATAGAGACATGGAAGAACATGGAGAGAACATGCTTAACTCGTCAGTCATTAACCAGAGATCAGAATTGAATTTGCTCAAAGAATTTGTTATATTATTATTATTATTATTATTGTTGTTTTGTTGTTGTTATATTTGTATAGTGTGCTTGTGCTAGTGTGTTTTAATCATCTTCAGTGATTTTTAGTTAAGCTGTTTAACAGGCAACATGTAGTGAGGGCCCCTTAAAATATTACACTGTTTATAAGTAAGTACATGAGTGAACGTGTGTATAAAGATAGATAAATAAAAAATAAAAAAACTGTTTAATTAGATTTAAGCAGATTACTTTAGCCACAAAGCTCAAAGCTAAACAGAAGGCGGAGAATTGTCCCTCTCCGTCCTCCGTAGTTCAAAGAGGAAAAGCTGTTTGTCGGTTGCTTAGCAACGATTGGCACCGAGTGGAAGTTTTGCTGAAACGGTGAGTGTTCAAGTGCTCATATACTAATTATTACTAAATAAATAACAATAAACTACAGGTCATCATTCACAAATTAATTAAATTTAATTAAATATAGATTGAATTAAATAGAATGTTAATACCCAGCAAACACACACATTCACACTTTGCTGAACGTTGTATTGAAGTCGGGTATCTATAACACGTAACATCCATTTGTTTACAACGTCGCAAATATGTTTTAATCCCTTAATTTCCCTAAATAAAGTATCTGTCTGTCTATAAGTTTGTCTGTCTATCCGTCTGTATGTCTATCTCTCTGTCTGTGTGTCTGTCTATCAGTCTGTCACTGTCAGATATACAGTGAAGCCCGAAATTATTCATACCCCTGGCAAATTTTGACTTAAAGTTACTTTTATTCAACCAGCAATTTTTTTTTTGGACCGGAAATGACACAGGCGTCTCCCAGAAGATAATAAGACGATGTACAAGAGGCATCATTATGGAAAAAAATATTTCTCAGCTTTTATTTACATTTGAACAAAAAGTGGCATGTCCAAAATTATTCATACCCTTCTCAATAATTAATAGAAAAGCCTTTATTGGCTATTACAGCAATCAAACGCTTCCTATAATTGCTGACCAGCTTTTTGCATGTCTCCACTGGTATTTTTGCCCATTCATCTTTAGCGATGAGCTCCAACTCTTTCAGGTTGGAGGGTCTCCTTGCCATCACCCTGATCTTTAGCTCCCTCCACAGATTCTCAATTGGATTCAAGTCAGGACTCTGGCTGGGCCACTGCAAAATGTTAATGTTTTTGTCCGCTAACCATTTCTTCACCACTTTTGCTGTGTGTTTTGGGTCGTTGTCGTGCTGAAATGTCCACTGGTGCCCAAGGCCAAGTTTTTCTGCAGACTGCCTGATGTTGTTGTTGAGAATCTTGATGTATTGATCTTTTTTCATGATGCCGTTTACTGTGATTAGGTTCCCTGGTCCATTGGCTGAAAAACACCCCCAAATCATTAGGTTCCCACCACCATGTTTGACAGTGGGGATGGTGTTCTTAGGGTTGAAGGCTTCTCCTTTTTTACGCCAAATGAAGGATACATCATTGTGGCCAAACAATTCAATTTTTGTTTCATCTGACCATAAAACAGAAGACCAGAAGTCTTCTTCTTTGTCCAGATGAGCATTTGCAAAGGCCAAGCGAGCTTTTGTGTGCCTTTTCTGGAGAAGTGGCGTCCTCCTTGGTCTGCGTCCGTGGAACCCAGCAGTGTGCAGTGTCCGTTGGACTGTCTGCCTTGAGACGTTGCCACCAGCAGAGCCCAGATTCACCAGTATGGCCTTGGTGGTGATCCTTGGATTCTTTTTCACCTCTCTCACTATCCTCCTGGCCAGCACAGGTGTCACTTTTGGCTTCCGACCACGTCCTCTGAGATTTTCCACAGTGCGGAATGTCTTGTATTTTTTAATAATACTTTGCACTGTAGCCACTGGAACTTGAAAACATTTAGATATGGCCTTATAGCCCTTTCCTGACTTGTGAGCTGCCACAATGCACAGCCACAGGTCCTTAGTGAGCTCCTTTGTCTTAGCCATGACTGTCCACAAACCAACTGCAGAGAGTTGCTGTTTTTTACCTGTTGAGTTGATTAAAACAGCTGTTCCCAATGAATCAGGGTAATTAGGATGCTTTAGAACAGCTTGGACTATTTGGAATGGTATAGAACTTTGGATTTTCCCATAGACTGTGACAGTTTGCAAAGGGTATGAATAATTTTGGACATGCCACTTTTTGTTCAAATGTAAATAAAAGCTGGGAAATATTTTTTTCCATAATGATGCCTCTTGTACATCGTCTTATTATCTTCTGGAAGACACCTGTGTCATTTCTGGTCAAAAAAAAAATTGCTGGTTGAATAAAAGTAACTTTAAGTCAAAATTTGCCAGGGGTATGAATAATTTCGGGCTTCACTGTATATACATCTGTATGTCTGTGTATCAGTTTGTCTGTCTATCCGTCAGTCTGTCGGTCTATCTGTCTGTTTATCTGTCTGTCTGTCTGTCTGTCTATCTATCTGTCTGTCTGTGTGTCTATCTATCTATATAGCTATCTGTCTGTCTGTGTATCAGTTTGTCTGTCTATCCGTCAGTCTGTCTATCTGTCTGTCTGTGTGTCTATCTCTCTGTCTGTGTGTCTGTCTATCAGTCTGTCACTGTCAGATATATATACATCTGTCTGTCTGTGTATCAGTTTGTCTGTCTATCCGTCAGTCTGTCGGTCTATCTGTCTGTTTATCTGTCTGTCTGTCTGTCTATCTGTCTGTCTGTGTGTCTATCTATCTATATAGCTATCTGTCTGTCTGTGTATCAGTTTGTCTGTCTATCCGTCAGTCTGTCGGTCTATCTGTCCGTTTATCTGTCTGTCTGTGTGTCTATCTGTCTGTCTATCTTTCTGTCTGTCTGTGTGTCTATCTATCTATATAGCTATCTGCCTGTCTGTCTATCAGTTTGTCTGTCTATCCGTCAGTCTGTCGGTCTATCTGTCTGTCTGTCTGTCTGTGTGTGTGTCTATCTGTCTATATAGCTATCTGTCTGTATGTATCTATTGCATCCCCTGGTCACAACTAGGGATGCCAATGTTGCCATTTTCCTTGAACCGATAACCGACTGTCATTATTTGACGATTAACTGATAACCGACAAGCTTATAGCATCCCAGAATATAAAACACATCACTGAGCTTCATACACTATATGGACAAAACTTTTGGGACACCCCTTCTGTTTTGTATTTATGTGTTTCAGCCACAACAGTTGCTAACAGGTGTAATAAATCCAACTTTGCAGAAACAGTTTAGGGAAGGTTCCTTCCTGTTCCAGCATGACTGTTCCTCTGTGCACAAAGTAAGCTCTATAAAGACATTAAAAAAAAATCAGTCAGCCGCACTGAACAGCTTTGGAATGAACTGGAATATCAACTGAGGCTTTCTTGACCAGAAGAGTGGCTGTTGTTCTAGCTAAACAAATCACATATAGATCACTATATTTGAATACCATTTGTTTTTTAAATTGGACGTCCAACAAGCTCATGGTCAGGTGTCCAAATACTTTTGGCCATATAGTGTATCAAAGCAACACAATGTTATATTACTGAAGTATATCAGTAATGTAGAACGGCAAGAGGAACATAAACACCGTGAGCAGAACTAGTTCAGCTTTCAGTGTGTAGATTTTATACAGTCAGTAACGAACTGCTCATTACTAACACTTACCAAACATGCTAATGTTATCATAATGAATAAATATGCAGTCTTTGTCGAAATTCTTAGTGGATAAAGAAATTAATTAATTATTCGTTTAGCCATCAGGCTCAGTAATGTCATGTCATATCTCCTTTTCTAAAGTGACCCAACTCATCGAAGTAGATCATCGGACAAATGGCAGTGCCTTTTTCAAACACCAGCCTAAGAGTTCCTAGTGGGTTTGGAAACATCCTGGAAGGGCTTGCCAGAGAAGTACTGCGAGAGCAACCTGCAGACATCCCCACCTTCGCAGCCGGCTACTTCACAGCACTTCTTCAAAAAAGAGAGGGTAATTTGCATCAAAATTTTATTCACTGTCAACTGAAAAGGCCCTTTTTGTTCCACCATGGTTGCCCCATGCACAAACTAAACATTAAGGATAGATTTGGTCTTGGGTTTGACAACATTGATACCATAGACACACATAAATGTTGTAAAAAGCTTTTCTAGAAGAAAGCAGGCTGTCTTATCTGCAAATAGTTTGGGAATGGGATGTCCAACAACTCATGATCAGGTGTCCACATACTTTTGGTCTTAATGTTTAGCTCTACTAGGTCACACATTTAATGAAGTAAGTTATTGGAAAGATTTCCTCCTGACTTTATTAAAAGTTGCTGTACAGTCTGACACATTCTCTGCCAGTGTTTGTCTGTGTAGATTCATTCCTGCCAGCTTGGGTTTGTGCACTTGATATCAATACGAACGAATAGTGATAAAAATACATTTTCTTTGCTTCAGAAAGTGGCCTAGATCCAGCTGAATGGGGTGCCCAGCTGGAGGACCGATTCTACAATAATAACGCTTTCAGGGTGAGGTGAAAACAGTTCTGAAAATTAAATAGTTCTTAAATATCTTAACACAAGCTCAATCCAGCTTAATGTGTTTTCATTTCTTTTCCTAACAGGCTTCAGTAAAGCAGGAAAACTTCGGTTCTGTCAAACAAAGTGAAAGTCCTGTAAACAGGTGAGTCTGATTTGACCTGATTCATCAGACAGAAGAAGTGAAATCATTTGTTACTCTAAAAGGAGTAAAAATAAGAGATGGACAGAATATAAATAATAAAATATAATTCATTTACCTTGCTTTACACATAGGGACACAATCATGCTGGAACAGGAAAGGGTTGTTACAAAGGTGGGAGCATAATAGTGATTTAATACACCTGTTACCAATGGGTGTGGCTGAAACACCTGAACTCAATAATTAAAATAGGTACCCAGATAGTTTGGACATATACATTGTATGTGCAAAAGTATTGGGACACCCCTTTTAATTTTGAATGTGTTTCAGCCATATATAATGTGTAAATAATGTGTTTCAGCCACAATTGCTAATGTGTAATAAATCAAAGCTTTAGGGAAGTTTAGGGAAGGCCTTTTCCTTATAGATCTTTTAAGGTCTATAAGGACATGAAGAAAAGCTCAGTTTAAAGAAACTCCAGTATTCAGCACAGAGCCCTGACTGAATTCCCACTAAACAGCTTTGGAATAAACTGGAACATCAACAGAGGCTTTCCTGGGCAACATCAGTGTCCAGCCATACACATGCTCTTTTGACTGAATGGGCACAAATTCTCACAGACACACTTCAATGTCTTGTGAGAAGCCTTCACAGAGGAGTGCTGTTGTTATAGCTGAAAAGATCACATAGACGTCACTCTATAATAGGATGTGGGGTGTCCAACAAGATCAAGGTCAGGTGTCCAAATACTTTTGGCCATAAATATAGTGTAGAAAAGTAAAAAAACAAACAAACAAAAAAACAAACATCACATTAAAAACGTAGACACTTAAATACCAGACAATGGTATTTTAAATTAGGATAAATAAAGAGATGCAGTACCTAGATTACATGTAGAATAAATATTAGTGTTCCATATCAGCACATCAGGTGGTAATTTATTATTAAAGTGGTGGTTGTTTTTGCCTACACAATGAGTCACTCTTAATTACAGCTTAATTGTCCTTATACGTACTTGTCACTTTCAGAGACAAAGCTGGATCTACTGAACATAATGAAGATAAAACATTCCCATCACCTCAGATCTCCTCACCTTTGTCTAAGACCCTTGATGCCTCTGAGGACATCGTGGAACCACAAAGCAACATGCTGGAAAAGAAAACAGATGATTATTCAGGAGAGACTGAACCTGAGTTCTCATACAGGGGAACTGCTGATATTGACATATGTGCACAGGAGCTGAACACCAAGGAGCAAACACCAAGAAATTTGGAGAGTTATTTTGATGAAGAAAATGATACAGTAGAGAATGAAATCTGTGCATCAGAGCTAAATCCTATGCCCTTATCGACGTATCACGGACTGGCAGATGTAGATGTGTGTGGTGAAGATCTACAGCCTGATTTATCAGTAAATGAACACAATAAAGCCAGCAGAGACATGACTGAAGTGAGTTTTACTCAAGTTTCAGAAAGTCCAGAGCATTTTCTGGTTGAGGAGGAATCTCAAGATGACCTAGATACAGATGATGAATTTTGTCTGCCTGGCGCTGAGATTTCAGCACCTATTAAAGATGCTGCCCAAGAACTACATGATACTGATAAGACAGATACTTCCACAGTAGAGGAGGAGGGTAAAATTAATGCTGCTAAACCAAAAAATGAGCAGCTACAAGTAAAGGAACCATCAGAAATCAATGATATTTTAGAATCATTTGATGAAATGAGTACAGATGAAGTATTGGGGGCTGAAATCCAAGAAGTGAAAGATGTTTTGGCAGAAACTGAGGCCATGATTGAATTATCATCATCTAATCTGGAAAACCTAGAGGATAGCAGCAGCAATGCCAATACAGACATTCAGAATTTTGAAAATACCACAATTGTTGACGGTGATTGGATCCACCAAAGTGAAGACATTCATGAGGGTGACTGTGAGGCTAACTTGCAAGAACAAGAGAAAATTGTTGACAAACCAACTGACTCTCAAGACACTTTAAAAACCACCCCTGATGATTCAATGGGGATATCTAAAGGGCTGGCTGACAGCAATCTCAGTGACTCTATAAACATGGATGTTCAACAAGATGACACAAAGACATCTCAGCACGATGTATCTGAGTTTGAGGACACCTTTGAAGCAGGCAGCCTGAGTGAGGTTGTTGTAAAGGAGGACCGTTTGTTTCACAGTATACCCACCCAGGTTCCTGGAGGAGCTCTCACCGAGCCTGCATCAGGGGAAACCAATGATCCAAATGAGACTCAGATAAAGGAAGAGCATTTGTTTCACAGTGTATCCACTGAGGAATCCACACCAGCTTCACGCGTACTACACGAAGAAAATACTGACCTGAAGGACAACCATTTGTTTCACACTATACCCAGTAATGATTACGACATACCTTCTCTTAAATCTAAATCAGTAGAAACTGATGAAGAAAATAACGACCTAAACGAGACAGAGACGGTAAATGACGATAAGTTTCACACTTTACCCACTCATGTTTCTGGAGGAGCTTCTCATGGGCCTACAGCTTTTGAAACTGAAGAGGACACTGAAGTCACCTATGAAGAATGTGCAGCAGATTCACCAATAGGTCAAGATTATAAAGAGTCTAGACTTCAAGAGGACATCAGTCGTGAGGTTATACTTGAAAACAAGGACAAGGAGCTGGACCAGCAGGTAGGGGAAAGAACCTAAAGGTAGACGTTTAAGGTTTGTGTACAGCCCCAAATTCTAGTCCACACCCCTGTCTTTAGATATTGATGTTATGTTATGAGGGTTGGGTCATACTGTGTGTGTGTCGGGGAGTGGTTGTGGCAGTCATGTAGCAATTTATTTAGGGTCTAGTTTAGAGTGGACAGAAGGTGGGCACTCATTGTTATTCATTACACTCGGGTTATGGCAAAAGCTACAGCACAACCTGCATTTATCAACCTGTAGTGGGAGCAGTAATCAGGATTTTACCATAAAAAATATATATTGCACTCTATTTAGTTGCTGTTATTCCAGATTTGTAAGTCCAAATAAATCTGAATCAATAAAAATGGTTTTACAGAAAGGAAACTTGAGTATAAATATTTAATTCACATTTGTAAAACTGGTTTCCAGCAACCTATATATAAGCAAAGTAATCCATAAATCCGTCTTTAGCTTCAGCTAAGGTCAGTGTTCTTGACCCCACAATACTAAAAAGACTAAGTTAAAATGAGATTCCTTCTAGTGTCTTGTTTTCTTTAATTCTATGCTGCCACTTTGTCAAATCATTGGTACCACAACACCACCACCACCACCTACTTTCATGTATTCATGATGACAAATATTAGATTCATTTCAAAGCTCTTAAACTTAAAAGGAACGACGTTGCTGTGCGGCACCCACTCCACCAGCCATCCCCCCCTAAATTAGGAAACATTTTTGGTCAATAAAAACTGCAACAGGCAACCTTATCCTAAATCTGGGCTGTCCCAGTTTTGTCCTGGGTTAACATTTAAAAATAAAAACCTCAAGGACATCTCTGATCAACAGCAAGGTGCCGCCATTCTGGTCTCTAGAGAAAGGTGATTGAAGACGCCCCTGAAATAGCCGAATTTCTGGGTAACAGACTGCAGCCTTCAGACGCTTGGGTCAAAATATTTCAGTGCTGCGCACAGTACAGCTCTCTTATACCATGAATTTACTGATTCATCCTAGTTCTGTCATGCTGGACAGTAGTTCTTAACCTTTGTGACATGGTGTCCAGGGGCTGCAAGAGTAATTCTGTAATTTCATTGCAGAGAATCCAAAAATATTATTATATCCTTAAAAAACACAGAAAGAACAAGTAGGTAATTATGCTCCATCCACTTGTGAATTGTTGTTTATTTTTTTCATCTGCTTTACACTAGTCAGGGTAGCGGCAGGTCCGGTTCTACCTTTAACACCAAACACAAGGTAGAAATACCTGCCTGGACAGGGCACCAATCCATGCGGGCCATTTGACCATCCCCTTATGTATGTAGACGCCTGATTTGAGGATCGCAGTAGTTGTGGGCTAGTGTAATAGATCGCTGCTCCACGCGAGCGCCCTCATTTTAATTGTTTAATTAAAATCCTAATTATAACATTTGCACGTTCTGCTTCATTCAGGCAGCAGCAATTAAATTAGCAATTAGGCAGCCTTACCTAGCAATTAGCAATTTCTCTGATGTATCTAGATGCCATATGTACCCATACTTCAGACAATTAAATGTGTGATTTAATTTCAGGTACAGTGATCTTCTAATGAATCTGTAGGGGCTTTGCTTTGCCTTTCTGGATAGAAATCGTGCAGTCCTGTCTTGACCCTCTGTGTTCTCCCTAACACGTCTTTTCCTCTGCTTTGTAGGCATCAATTAGCTTGATTTTCAGATCATCAGTCAGCTGCCTTGAGGAGCTCGGCTTGTTTACATTTACATTTGCGGCTTTCATCCAAAGCGACTTATAATCATGACTGAACATGATTTGAGCAATTGACGGTTAAGGCCCCTGCTCAGGGGCTTAACAGTGGCAACTTGGTGGTTATTGGGCTTCAACCAGCAACCTTCTGATTACTAGTCCAGTACCCTAACCACTGAGCTACTACTGTCTGTTGTTGTTGGACTAACTTATTTGTTTCTCAATGCAGAACGTAACCTTCCTTTGTCCTTTAACATCACGTCTGGAACATCTCTGAGCTTTATTCCAGCCCCACCCTTCACATTAAGAGACCGAAATGCCAAAATTACCATAGTTTTATTCAGCTAAAACAAAACACGCTCTAGTTTTCGGTGCACGTGGGAGTGTGTGGGTGTGTTTTGGAAAAGCAGCGGTCATGAAATATTTTTAGTCTTAAAAAGGGGGTCACATTCATGAAAAGGTTCAGAACCTCCGATCCAGAGATATTCAGCAGTGAAGATAATGGCACCAAAATTTCAGGCAACTTTTTATACGCTGCTCTTACAAGAAGTTTGGAGGAGACTTAAGGGTGTGTTTCCATGGAAACACGGTACCAGTTATTTTCTTCACCATTATCTCATGTTGGTTCAGTTAGATTTTACCAGAAACACTTTTCTAATACCTCGACTTAAAGAAGCTTTTGTCTGGTGAGGAATTCCATCCCGATGGTTGTGCTTTATTACTGGATGTGAACTTTTACTGTGGGTTTTTGATCTGTGCAATCTCTAAATGTCCAGAGTAGGCTTTCAGACCTGAGCTTTATTATGTCCAGTGACCTTCATTCTGGAAAAGCAAAATCTGATATAGATTCTATTTTTAAAACTATATTCATGCCAAACATCAATCTGACAAACACTATATGAGCAACAGGATGTGTCCATCCTCCTCATTATTAAGTTTAACCACACCCATTGATAACAGCTGTAAATGAATGAAGTGATTTAATTTTATGCTTTTAATTTTGTGGTGACTGGGTTTGACTGGGTGACGTTTGTCATGGAGGATCTCCAGTGACCTGCACAAAGTCCTGAACGCAAATCAACTCATCTTTGTATCTCTAATTCACCTCACTTGTATGTCTTTTGACTGTGGGAGGAAACCCACGCAGACACAGGGAGAACATGCAAACTCAAAATTCACACAGAATTGAATTCAGGACCTTGTTGCTGTGACGCAACAGTGCTACCCATCGAGCCACGCTGCCACTCCATGAGATGAATTGGAACATTGATTGATTGAGTGCCAGGTCTTTTCTTCAAACACATTCTCTTTCGACTAAATGGGCACAAATTCCCACAGCGCACTATAAAACCTTGTGAAAAGCCTTCCCAGAATAGTGCAGGTTGTTACATCCACAAAAGTGAGGTGTGTTAGTCAAGTCCATATTAATGTCCATGTTTTTAGAATAGGACGTCCAACAAGCTTGTGATCTGTTGTCCGTATACTTTTGGACATACAGTGTTGTTAAAATATTCTGAAGAATGAAATGAAACATATAGAATTTTAGCTTTTTACTGTCCATAGTAAAAAGATGTAACAAACACAGTACACAGATTGAAAACAGGGACTTACTGAGTACTTTAGATTTTTTACTGTGGTTCAGTATTTAAACACCCCAAGAGCAGGTTCAGATTTTGTGAGAATGACGCTTCTGCTACCCACACCTCTAAATTTATCTAATCAATATAAACACCAGGAGAAGCTGTCAGCCCAAACATTCACCTATTTTATTCCAGTATGGACTCAAAATGGATTATTAGAGCTTGTTCGGGCAAAATGTGTCTGAGTGTATTGAGACTTGATTTAACTTGGAATAAAGATCAGACCAGATTTCTATAATAAATGAATACAGAAATTCAGATCATTTTAAAAGGTGAAGTTGAGGACAGCGTGACAAAGCTGGTAGTGTGGTTGCTGCACAGCAACATGGGTCCTGGGGACCTGGGTTTGATCCCCACCTCCAGTCACTGTATGTTTGGCATGTCTGTCTCTGTGTGGGTTTCTGCCATGTGTTCTGGCTACCACTGTCTTCCACGGATGTCAGATTGGCTGTGGTTGTGTCCAGTTGTGCTCACTGTGACACTGACCACAAAAACGTGATGAGTAAAGTAGATGAAAGTAGGGTTAGAAATGTACTGCTATAGTTTTCCGTACATCTCTCAAAACATACAGAAGGTGGATTATCTGCACTATATTGCTTCTAGATTTGAAAGTGAAGGTCCCTGCCCCGCCTTGTGTCCAGTGTTATCGGGTGGTGCCAGACTCACAGCGACCCTGACCAGGATAAAGCAGTGATTGAAAATAAATAAAGCCTTTATTAAATAGTTTAGAATTTAGACAGTTGGGTGTCTGTCCTCTTGCTCTTTCACACTCCCTCTCCCTGCTCTCTCTTTCTCACTCCTGCTCTCTCTTTCTCCGTCACTTTCTCTCTCCTTGTGTTCCACCCACCTTCAAACCCTCATCCACACACAGAAAATAATAAGCAAGGCTGGAGAGGAGAGAGCCTCGGATGAGTGTTCAGCTTTCTCTCTGTATAAGCTTCATTTGTCTTTGTAATACAGAGCAGTAAAAAATCTCATTGGTCTCTGTGTGGAACTGAAACTGGTCAGCATGGACTGTCGTATCGTGAGTACTTGCTGTGTTTTATATGGAGTTAACATTCATTTTTGTATTAAACTGGCCAGGGTTGCAAAGCAGGTTAAACTATAAACAGTGTGCCAATCCATTGCAGGGTATCTATAGATAACTTGGATGTTAATGTTGGAATTTATTTTACAGTCGTATGCAAAAGTTTAATGATTTGTTGATCCTATGCAAACTTATATATGGTACCTATATTGCCAAATACAAATTGAAAAGTTATGTACTTTCCAAAATGATAAATTTAGCAAATAATTCTTTATTAAAATGAGAACAGAACGCCTGAATGTTGATGTACATCAGTAACAGGCAAGTCGAGCGCCCCCTTGTTCTAATTGGATAAATGCACTTGCCATTTTTTCCTATTTGGAGCAAGATAATATACTTTTCAGTTCTTAAAACAAGAGACGAGATTGTCAAAATTAATTTAAAATATAAATGAGCACGTATGGGTTACACAAGCATATTATTTATTTTACAATATTGATTGTTTACAACCGTTAGCAATACGTTTGCATGAATCACCTGAATCCAAAAAGTAGAAGTGTCCACATACTTTTGCCTATATAAAGTATAAAATCACCATGTGTAAACCAGGTCTGGGTTTACAAAGTTATGATTTGAGTATCTTGTCAATACTTTATAACACTGTGTTAAATTTAACACATTTAAAGATACAATAATGATTTATAAAAGCTAACTGTTTTAGCTGTAGCTAAAGATGAAGTTCTAATTACGTTATTAAACTGAGTGGTTTAGTAGATTCTAAGCAATGTTACACCAATAGAGTGTATAAATGCTTATTATCAGCCTTTTAATCATTATGTGAAATTAAAACATGACTTGTATTGGTACGTGTTGTGTTAAAATAACTCAAACTCTTAGAATTAATGTTAAAAGAAGCCCATAAGACCATGTTATATGATACTTGGCAGTTACCCAAATGCTTGGCAAAAAGGTTCTTGGTTCGATCCCCAAATGGGGCGGTCTGGGTCCTTTCTGTGTGGAGTTTGCATGTTCCCCCCGTGTCTGCGTCTCCATGTCCCCCGTGTCCCACAGTCCAAAGACGTGCAGGTGAGGTGAATTAGAAATACAAAATTGTCCATGACTGTTCGATATAATCTTGTGTAATGAGTAACTACCATTTCTGTCATGAATGTAACCAAAGTGTAAAACATGACGTTAAAATCCTAATAAACAAACAAACAAACACAAATGCTTGATTAATGCTTGAGTATAAAGTCATTGTTCTAAACAGCCACATTAACAAACATAGAGAAATATATAAAAGTGCAAAAAAGCACAAATGTGGATTTAATAGTGTGCACTGAAAATACTTTTCAGTTTCTTTTATCAAAACAGGGCAAAACATTGCTAAGTATGTAATTAGTTACCATCCTGTTCCTCAACGTTGCTTTGAATCTAGAGAAAAAAGGTTTACTAATTACATTTTGAAATAACTTATTTTATAGTTATAACACCAATACTTTTAAAGCTTGTGACTTGAATTAAATGCATTATTGTGCACCAAAAATATTGAAAGCATTATTATCTGTCATTATTGTAAAGATTAATATATGTGTTCTAACATCTCCCCTCTGTGGAGGAACTTTTATCTCCAAAATTTGGGGTTACAAGCCAGATCCATGAGGTGCTTTACAATAAAACAGGGCAGAAATCGTTTAAGGAATAAAAATCATCCAAAAACAGTTATGCATATTTGACCCTAACATTTGAACATTTTTTTAAATGGATCAGTAGGGATCTGTGTGTTTTTGCACACAAAAGGGTCTTAAAAACCCAGTACCACTGGCTTAGAACCCCTGAATTTTGTTTCTAACTGGTTTTGCTTGGTATTTTTCCCTCTTTCTCAGACAAAGAGTTTAGTTTTATCTAGTTTACAATGTCATTATTGATCACGATCTGGCCACCAGAGGACACTGTGGTGTGATTTCTTTCTGAATCTAGCAATTTCTATCTGGGTTTACTATAAAACGTGTATTTTAACACAGTGCAGACACACTTTTTACTCATTAGTTTACATATAGTCTTGACCATGTCTGCAGTGTTTTATATGCTGTCTAAATGTATCTTTAAAAAAAAAACAATATTATGCCAGTCTAGTATGTGAATGGCACGCTGAAGGGCAAGCTGTAGCCTAGTGGTTAAGATACTGGACTAGTAATCGGAAGGTCGCTGGTTTAAGCCTCATAACTGCCAGGTTGCTGCTGTTGGGCCCTTGAGCAAGGCCCTTAACCCTCAGTTGCTCAGACTATATACTGTAACTGTAATGTAAGTCACTTTGGATAAAAGCGTCTGCTAAATGCCAAAAATGTAAATGTAAATGAATGATTAATAAAGCTTGCAGAACACCTCTGCTTCGGCTAGGAGGTGGGTGAAAAATGTCAAAATGTACAGCAACATGAGAAAGAGCTGATTTGTTCAGTGGGCGGCTGAACATTTCACCCATGCACATGTGCTTAGTGGGAAAATGCAGAGATTAAGAAATGTGGATCCTCATAAAAACCCAGTGTGGTAGAGCTAAATCCCACCAACACACAGTCTAAATATTAAAACACTCATATGTCATCATTTTGAGAGCTTTATTAAATTCAGAAGGTTCAAGGGGAGCAGTCACGTTTAGCTATTTTACAATATTAAAAAAGCATTATTTTTATTCATAACAATTTATCTGGAGAAGAAACCAGACAGACTGTGTAGTGACAGAAACTATGAGGTGAGGTGCATGATTTATTAAAAAAACCAATCTATGAAATATAGTCGAACACCCATGAAAGGGGTGGCCACGTATTTTTGGCCCTATAGTTCTATAGTAGCATTTTCTGCTACTGAATGGAAATTTGTTTTGTGAACAGGAGGACAGCAGCCAGCCTCAGGAGGAGGAGGACATCATGGACATCCCCTTGGATGACCCCGAGGCCAACAAAGCAGCCGCCAAGATCCAGGCGGGCTTCCGCGGCCACATGACCCGGAAGAAGTTAAAACCGGGCGAAAAGCCGGGCGAGGAGGTGAGCAGCAGTGGTGAGGCGCTCAACGGCAGTCAGGGGGACGGAGGTCAGTTACGGTCCCCCATTTCTGTAGAAGATAGAGTGCAGAGAAAAAGTATTTGCCCCTTTTGAGACCACACTCATAAATTGTGATGTCATAACACTGATATAATACCTGACATCAAGTGTTATGATGAGTTATGGCAGCATGTAACATCTGGCAGAGAGCTCAAGTAAAGTGAATCTTGCTTAACGTCACACCTCTGTCCACTTTACCTGCATTTATAATTAGGGTTTTAATAAATCTGAGGAAGAAGTGAGCAGAATTTGTCGTGTGATTAGGTAGATAAGAAAAGCAAGAGTGTCATCTCACATTACCAGACCTAGATTTCTCATCTTCAGTTGTGCTAGTCTGCTGTACCCCACCTTTACAGAGAAAGAGTGAATGTAGGCCTTTTTTTAAGCAATATCTACCCAGTTCTTGGTTGCTAAGCATTTATGGATGGAACAGTTATTTTTATCTTCAGGTGTGTCTTCACCGAGGACAGTCTGAGCAAAAGCATTCCAGATTTAAGGTCTGGTTAGGACTGAGAGGTTTTGGCCTAAAAAAAGCTGAAGGATTTTATAGTAGTATTATATTATAGGTCAAAACTTTGTATAGTTCACAAATCAGCAAAAATTATGTGGACACTGACATTACTTTTTCTTAATTGTTCACAAGGGTGATATGAATGTATAACTATAAAGAAGAAAAGGGGACAAATAATTTTCTCATCACTAGATGAGGCCCAGAATCTTGCTATTCAAGCTAAGGTATACTACTATGGTTCCGTTCAACTTAGCCATGACTTAGCATTTTAACATACCTAATTTGTAGTGTGCATTCATTTGGGTTTTATAAGCTTCGTAAATACAACTGAACCTCTCCAAACTGTGTTTCGGCTTTATGTAGAAATAATTTGTCCATTTGGAGGGTCTGTGCTGTAGTCTAAATGTTGTATATGAGAAGAAGAAGAGGAACTGCATGTTCAATTAAGGAAAACACCCTACATTTTATCTGCAATACTGCTAGGAGCATACTAAATCTGTTTTGCGTGTTGTGTTTTGAACAGCAGGAGGATCAGAAGGAGTAGAGACAGATGACACATCCGTGCCGGAGCAGTGAGGATTCTACACTCCAACCTTTTTATGTAGACAAAGCCAGTAGTTATAGGCTGGATATCCCATCTGATATGATAACTTTATCTTCTGTCTTTCTTTTTCTATTCCTTCGTCTTTTTTCGCTTTTTATTCAGTCTAAGAGGAATAGTTGCTCCAAACCAGCATGCATTTGCATCTTCTGGGCATGAACTTGATGCATTTGTACTTTTCTTGGTTGTGTTCTAGTATAATGGTGATGTGAACGTGAGAAGGAATATCGTTTAAGACGTAGTGCTTGAATGAGATGTGTGTTAGACTTGAAATGTTGCATCACTGCTGTTTTTACAGTCAGTTTTTTCCTTTGTGTAGTTTAGTCGTATGCAAACGTTTGTGCAGCCCCGGACAAATGATTTATTTTTCAACTTTGTTGATTTTTAAAGTGCAAAAAAGAAAACCGAACTGCAGCAACCTATTTAAATGATTTCTTTATGCAAATAAATAATAATGCACATTTATTAATATCTGATGAACTTCAAACATCCAAACACTACTAAGTCAATTGCAACACAACTCAATTTTCTATAATTAAGTAATTTTTACTCACTTTTCAGTGCCCTGTGCTAGTTTCTATTTATTCTTGGGTCTTCTCGCATGCACAGCATGTTTAAGATCTAAACACACTTTTTATTTTCTTTCTTGATGTACTGTAGTTCATTTTGGGGTGTTTTGGATTGTTTTGATTGTTATTCCATTATTTAACCGTGCACTGGTTCCTTGATTCATATTTGGTTGGGTTTTGTTCATCAATTGCTTCCTCTTTTGAACATAAATAATTCCAGTAACACGTCATCACTCAACAGCATCCGTTTCCAAAATGCCCTTGGCTCACCTGCATTTTGTTTTGAATACTTTAGATATAAGGTACGTTTTTCTTCTGATGATCCTTCTGTGTAGATCATGTTTGTGCAGGCAGCATGTACAGTAGAGCAGTGCACAAATCCTTTGACACAATATCGGGGTTTTGTTTGTTGTTTAAGCCAAGTGTGCCAGAAGTTCTGTTTGAGAGGTTTTTTTTGTTCTTTTAGATCTTGCATTGATTTAGTTCCTCTTAACTGCTTACACGACCTTGCGGATTGCTGTTCTCTGCTTCGTCTGCATCAGTTTGCTTTATTTCTTAGATTTCCAGTCAGAGCTGTCAATAGTTCTGTATTAGCAGAAGGTTTAAAGAGTCCTCTTGTCCTGCATAACAAGTACTGGGACCTGCTGAGTAAATAAAGCTTTAACTGGGAAGGTGTCTGAACCTTTTCACATCCCACAGTTAATATTTTATTTGTGTCTTTTTGTTCCTTTAATATTACGAACTATAAAGTAACTCACCTGGTTCTGGTTGCCCAGATTTTGGCATGCTGTTGTTTGTAGGATGTTTAAATATTTTAGGTTTGCTGTATCCGGGTTTGTAAATTATTTAAATCTATTATATATTCATTCCTTTTCATGTATGTTGAACTGCTGTTTGTTTCGTTTCCTTGAATTTTCTTCTTCTCGTCTTTAGAACTAGAAAAAAGAAATCAGAGCTTCCAAAACAGCACTAAGCATGGCTGGACTTCAACTTTGTTTTCCTTTCTGTCACATTCTTCTTCTTCTTATATGTTTGAAATTATAAGTATTTTGATTTGACTAGGAATGCAGGTTTAATTAAACGACTATTAAGATGGTCTTGCATGTGCAAAATGTAATAAAGCATCAGCAGTAAACTGAATAAAAGCTCTGAAATGTCATTTATGTGTTAATGATCTCATGCTGTTTGTAGAAGATCATTCTGGGTTTGATTGTTGTGGAGCTTTAATGGGTTTGAAAATGATTTCTCTGTTTATTTCACTTTGAGCACAGTGGCCAATGACAAAGTCAGAAAGTGTTTTTAGAATTTTAATTAATTAAATTAAACAAAATCAATAAGTAAATACACTTTTAGACCCTTTGCAGTGGGACTCCAAATCGTGGTCAGGTAAATTCTGTTTGCAATCCTGTAGGAATAATCCTTCATGTGTCTAGAATGTGTCCATCTCATTCCATTTATTGCTATTTCAATTGATTGGACATAGTTCAGAAAGGCTAACACTATAGTCTATAAGGGCCCACGATTTAAACCAAGTCATGAAGTCCAAGGAACTGTCTGTAGACTTCCATGAACATACAATAGCGAGGCATATTTTGGAGTTCAGCTGGACAACAAGCTGGACTGGTCCAGACATATGAAGACTGTGTACAAAAAGGGGCAGAGCAGACTGTACTTTTTAAGAAGGCTGAGATCTTTCAACATCAGCCGGGCCTTTTTGTGCACCTTCTGTCAGTCTGTGGTGGCCAGTGCTCTTTTCTTGTGTGGTTTGCTGGGGTGAGAGTGCTCGAATAACAGACACGAACAGAATTAATAAACTTATCAAGAAGACCAGCTCCATAGTGGGGTCTGAACAGGACTCAGGTAGCAGTTCAGCAGGTAGCAGAGTTAAGAATGCTCACAAAGCTTAACTCGATAATGACAAACCATTCACACCCACTTCATGCCCTGAAGGTGTTTCGACAGAGTCTTTCCTAACAGCTGCAATAAGAATTTTTAATAATTCATAATAATTTATTATAAATACATACCATTATTGTATGCTATGCATACACCAGCTGCTAATGTATACATGTACAGTGTATCACAAAAGTGAGTACACCCCTCACATTTCTGCAAATATTTTATTATATCTTTTCATGGGACAACACTATAGAACTAAAACTTGGATATAACTTAGAGTAGTCAGTGTACAGCTTGTATAGCAGTGTAGATTTACTGTCTTCTGAAAATAACTCAACACACAGCCATTAATGTCTAAATGGCTGGCAACATAAGTGAGTACACCCCACAGTGAACATGTCCAAATTGTGCCCAAAGTGTCAATATTTTGTGTGACCACCATTATTATCCAGCACTGCCTTAACCCTCCTGGGCATGGAATTCACCAGAGCTGCACAGGTTGCTACTGGAATCCTCTTCCACTCCTCCATGATGACATCACGGAGCTGGTGGATGTTAGACACCTTGAACTCCTCCACCTTCCACTTGAGGATGCGCCACAGGTGCTCAATTGGGTTTAGTCCATCACCTTTACCTTCAGCTTCCTCAGCAAGGCAGTTGTCATCTTGGAGGTTGTGTTTGGGGTCGTTATCCTGTTGGAAAACTGCCATGAGGCCCAGTTTTCGAAGGGAGGGGATCATGCTCTGTTTCAGAATGTCACAGTACATGTTGGAATTCATGTTTCCCTCAATGAACTGCAGCTCCCCAGTGCCATCAACACTCATGCAGCCCAAGACCATGATGCTACCACCACCATGCTTGACTGTAGGCAAGATACAGTTGTCTTGGTACTTCTCACCAGGGTGCCGCCACACATGCTGGACACCATCTGAGCCAAACAAGTGTATCTTGGTCTCGTCAGACCACAGGGCATTCCAGTAATCCATGTTCTTGGACTGCTTGTTTTCAGCAAACTGTTTGCTGGCTTTCTTGTGCGTCAGCTTCCTTCTGGGATGACGACCATGCAGACCGAGTTGATGCAGTGTGCGGCGTATGGTCTGAGCACTGACAGGCTGACCTCCCACGTCTTCAACCTCTGCAGCAATGCTGGCAGCACTCATGTGTCTATTTTTTAAAGCCAACCTCTGGATATGACGCCGAACACGTGGACTCAACTTCTTTGGTCGACCCTGGCGAAGCCTGTTCCGAGTAGAACCTGTCCTGGAAAACCGCTGTATGACCTTGGCCACCATGCTGTAGCTCAGTTTCAGGGTGTTAGCAATCTTCTTATAGCCCAGGCCATCTTTGTGGAGAGCAACAATTCTATTTCTCACATCCTCAGAGAGTTCTTTGCCATGAGGTGCCATGTTGAATATCCAGTGGCCAGTATGAGAGAATTGTACCCAAAACACCAAATTTAACAGCCCTGCTCCCCATTTACACCTGGGACCTTGACACATGACACCAGGGAGGGACAACGACACATTTGGGCACAATTTGGACATGTTCACTGTGGGGTGTACTCACTTATGTTGCCAGCTATTTAGACATTAATGGCTGTGTGTTGAGTTATTTTCAGAAGACAGTAAATCTACACTGCTATACAAGCTGTACACTGACTACTCTAAGTTATATCCAAGTTTTATTTCTATAGTGTTGTCCCATGAAAAGATATAATGAAATATTTGCAGAAATGTGAGGGGTGTACTCACTTTTGTGATACACTGTATATAGATTTTTTGTGTTTTTTTTATATTTAGCTTGTTTTTTATACTTGTGAATGTTGTATGTATGTAACAAGTTTTTTGTCTGATGTGACCTGCTGTAACAAAGAAATTTTCTGCAAAGGAACTATCTATCTATCTATCTATCTATCTATCTATCTATCTATCTATCTATCTATCTATCTATCTATCTATCTATCTATCTATCTATCTATCTATCTATCTATCTATCTATCTATCTATCTATCTATCTATCTAGATCAGGGCAACATTTAGGGATTTGAAGCGTTCAGAGGACCCCAAGGAAGAAGCTTGGCAACATTTTGACCCTTCCTATAGTTGGACATGCAGCCAAACTGACTATCCAGGCAATAAGGGTCTGTGTGGAGTTATTCTCAGTGTAAACCAGGCCGTTCTCTCCCAAATACCTGTACAGCTATTGTCGTGCCTGTCATGTTCATGACTGAGTTCTTCCCGAGGTAGAGAAATGAGCAGTGGAGCTCGCCGGCCGCCCACACCGCCTCCCACGCTCACGAGTCTCAGGCAGATAGCAACATCTCCCCACAATAAATCCTGTCACTGGATCCGCGAGTCAGCGCCGGCTGTCAGCATTATTGTGAGTTGCCAATGGCAACGTGAAGCATTTTTGCTTTTTTCTCTCCTGTTTCGGCGTTGCTGGGGCCTTCGCTGCTCTCCCAGACTGCTGCTGACACCTCCGTCTGAAACCGAACCTGTTCGACTCAGAAACACATGGTATTTATGGAAGCTGAGATCACATGTAATCTTTACTGAGAGTGTTGTCATTACACCTGCTACAGCGTCAAAGCTATGCAATGTTAAAAACGAGTGACTACATTTTTAGTTCTATATGATTCATTACCAATCCTATGATTTTTGCAAGTGCTTTATCAGTTACACTGTTGAAAGCACCTACTATGGGCACGCAGGCACTTAAACTGGACAACTGATCAGGTGAATCCTGTTTGCTCCAAGATCATGCAGACGTAGGGTGGCCACATTCATAGTCACAAAAAGAAGGACATTACACCCCAAAAGAAGGACGTCATACCAGGAACAGGGGGACATGATACTGCAACACACAGAATGAAACCATAACCCCAGTTTTTGACCAATTTAAGCAAGAATTCTATAACAAATTACTGTTTTACTCACCATGTTGTGTCTACTTTTGATATTTAAGTCTGTTACTCGCTGCCTCCAAAAGTTTACTAATTGACTCAAGTAGAGGTGTATGCAGAACAGAGCGAGCGGGCGAAACTCAACCACCCAATCACAGACTAGCATTTAGAGGGCTTCTGCGATTGGCCAGTGGTGGGCGAGCATTTGTTTTGACATGTACCTGAGCCAATGACAGATAATATTGATCAAAAATGTAACCAGTTAATTCCAAAAGGAGGATTTTTAAATAGCGTTGCATGGGCAGAGGACTGGCAGCTGAAAAACCGGACTGTCCGACCTAAAGCCAGAGGCTGGCCACCCTATGCAGACGATTGGGCAACAGAGGAACAAATGGTACCACAAGACTTCTTCAGAAGTCTTTTGGAGTCCATGTCTGGCAGGTCACATCTGACAGTTAATTATTATTGGTGGTCCTAAAGTTCCTGCCCATTGGTGTGTGTACAGGATCACAAAATATCACATATTACAGTTGCGTGTGTGATTATAAAAACAAGATACACAAGGTGAAGTATGGATGTGAGATCATATGTTTATTTAAGGCATTACAGTTATTTAAGAAAACATAACAATGTTGATATTTATTGAAAAATAGAATAACATTTTTTTGGCCAAGAAATGAAATCTATGAAGTCTGAAGTTTATACTGGTCTGTGACATGGTGGGTCAGGTTCCACTGGAAAACAATGGATGCATACCAATCCATTTCAGGGTTTTATCTACCTTGGGACAGTAGTAGTATAGTGGGTAGAGCTTTGGACTATCAACTTACAGGTGGAGAGTTCGAATCCTGGCTCTGCCATGCAGCCACTGTTGGACCCTTGAGCAAGGCCCTTAACCCTCTCTGCTCCAGGGGTGCCAAACAATGACTGACCCTGCGCTCTGACCCCAGCTTCCAAACAAGCTGGGATATGCGAAGAAAGAATTTCGTTGTAACGTACGTCTGTATGTGTATATGACAAATAAAGGTATTATGTTCTATTCTATCCACCCCCCTATTCACCACTACGTTAGACAAAGCCACTTATGTCTGTGTAGACACCCTGCCAGCTGATAGCACTGATTTGCTGATTTGAACCCATAATTGACCAAAGCACCACCAGAGCACCCAATTAAACAAATATTAAATAAAATAAACGTAATAGTGGTCGGGTATGAAGGTTCAAGGGTTAGTGTAAGGGTTAATTACAACCCAAATGTTTTTAGCGCAAACTGTTTTAGTCTTATTTTCTAAAGATTACCTTGATTTAAAAAAGAAAGATTTCTTTTATGGTAATGAAGGTTTTTACAGAAGAGCTGAGGAGTTCTGGAGAGCCTTGACTCATACAGCTTGTTAACTGCACACCAAACTGTGTCCTGTGTGCCCATTTCCAGGGGATTAGGCTGAACCCCGGTGGGCCGGCAGAGATGGGGCACAGTTGGAGGGTGAATGTTTTTCAGCAACAGCAGGTCCATTCACTGAGGGCTCTTGTTCAGATGAGCTCACATGTGACTTCAAGGATTCTCGAGCTGCCTTTTATGCAGCTTTTATGTTCTGCAGTCGGGTCGAAGTTCCTACCCGGGAGTCTTTCATCAAAGATGGGCGCGGACCTTATTTATGAGCAGGACAGTAAATCAGTTTCCTGTACTTTGTGTCAGGGTGGAACTCATCCATGGGAACTGAGCATGACAAGAAGAATCGTTGTTTCAGTTCCTGTTTTTAATATAAGAAAAAATACTAAACAAAAATTGTGTTTTTGGACACCACAGAAGAAACCACTGCGCTATGAAAAAATAAAGACATACACCATACCAAAAGTATGTAGACACCCTTCCTAATTATTAAGTCCAGGTCATCCAGTCCTACCTATTGCTTTACCTATAACAAGTGCATAAAAAATTATATAAATTTCCAGATGTGGCTACAGTTTGGGGAAGATCCTTTCCTGTCCCATTATGCCCCTGTGCAAAAAGAAAGGTCAATAAAGATGAGTTTGGTGTAAAGGAACTCCAGCAACTTGCACAGATCTCTGACCTAAACCCAATGAACACATTTGGGATAAATTGGAATGTGGACAGCATGTCTGGCCTTTACGTCATGAATGCTATTTTGACAGAATGGGCACAAATTGTCATAGACACACTACAAAAACTTGGGAAAAGTTTAACAAGGTCATATTTGGGTGTCCACATACTTTTGCTCGTATAGTTCAACAAATTCTTTACAAGTTTAGATCACTGTGAGAGTTTTGAAGTCTATTCGGACTAGCTGATCATGTCACAGCCCTGTGTTTTATAGAGAAAAGACACACACACACACACACAGACGCCCCTTGGTAATAGACATGCAGTGTGTAGAAACACTTACACAGAGCTGTTCACTGAGGGGTGCTGAGTGTGGGGCTCAGAGCAGATTCGAGTCCCGGCTGGCAGGGAGCTTAGTGTGTTCACGCAGACGTGCCTGGAGTGGCCAAACCATGCTGAGTTCAGGGGAGAAGAGCTCAGCGCTGCTTCCAAGATGATGGCGGAGAGGCAGGCTTGCTCCAGAGAGGCAGGAGTTTCTTTACTTTTCCAAAAACTTTTCATCCTCATCTTTCTTCTGGCAGGTAAGAGCAGTGACGTTATACCATTATAATATTGTGCAGGGTGAAGCGGGTCAAACATTTAACAGTGACAAATTACTACTTACAGTACCATACAAAACAATTACGATAATTAATGCTTTACATTTGGTGTTAGATGATTCTTCTCTTCCATTAGTACTACTACTAATAATAATCATAATAATAATAACAACAGCCTTTTGAAACTGGACCTTTTTGGACTTACACCATATATCACAGATTAATGGTACTAAATTAAATGTGCACACAATCACCTATCTGAGCAAAAGTTTTCATACTTGCACACATTGTATTCAGGATATGCACCTCTCTAGTTTATATTGAGACCTTTCGGAATGGGACATCATGTGGAATCAGTTTTGTGTAGTTCGAAGCTTACATGTTTACATACTCACGCCGGGCGTGTTCATGGACTAAAAGTGAACATGATGACCTTGACTGTTGTGGTAGCCTAGTGAGTAGAGCTTTGGGCTATCACTTGAAAGGATGGTAGTTTGAATCCCAGCTCTGTCATGCAGCCATTGTTGGGCCCTTGACTCGGCTCCAGTAGATCTGTCTGTCTGCCTGTTTGACTTTTAATCTGTTGTTAGAATGCAAAAAGTTCACTGCATTTTGGACGTTACTTGATCAGCAGATCTCAGCATTAAAGTCTCTGCTGAACTGGTTAAATTAAATGCATTGTGGATAAAAGCTAAGCAGACGTTATGGAAGCGAAGACCCATTAGACATAGCCTGGCTCCAACCACTACTGTTGTGTCATTGTGTTTTTCCTTGATGAGTGAAATCACTAAGCCCCCAGTGTCCACTCTTCACCAATCACACAAGAGCATGGCTCCGACCCAGCTGGCCCTCGTCGGAGGAGAGCGAGCCCACAATCCTGGCCTTTGTTAGCTGCTCTTGGCGAGCTGTAACACAGCGGACTGTTACCAGGGTGATGGAGACATGCCACACTGACTCGCTCTATACAGTCCTGCTATGGGACAGGATTTGGGCCTGCTGGAACATCCAGATGGCTCAGTTGCAAAAGTTTAATGTGTCATTAAGGGTACCTGTGTGTCCAGATTTATTTAATTGTGCTTTATTTTTTTACTCATTCATCAAAATCATGGCGGCACGGCTTCCGGGTTCGAATCTTGGCTCTGCTACCAGTCGACTGGGCGCCGTCTAGCAGACAAAATTGGCTTTCAGTCTGCTGGGTGGGAAAGACCGGACTAAGGGGTGGGGTTACCCTTGGTTGCCCAGGGTGCCTGTACAGAAAGAGGAGGAGTGCAGAGATCTGGGCTTGACTCTCTGTACGCGAAGCCGAACTTAAACGCAAATTCACAGAAGTATGGAAGAATAAGACGTGATTGGTGGACTGCTCACACGTCGTAGGGAATATACACCCTCCTTGGACGCCGTCTGGGTCCCCAGCAGCGGATTGGCTATGCTAAATTGGGGGAAAAAGGGGGTAAACTGCATTGAAAAAATACTCAACAATAAAATGACCAGCACAATAATAAGGGCTGCTTTATTATTTGCACATCATGTGTCAGACAAAATGTAGCGGTTTTAACAATCCTATTTTGTTTTTGTTTCTGCGCTTGCATCAAGGCGTCCGTGGAGTGAACATCACCAGCCCGTTTTCGATAATCCGAGGCACTCTAGGCGGCTCGGCCCTTCTCTCCGTCAGCTACACCAGCACCAGCTCGGACCGGCCCGTCATCAAGTGGCAGCTGAAGAGGGACAAGCCCGTCACGGTGGTGCAGTCAATCAGCACAGAGGTCATCGGGAACCTGCGGGCCGAGTACCGCGGTCGCATCATGCTTTTCGAGAACGGCTCCCTGCTGCTCAACAACCTGCACCTGTCGGACGAGGGGACCTACGAAGTGGAGATCTCCATCACGGACGACACCTTCACTGGGGAGAAACACATGAACCTTACTGTAGATGGTAGGTAGAAGGGGTTACTTCTGGGATTAACCACAGTCAGAACCAGTCAGATTCTCACAATTTCTTAGAACCTCGAGCTGTAACACAAGCTTAAAAGTGAAACAGGAGAAAAATCTGAAGGTGAGTCTGAAATAAATCAATTCAGTTCTTGTTCTATTCCCTCACAGTTCCAGTGTCCAGACCATCTGTGCACTTGGTGGCCTCGTCCGTGCTGGAACTGACCGAGCTCTTCACACTCAACTGCACTAACGAAAGCGGTACGAAGGCCACCTACAGCTGGCTGAAGGGTGGTAAACCTCTGACCAATGACTCACGCCTGTTCCTGTCACATAACCAGAAGGTCCTGACCATCTCTCGAGTGCTGATGTCTGATGATGATGTTTATAGCTGCACTGTGGAGAACGCCATCAGCAGCATGAAGAGCCCGCCTGTCAGACTCACTGTGTACAGTAGGTACCACGGTTATGCTGACAACTCACCTCAAAAATAAACAATTATCTTCTTTCTTTGCTTTCTCCTTTACATTATATTTATACCGTATATTATACTTTTGCACACCTGTTAGCAATGGGTGTGGCTGAATCACAGAATCTTGATCATTAAAAGAGGTGTTTTTTTACACTTGGACCTAAATGTATAGACATTTCTGTTTTTGATTAATTCACAGTGTTTATAGCACCAATTATTCACAATGTGGGGATTGAAGAATTTGGATTAAAGAGTTTGGTGAAGGCACCCAAGTGGCGCAGCGGCATATTCCGCTAGCACACTCCTTGGTTCAAAACTCGGCGTTGCCACTGGTCGGCTGGGCACCATCTAGCGGGCATAATTGGCAGTGCCTGTAGGGAGAGATGACTGGACTATGTTGGCAGGGTCTTCAAACGCTGTGTAAGGACCCTGATTGACTGATAGAGGTGCCTGTGCAGAGTGCATGGGTGGAAAAGGGTTCCGTTACGGCCTGCGCGCGGGTCGGAGGAGGCATGAGCAGCAATATACCCTCCTCAACTGCAAAAAATCGGGGATCCCCAGCAGCGGAAGACAAACTGACTACGCTAAATTGGGAGAAAATGGGAGAAAAATGCATAAAACATATTGGAAAAAAAAGAGTTTGGTGAAAACAGCTTTTCGTCAAGTAAAACTTGCTCAGTAATTGTTCCTACTCTTCATCTTCCTCCTCCTCACAGATCAGACACACAGCAGTGAACCCAGTAGGGTTCTGCGTTCTGCCCTTTTAAAAGCCCCCCAAGGACCATCATTCATTCTAGCCTTTATAAAACCTTTAAATCCTGTAAATCAGACAATCAGACCTCAGTTTGAGCTCTTAATCTCAGCAGCACCGTCGTTAGCTTTTTCTGAACCCAGTATTCCAGAGTCGCTGCACTGTTTAGCCAAGAAAAGTGATTTAATTTTACAGCAGAGTTACATTTATGTGGAGAGAAACAGATCCAGCGTGGTACATGTACTGAGGAGAAGAGACGAGCACCATGACAACAGAGTTCTTTGTTTTCCTCTCTGTTTTTCTGCAGGACGGAGTTCTCTTTACATCATCCTTTCCACTGGTGGCATTTTCTTGCTCATAACCCTGGTGACGGTGTGTGCCTGCTGGAAACCTTCCAAAAAGTACCTCTTTTCTCCTCACTTATTCTCATTAGCGACTGAAGCGGAATGATAATTAGTCTGCATGCTCGCAATACTGTGCTTAGGAAAGGGTTGAAGGAAATAAACCAAAAATATTTTCATAAATCAGGGCAGATTAAGCTTATCTAGATTGTGTCTCTCTTTTGAGGATAAATTAAAAATGTTATGACCCCCATAAAGCGGTGGTAACATAGCAGTTAAGCTACTGGCCTGGTAATTCCTGGTTCAAGCCCTTAGGCCAGGTTGCCATTATTAAGCTTTTGAATAAGTCCCTTAGCCCTTATTTGCTTGGATTGTATGCCATCACGTTGAACAAAAGCACCCGCTAAGTCAGGGTTTTTTTAAGTACACAAGAGTTGCATAGAAAAATAATAGTAATTCAATAAACATGTACGCGAACGCCCCCTTGTGGAGGCTATATGTTACATCTTGTATAGAGAGGATAAGATGCATCGTGTTGTCGATTGAAAAAGGTTTAATAAAACCCTGTGCTAAATGTCGTACATGAGAATTTAATGACTTACACGTTTTATTCTGTTTTGCAGAAAAAGGCAGCAGTCTGTTAGACAGAACAGGCAGAATGTCGAGCAGATTAATGGAAATCATGAAGGTAACGTTTCAGTTTCTACACTGTTTAGAAATCTGGCCAAAAGTATGTGGACAGCTGGTGTGCATACAATAATATACAGTAATCAATCATTTTTTACCATAGTGGCAACAGTTTGGGGAATTCCTCTTCCTCTTTCGGCATGATTACACCCCTGAGCATAAAGCGAGCTCTATAAAGACATGGTTTGACTAGTTGTGTGCAAAAAAGCTCTAGTTGCCTAAACAGAGCCCTGGTGTCAACCCAACCCAACCCAATACTTTTGGGATGAATTAAACTTAGACTGTGAGAAAGGCCTTCTTTTCCAACATTAGTGCCTGAGCTTAGTGATTCTATTGACTGAATGTGCACAAATTCTTACAGACACACTCCAAAGTCTTGTAGAACGGCTCCCCAGGAGGAGCATTCAATATAAATGCAAGTGGGATGTCCATCTATGAATGGGATGTCCAACAAGCAAAAAAATGTATTTAAAATGCATGTTTGTTGGTATTAAATATAAAACAACACATATTTTTATTAACGACACCCATAAATAATCGTACTTTGTAGCTTCAGTAGACGTCGTGCCAGGAAGGAGTTATCAGAACCGCAAAGGCCCTGGTGGCTTATACGTCCTCAAAGAAACAGTAAGTACAATTTTAAGTGTTTTTTTTTGTCTACACATCACTAATAGACTCTTAATTTCCTTTGGCTCAGTTGAGTTCACTTTGTTCTTCCCTGAACCTTCTGCAGGACTTTGCTGAAGAAGAAGACGAGGAGCTCTGTAACTACATCCACCCTTTAGATCCACACAGTCCTCCATGCTATCCCAACACATACTCCCCTCCAGACGCGTATACCTACTCGGGACGGAGATATCCTCGCACCCCTGTTTCGTCTCCCCCCATGACCCCAACTGGGACCCTGGTCTCGGCCCCGGTCTCAGTCCCGGCCTCTCCATCACACATGAGAAGTTTAACACGGAAGCCCCGGCCTCGACTTGCGAGCCCAACTCCTTCACACACAGACGAATCACACAACATACTGGAGACGAGCATTCAGAGCCACATATGACCACCTACAGCAAAGCAGCGCTAGAAGATCACTTATGAGCTGGGCTCCGTGTGCATAGTGAGGAGCTAAATCCAAAACTCTGGACATTACGACTTGGCCTAGTCAGTGCATCGGATGCAGCATGAAGAAGGGTGGGTGGGGGTATTAAAACACAGATGAGTCTCCACTTTTGCATGAACGTCAGTACTTTTACTTTATGCAATGTCTCCAGCAGTGATCAGTGTTAAGTCCAGGGCCGTTGTCAGCACGGTTGCACGACACCCACACTGGTTTATAAGGACTACAGGCTAACACACCTCCTCCGACACACGTGAAGCTGTCGGCTGCATCTTTACACCAGCCAGTGGTGGATTCTTACAGAGAGCCAGCACATACAGAGGACCATGCTACTCTCTTTGTATTCTTCTGCCGCTTATGCCTGGGAGTCACTGTTGCAGTAGCAAGAGTCGGGGTTTCTGTGCCTTGGATGTTTTTAAACATCTCAGTAGCTTGCATATCCTATGAATTACATGATCACACTTTCATTTTATCTAATGAACTTCCGTTGATGTTATACACTCTTTATATTCTCTTAAGAGCCTAGATCATAAGCCGACGCATGTCGAAAGAAGCATCTACTAGCCTCAGACCTTCCTCGGCCAGTGTGGGTTTGGTGGAGGGATCTTGAAATTACTAGACTTTGAGAAAAGATAAAATGTAAAAAATGATGGTTTTTGTTTTGCAGTGCCTTTATTGCAATTTAGAATCCACATCGTTTGTTTTATACTAATTTAATGAACACTCGAAACATTTTAATTTTTGTAATGTTAGCGCAATGCAAGACACCTAATATAGTCAAAAACCACTGAAATAAATAAAAACATTTTGTGATCTTCTGCGAGGTGTTCATTTAAACAAGCTGCCAAAGTCAGAACACTGAAGAGAAACAGTTCAGTCTCAGTGACTGAGCCAAAAACTTTAAATATACAATAGACATACAGAAGTGTACAGAGTCTTGTAAAGAGCGTGTACAGTGGGGACAAGAGCCTTTTATTTAGAATGTACCTCTAAATTAATCAAAAGTGGGTTCCTAAATTGTATTTCTTGGTATTTGATGTGCCCCCCTTTTTGCTGTAATGACAGCATGCGTTTTATCTCGAGTTGCTGACTTTTTCAGGCATCATGAGGGTTGTGTTAGGCATTCTGAGCAGCTTGCCATATTGTGAAAACGTCTTCATTTCTGTGCTGTCCCTTTTTCTAGCTACTTCCTCCATTGTGGGCTGCAGATATTTTTGTGTCTTTCATTTCTTACTTTGTTTCTGTTCTTTTGGCCACTGCATTAATTTTCTCATTACCTTTTGTTTATGGCTTTTCAGCCAGAGGATTTTTACCCTGCTAAAAGCATCCTGCAACTTGGATTCATTTTCATTAATTGCATGTGGTGAGGTGACTAGACAGGAGACTAGTTTTCCATGCATGGTGTAATGGGTGCAGTTAATCTAGCTCTATTTAAATGTTTTTTGTGTGTTCCAGTCATTTTCGTTACAGAAAATAACATTTGCAGAAAGCATTAAAATCTCAAACCTTTACCAGAGCATGATTTTTTTTTACTTTGACCATATGGCTGGGCACGCTGTATAAAATTTATTTATCATGTTTCCCTTTGGAAATTACAAATAGGTAGGCAGGCAGATGGATGGATAGACAGACAAACAAATTCACCCTACTCCAAACGTATTTCGATCATACATTTACTACACGTTTAACTTCTTGTTATAATCACGGTGTATATGAAATGAAATTGATGTGCAATGTTTGAGAGACAGTGTTTTCACAGAAGCGATAAAAAATTAAAAATAAAAAAACACCAGGACATTTAATCGACTCAAACACTAGAGGGCGCCATTTCGTCGCTAATGAGTCCCTTTGTATTATAGCGTCTATAGCGCTAGTTAAGTGGGTGAGGAATGGGTGAGGTGAGGAACGTCCAGGGTCAATCCTGCTTTGCGTTCAGTGCTTCTGGGTGGACCAGCCACAACCCTGACCAGGTTAATGTGGTTGGTTAACAATAGAATGAATAAAAACTTGAAGAATCATGAAGGAAATGGAGTGAAATGTAGGTTACTAATAATTTATGTCATTTTGAACATTTTAATGCACTGCTGAATGTAATATATTTTTAAAATTGATAAAGTAACAGGCACTCAAGTGGCACAGCAGTAAATCTCACTAGCCCACTACTGCTGAGATCTAGAATCCTAATACAGGAGATGCTAAAGACCAGTCGGTGATCTAAACTCACACACTCATCATCTAAACTTGGCTGTGTCTGAGGGTGGGATGATGGAGACCCCGTGAGGGATTGGCAACCCTTGTACTGCATTGCGCCCAGTGATTTCAAGGAAAACGGACCTACCTCATCACTTGGCTGGTGATGAAAGGCTGTGTCCCAAATAGTGAATACTATATACACATATTGTGTAAGAGTGCCATTGCTAGTACACTAAACTGGCATGCTGTTTAGAATAGCAGCCAAAATGCTGGATTTTAAGATTTTTGGGTTTATTTGCTTTCCTCTTTTATCTGTCTGTGACAATTAAAGCTAGCTGTTATTAGCAGTTAGCTAGCAAAGCTGCTTTCCCCAAATTGTATTTTCGTAATTATTCTGAGGCTATTTTAGGCTATTTTAGGGCTTCTTTGGCATTAAACCATCCAGGATAGCTATTCTTCTCTTTATATAAGTAAATACACCTTTATGACTGCACAAATCACTTAAAATTACCATGTCACAAAGAGTTGGGACTACTACGCTTCTAATTATAGCTGACTTTAATGATTTCCAAAAGGCTCAAAGTCATTATTATGGTTGAAGAACTCTCCAAAGGAGGCAAGTTAAGTTTGTCGAGTTCTTCATTGTGGTCGAAAGTACTGTTTATATTGTTAAGAATGGCCCCAATCAAGCTTAATGGTACAGATTAGATTATGTATCATCAAAATAATCAAGTTTGGTGGTTATTAATAGCATTTGTTGGTCTTTTTATAGTAGCAGAAGTGATGTTTTTCTAAAATGTGTGGCTCTCCAGTGATTGTAGGATATTTTATGGGACAGAACTGAACCTGGCCTCAGTGTTATTTAGATCACAAGAACACTCAAGGATCTACAGCAGAAGACTGCATTTATTTATTTTCATGGTTTTTTTAAGCTTTTAAGCTCTACTCATGTTGTAAAGATGAAAAAGGGATAGAAATATCGAAGAGTGAAGAAGATAAAAGGAGCCCATCAGATAAGTCTTCCATATTCCTAGCTTCATCTGAATCTGAACCCTGCTGTCTCTTTCTTCATAGAGCTCAAACTCATTATCAGGATAATGTCTTTCCTCTCAGATCTGCATCTCAACACCTTTTATAATTGAAATGTGACTGGACGCCTCGTCTTTGCTTTCTGATTAATCGCAGCCTCTCGTATCCCTAATTAAGTGAAGTGTGACTAATCTTGTGGATTGCGTAAGCGTTTTTAGACTTGACATGTTGTACCGTGACTTTAACACCGTAAGGCTCCTGGCCCTGTCGAAACATCAAACAAGAGACGACTTTAGTAGGTGAATTGCCAACGTAAGATTTTGAAGATCTCAGGCTCTCATATTGGGCCAGTTGCCAACAAACTGGTGTGTGATTATTTGCCAGTTATTTACAAAGGCTGACATGTTTTAGCCTTAGTTTTTAGTTTTAAATGTTGGCGGATTAGTTGGCAAGGTTTCACACAAGAACCCAACATGCGTCTAAAAGTTGTTATGGACTTATCAGTGGAGGACTTATCTTTTTTAATGTAATTTGCATGTTTTACCAGCCACACTGGGTCCGGTGTTTCTAGAATCACTGGCCTCTATGCAGTAACACACCCTGGACAGGACGTCAATCCATCGTAGGGCCTCGTTGTGGCTGAAACTCACATAAATTAAAAAGATTTTTTAGGTGTGTCCAAATATTTTTGTCCATATATTGTATCATACAGAACTGAAGGAGGAGTAAAAAGTGATTTTTGGGTGAATAGAGGTGTGTGTAGCTCCCACAGGAAGGAGGTTCATTAGAGAAGGTCTCGTGAGCAGGCTCACTCTTGCCTCCACTGCTGACACTTTGCTTCTATTCTCAAAAGGGTGTTAATGATCCAGCCGTATGCGCCAACAGTTCAATCAAATGAGGTGTGATAAAGCACAGCTTATGAGTGGGGTTTCTATTTTTGGAGGGATTTCGGAAGATTTGTGCTGAGTGTGTACGCTGCTGCTTGAGCGACATCCTGTCCTGGTCTGCATGTTTCGGAGATCTGACAAAACCATGTGTCGTCTGGGTGAACGGGGTGGGGAGATCAGCTGAGCTGAACGTGTCGTACTTTATTGTTAAAAATAAATTAAACTTATTGTTTAACAGGGGTGTATTTGCATCTTTACAGTGCAGTGAAACAAGTATTAATAGTTGGATTACCTCTCTTATGATTTAATGAAAGAAAATAAAATGACATAAAAAATACATAAAATAAAAAATATATATGTAATTATATAATATATTATATTTAATTCAAATCAGTGCAATATTTGTTAAACTTTGTGCAATATCTTTTTAAAACAGTGCAATATTTTGTAATTTTTTATATATCTTTTTATTTATCTGTACATTTTTTTCCCTATTTTTTAATATATGTATAAACACTCTTATATCTCTACATTTTGAACACTGCTGTATATATACCTACCTACCTGCCTACCTATCTATCTATCTATTTGTAATATCCAAAGGGCAACACGATAAATACATCTCATACAGCATGCCATACATATATCCTTCCTTCCTTTCTTAGATTTGCATTTAAATGACAGGTATAATAATTAATCCAATAAATTAAAAAGAATTTACCAAGGGGAATAGGCAAAAATTAAACCCAAGAACCACAAAGTAACACATAGTGTGTGGGTTTCTATCAGGTAATCCGGTTTTCTTCATGCTCCCAAAAAATGCTCCCAAAAATATGTCATTAGGTGAATAGCTGATTGTTTATTCGGCCCTAAAATGAATCTTGGTCCAGCTTGGTAGGAAAGAAATTATAACCTGACACCTTTAATATTGTAATAAATGTAATTTTTGTGTAACAGTTATAAACTGAAGACAGTGGAGAAGTTGGTTGGGTGCCGTAGAGTAAAATGGGTCCCAAGGACCTCGGAGCAGACCTGTGTATATTTTGACATGAGGAAATAAAATAAGATGCAGTTTTGTGTCCACAATTTTTTGAGCCACGCTCATGCATTAAACTATCAACACTCCACATGCAAACCACACACCAAGTAAAATTGTTAAATCAGTCAACATCATACCTAATAGTATGCTTAAAAAAGCATTATAATGACGACTAAAGACGTGTGAGAGAGTAGAATAGGGCAGCCCACTCTGTGTGTGTACAAACAGTCCCTTGGCAACGGTGAAGAGCGGCAATTATATTCAAAGTCTTTCAATCCCACATCACCCCTTCACTTATTAGTCTCCATCTATAGCACCTGGAACAGTGAGGGGTCGATCACATCACGAGAGAACAGCACCGGCTCAACACGGCAGGTAAATTATCTCAGATTTTACTTTCAGTAAGATATTTATAATTGTGCTATAACAGCATTGTATTAAATGTTAATTACAGTCATGGGTGTGTGCATTATGTTCCAAAAATTGTGTATGTGTCAATATGAAGAAGATATTAAACATACTATATGCAACGTCCAGCAAAAAACTTCCTTCACAGATTAACCTTATGATTATTTGCTCATTCGTTCATTCGTTTTCATGTTTTGCCTCCGCTTTATCCTGGTCTGTGTCACAGCAGGTCCGGACAGGACACCCAGAAAGGAGGCCCGGGCAATCCCCCCTTCCTATCAGATATAGCCAATCGTGTCTGTATGTAGAAGCCTGACCGGCCGATAGCCCTGGATCCCGGCAGTAGTGGGCTAGAATAATTTACTGCTGCACCACTGCTGAGTGTCAAAAAACTTAAACCCCTGCCCTAAATATGACCCCGAATTTTGTAATGAATATATTGTATTGTCTACTAACCCTAGTGGTAAAGAATAGCACTCTTCAGCTATAAAGTGTACACACATTGGATATATTATTTAATATATAATTAACACAAATTGGCTTTTTTCATTCATGCAGCAGTGATTCTTGTGACTCGGCATAATTATCTTACTATGTTTCAATGTTAAAATCCTCAAGATTTAATCTCTGACTTTAAGCTTTGACTCCGACCTGATTGCGAGGCCTGATCAGGATCTCCTGGTGGAACCGAGCCTGAAGAAGGTTCTCAGAGTTCCTCTGGTCAGCTTGGTGAGCCAGGATGGGATCGGGCTCCTCGTCCTATGCCCCCAAAACTATCTACCTGGACGTGGAGGGCAAAGTGCAGAAGGTGGCTTGTCTGTTTATTTCTGTGTTATGGCTCGTATATTTTTTTTGTCAGTGGGGGGTTTAAAAAACAAATTATTCCTTTTCATTTGTGCAAAATAGGGTTTCAGTTTGTTCTAAATTTAAAGAGGTATGAGATTAAAGGTGAACTGACCTTCATAAACTGTTCCTTCTATTATATATATATATATACTGTATATATACGTATATATATATATATATATACTTTATATATATATATATATATATATATATATATATATATATATATATATATACTGTATATAGATAGATAGATAGATAGATAGATAGATAGATAGATAGATAGATAGATAGATAGATAGATAGATAGATAGATAGATAGATAGATATAGATATATCAAATGTTTCCATAATATCTAACACTGTATGATGATGTATTAAATAAATGTAAAGACTAATAGTAGTCTGAACTGTTGGGTACACAAAAATGGCATACGTTGGTGCCTCTTAACTCCAGGGTCATGGATTTGATCCAAAGCACTGGTCACAGTCTAGGTCTGTGTGGAGTCTCTGTGGGGAAAAAAGGCCAGCAGGTGGATTTGGATAACTATATATTGCACCTTGGTATAAACATACCAGAGAATTAATACCAGTGAACAGGTGTGAAAAACATTCTGTATTTATTAAATATTAATCATATGGACAAAAGTATTTGGACAATCCTTCTTTTGTTTGAAACAAAAGGGTGTGCATGAATAAGGACGGGTTGTGGTTAAAAATAAAGCTGACAATGGTTTACATTCCAGGTGTCACTGGCATAATAGGCGGCAGAGACACCTGGTATTAGCATGTCAACATTTCCCTCAGGTTTAATTGTGATGAGGCCGGGCCATTTACACCATTTGTCCATGTGGACGTCTCACTCTACATGATACGCGCTCTCTGTATTAAAATTTTTAGCATAAACACTAATTTTTACTAAATTACACAAAATGACAAACATATAACTGTGTTTCTATAACTGTGGGCCAGTGATAGCTCAGTGGTTAAGGTACTGGACTAGTAAACAGAAGGTTGCCGGTTCAAGCCCCGCCACCACCAAGTTGCCACTGTTGGGTCCCTGAGCAAGGCCCTTAACCCTCAATTGCTCATCGTGTTCAGCTCATTGTGTAAGTCGCTTTGGATAAAAGCGTCTGCTAAATGCTGAAAATGTAAAAATATAACAATCAGAACCATGTATTTAATATTTTTTTGATATATTTTCTTGTTATATACAATTGAAGTCCAGCTTTACGTCATCATGAGCTCGGAGATCCAAGAAAGACACATGTGGTCTAAAATGTGCAGCTTAAAGCTCAAATAAAGTTTGTTGCTGATCATGGCTGTATAAAGCTTGCCTTGACTGTGAACAGTGTCCCTCATGTTCCAGCACATTGTACTGAATGACAGAGCTGGGTTTTTATACTGATACTTGATTATTCAGACAAATTTTCTTCTAGCATAAAGGATCAGTTTGGTTTCTCGTCCTGACCTTGACAGAAGACCACTGACTGTTCCAAGTACATTTTAATGGGTGTGTCTATTTATATAAGCCCAGAGAGTCACCGGCTAATCACTGATGATAAATCGTCCTTGTATGTAAACCTTTGACCTCAGAGTGGTGACAGTATACAGTAACAGTATAGCAGAAAGGGCTAAGTGGGGGCTGGAGGTGACATGTGTCCAGAACATGTTGGACCGGAACTGAGGGAGCTGTCTCATACACCTGTAGACCATTTCACCATGGTCCAGCCCACCACGTCAGGGTCACTTGGTCTCCAGAAGATATCTGAAGGTGGTACCAGGACATTAACAGCAAGTCCTTCAGCTTCTGGTTGTAGCATGCTAGATCCTCCCGCAGTGCATACTGGTGCCTCTTACACAGGTAAATGATGCACAGGACTCATCAGACCAGTCAACCTTCCATTGCTCCGATGTCCAGTTGCGATGCCTGTGAGCCCACTGTAGGTGCTTTTGACACTGGATAGGAGTCAGATGTACTGTACTATGTGATGTGACACGTTCACCACTTCCATGGGTCAATACCAGACTCTAGAGGCTTAATGTACTAATCAGTCTTGGCTGCACATTAACCTCTCTTCAATTTAGGGCTTGTCAGGTGACTCAGGTCTTTATGCTGAATGCATTGGGGATGAATTTGAGTACCAAATGCAGGCCTGGTTTAGTGCTCAATATCGGTGCCTGATACCAGTAATGCAGTTATGAATGCAAGTGAATCCCTTCAGTCATACTTCAAAAGCTACTGGAAAGCCATGATAGAAAACAGAGGATGTTACAATGCAAAGGAAGGGAATGTGTTTCACATTAAGGCCCTTTATTGTTATAATTAAAATGCAGTTTAGAAGTCATTTTAATATTGTGCATGTGTGTGGGTGTGTGTTTGTGTTTTTATAGGTATTGTTCAGTCGTCATTGTAGTCCATGTGATATTAAAGAGCTTCTTTGTTCCTCCTCCAACCTTCCCAGGTAATGAACCAAAACCTTCGGGTTATTCTGACATACAGCATGTTACTGTGTTAATTTGTTAAGTACAGCAAATCTACTGTAGGTATAAAGCTCCTCCACATCAGACTTTACATGACTGTCCATATTATGTACTGTTTAATTTAGTCTATGGATGTGTCAAATATCTGGATTTATCTCTTTTACTTTTGCTTTCTTTATTAACAACCTTAAAATAATGAATTATTTACATCCAATAACACTTCAGCCTACATAAATAGACAAAGCTATAGTAAAGTATGAGCAGAATGACTGTAGGTATAAAACTTTGCTGCACTTTCTACACTTTCCCTCTCCAATGACCTCTATTGATATGCTAAATGCTAGATCTATAGTTCCAAAAAAACCCTTAACAGTGTTCATTTAGGCTGTAGTAATTCACTTATCAATAACTGGAGCTACGTATGTGATTTTCTTGATTTGTGATTTTTACCTGGCCAATAAATCTGTTGTGAAGTACAGCTAAATCGCTGTAGCTATAAAGCTCTCTCACACAAGGTTTTAATGTTGCTGTGCTATGTAGCATTTCATTCCAAATATCTGAGCATATTAGATGTCATATATAGATTTTAATTCCTGCTCTTTGTACTTCACCCTCATATAATAACAAAAATGATTAGTAGATCTTATAGTTTAGCTTTGAACATATTTAAATAAAATTAAGTTTTTATGTTTCCAGTCCAGGCTTTATTTTGTGGTGCTGTTTTAAGTACTCTTTTATTTATTTATTTTTATAAAATTTTGAATCAGGGGTGTCATGATTGCGCAGTGGGTAGCACTGTTGCCTTACAGCTAGAAGGGCCTGTGTTCGATTCCAGGTTTCTTTCTTTGAGGAGTTTGCATGTTCTCCCTGTGTCCTTAAAGGTTATTTTATTTAGGTGCTTAGTCTTTGGACGAAAGGTTGCTGGTTCAAGCCCTGCCACTGTTGGGCCCTTGAGCAAGGCCCTTAACCCTCAATTGCTTAGACAAAATACTGTCACAGTACTTTGGATAAAAGTGTCTGATAAATGCCGACAATGTACAGTGCCTTGCAAAAGTATTCAGCCCCCTTGAACTTTTCAACCTTTTGCCACATTTCAGGCTTCAAACATAACGATATGAAATTGTAATTTTTTGTGAAGAATTAACAACAAGTGGGACACAATCGTGAAGTGGAACGAAATTTATTGGATATTTTAAACTTTTTTTAGAAATAAAAAACTAAAAAGTGGGGCGTGCAATATTATTCAGCCCCTTTACTTTCAGTGCAGCAAACTCACTCCAGAAGTTCAGTGAGGATCTCTGAATGATCCAATGTTGACCTAAATGACTGATGGTGATAAATAGAATCCACCTGTGTGTAATCAAGTCTCCGTATAAATGCACCTGCTCTGTGACAGTCTCAGAGTTCTGTTTAAAGCGCAGAGAGCATCATGAAGACCAAGGAACACACCAGGCAGGTCCGAGATACTGTTGTGGAGAAGTTTAAAGCCGGATTTGGATACAAAAAGATTTCCCAAGCTTTAAACATCTCAAGGAGCACTGTGCAAGCGATCATATTGAAATGGAAGGAGTATCAGACCACTGCAAATCTACCAAGACCCGGCCGTCCCTCTAAACTTTCAGCTCAAACAAGGAGAAGACTGATCAGAGATGCAGCCAAGAGGCCCATGATCACTCTGAATGAACTGCAGAGATCTACAGCTGAGGTGGGAGACTCTGTCCATAGGACACAATCAGTCGTACACTGCACAAATCTGGCCTTTATGGAAGAGTGGCAAGAAGAAAGCCATTTCTCAAAGATATCTATAAAAAGTCACCTGGGAGACACACCAAACATGTGGAAGAAGGTGCTCTGGTCAGATGAAACCAAAATCGAACTTTTTGGCCACAATGCAAAACGTTATGTTTGGCGTAAAAGCAACACAGCTCATCACCCTGAACACACCATCCCCACTGTCAAACATGGTGGTGGCAGCATCATGGTTTGGGCCTGCTTTTCTTCAGCAGGGACAGGGAAGATGGTTAAAATTGATGGGAAGATGGATGGAGCCAAATACAGGACCATTCTGGAAGAAAACCTGTTGCAGTCTGCAAAAGACCTGAGACTGGGACGGAGATTTATCTTCCAACAAGACAATGAACCAAAACATAAAGCAAAATCTACAATGGAATGGTTCACAAATAAACGTATCCAGGTGTTAGAATGGCCAAGTCAAAGTCCAGACCTGAATCCCATCGAGAATCTGTGGAAAGAGCTGAAAACTGCTGTTCACAAACGCTCTCCATCCAACCTCACTGAGCTCGAGCTGTTTTGCAAGGAAGAATGGGCAAACATTTCTGTCTCTCGATGTGCAAAACTAATAGAGACATACCCCAAGCGACTTGCAGCTGTAATCGCAGCAAAAGGTGGCGCTACAAAGTATTAACGCAAGGGGGCTGAATAATATTGCACGCCCCACTTTTCAGTTTTTTATTTCTAAAAAAAGTTTAAAATATCCAATAAATTTCGTTCCACTTCACGATTGTGTCCCACTTGTTGTTGATTCTTCACAAAAAATTACAATTTCATATCGTTATGTTTGAAGCCTGAAATGTGGCAAAAGGTTGAAAAGTTCAAGGGGGCTGAATACTTTTGCAAGGCACTGTAAATGTGCAGTCAGACCCAGTAAACTGCCCTAAGTGTAAATGTGTGTGTGTGTGTGTCGGACTGGCGACCTGTCCGTGGTGTTTCCCAACTTTCGCCAAATAAATCAGACCCACCGTGACCCTGACCAGAATAAAGTGGTTCTAAAACACACAATGAATGAATATCTGGTCATATCTGGATCTGATCTCTTTACAGGACGACAGCTGTAATGCTGGTGGACCCTGAAGGGGCACTGGTTTCCATCGATCCCACCATGCCCACCAACTCTCCCAAGTAACGACACAACTCACCACATTAATGCGTCATCGTGTTGTAATTTGTTGTTTAACAATCTGTCTTTGTGCACGTGATTGCTAAAATCATTTAATATTTTAACACTTCTGTCCACGCAGTTCCTTATACAAAGTTGTTCCTCTAGCTGGTCAGCTGGGAGGTAAGAAAGTCCAGTGTTAGGACCTATAACCTTTTACTGACTGTGTTGATAAGTGTTTCTCCCATTATTCACTTTTGGAAAGCGTTTATCACAGCTGTGATTTATGACCTACGGTATTTGCTCGTTTCCTCAGAAAAAGAAGACATGTTTCAGAACGTGTTATCACAGGTGGCGGATCAGTTCAGCAGGTAATTACTCAGTTTGTTTTCTCATAGGCATGTGTGTGTGTGTGTGTGTGGGGGGGTACTCTCTCAGCACTCACCTGTTACCCTGACCGTAAGTTCCTTCTCTTTAGGGCGTTCAAGATCAATGAGCTGAAAACTGAAGTCACCAACAGGCTGGCAATGCTGGAGAAGAGAGTGGAGCGTATGTGTTTTTGTTTTATATATCAGTGTGTCAGTATGTGCTTTCCGATTAAGAAATGTTGTTGTTCAGCTTGTGTTTTTGATGTTTCCCTCACAGTGGAGGGTCTGAAGGTTGTGGAGATTGAGAAGTGTAAGAATGATCTGAGGAAGCTGAGAGATGAGATGACTTCCGGAGTGGGAGGAAGGTGAGTGATTAAGGATGACTGTGGACTTTTGTAGAGCCCATATTTGGTGTTCAATTGCACCAATCTGCACACCTTCGGACTTACTAAAGAACCTAAGCATGGCTGAGAAATTATTTGTGCCTGCTGTGTTTTCCCTTTTCCTACCAATTTAGTCATATCCAGTTACCCTGATTATCATTCCCTGCTTTTGCAGACCCCTGCTCTGGCCTAGGAGGGCTGTACCTGCAACACGTGTGTAGCGTCAACCACTTCTTTTCACCTGCCTGAGCCAGGTTTACATAGGGATCAGTATCTTGAACAGAGAGTCCTGTACCGATCTCCATTATCCCCATCTCTTAACCAGACAGCAGCCAATCAAGTCTGTATGTAGGCACACAGCTGGCCAATAGCAAAGCTGAGATTTGAACTCATGAGCTTGAGATCTCAACAATGATGACCTAAAGTGTTTTACACCCAAGCAGCAGCACAAAATGACATTTTTTTAATGGGATTTGCAGTAAGTGATTTCAGGAACATCCTGGCAACCTAAAGGAGGAAAACTCCATGCCAGTTGTTTCTGTAATTAGCATCGTCTGCTAATTATATTAATTAATGTGGCTACAAGTCTGGATACAAATAACCTTGTTTTTGCAACTTTTTACATCTTTTCAGTTTAATTCAGCGCCATGAAATCACTAATGAAATTAAATTTAATTTAATTAGTTAATCCTAGTGTACTAAATAGTTGGAGAATTAATCAGGACTGGTTTTCCTGAGTTAAGTTAACTTTCTTGTTATGTTTTAATAGAGTGAACTGTCCATGTAAGTACAACTTCTCAGATGATGGAAAGAAATTAACTCCCAGACGGGACGTACCCAGCTATCCAAAGGTGCGTTTAATGAAACTATTTATTTGAATAACGTTTGGACATTCAGGAAGAAAAACAGCACTACATAAACGCCGTTGGTCTTGCCTTTTTTCAGTACACGCTTTCTCAAGAGACGATCGAGGCTCTGAAGAAACCGACCTTTGATGTCTGGCACTGGGAGCACAATGAAGTAAGTGTGTCTCAGAGGAGCATAAATATTTAGACGTGCGGTCGTTTCTAGGTCTGTCTGTGGGACGTGTTTGTACTCAGTGATTTGATGAAGAGCCTGATGTGTCCCTCAGATGCTCAGTTGTTTGGAGTACATGTACCATGACTTGGGGCTTGTAAAGGAGTTCAACATGAACCCCATTACTCTCAAACGCTGGCTGGTAAGAGTAGAAATTAAAGCTAATATAAAAGCCCATGTTGTGTGGATTTAAATTCATAACAATGTGAATATATTTTTTCAGCTTGCTATTCAGGAGAATTATCGTAGCAACCCCTTCCATAACTTCCGTCATTGCTTCTGCGTGAGTCAGATGATGTATGGCATGATTCACCTCGCCAACCTTCAGGTGAGAACGTTCTGGCTTACGTAACCTGTAATAACACCTCTGTTGTAGAAACACACATTCAGAGCAAGAAGTAACGACACACTCGGTAGATATCGCGGAAAATGGTGATGAATAATATTTTGGGATTAATTAGCTTAATTACACATTGGAAAAAAATCATTTCCAAGAGAATCAAACCACTAATTAAAAACTTTATATCCTATATTTATGAAGGTGGCACCACTGCATTTCATACTTTGCTTGACTTTATTTTACCACTGAGTCTTCCTTTATAATGCCTGATAACAAAAACACCTGAGAGCACTTCTCCATCCAGAATGTCTTCTACACTTGAAGACCCTCCTCTTCAGCTTATCCAGGGAAAAGCTTAGATGACCAGGGTGACCAATCAAAACCTTGATTCTTTACTCATCACACCAAGGATTAATAGGAGCAATATCTTAGAGACTCGTCTTGCTTAAAAATCCAACTATGACCCAGAGTTACTTTCCAATTATCCTGGTACTTCATGGAGTCCATGATGCTGTGCTGTATCTTCACAAGGTTTCCAAGGTTTATAAAGAAGAACAGCCCCAACACATCACACGTGTGCCCGTTTCTTTGTTGTATAAGCATCCTTTATTTCGTGCCAAAACCACATTGGCAAATTAGGCTCATGACCACTAACTGTTAATGTTTTAAATCTAGTTTGTCATTTTGATTCGGAAGCTGACTGCCCATGGTGTGTGTGTGTGTGTGTGTTGGGGTTTTGTGTGCATGTTTGCATGTTTATGTCTTTATATCAACAGGAAAAGCTCACTCTGATAGATTTGGGCATTTTGATGACTGCTGCAGTATGCCACGATTTGGACCATCCTGGATACAATAACACGTACGATTTTTGCTCAGAGTCTTTGTTAATCTTTTGGAGGGTTTTGTGTCCATTTAGTCAAAACAGTATTTGTAAGGTAAGTTACCGATCCAATTCCATCTAAAATGGGGTTTAGATCAGGCCTCTTTTCAGGACACTGAACCTTGCTTTGTGCACAGCTGCAGTCATACTGGAACAGAATGATTACCTCTGTTAACAAATGGTATGGCTAAAGCACCTGGATGTAATTAGGCCCATGTAGGAAAGTGTTTGCAGATGGCATCTGGCCCAGTGTTTGCAGATGGCATGGGACCCACTGTGAACCTGACCTGGATAAATATGTTGAACAGCGCTCTCCACCAATAAAGGGATTTATTTTAAAGCATCATGTTCCGCAACACAGTTTTGCTGTGCTCTTAATTTTCCTTTAATGTGTCACAGCCTGTGTATTACTGTTGGTAATTACTGCAGCTGGGTGAATTACACCTGTTTAACTGTTTTCAGGTACCAGATAAATGCCCGCACTGAGCTAGCTGTCCGCTACAACGACATCTCTCCTCTGGAGAACCACCACTGTGCTGTAGCCTTTCAGATTCTGTCTTTGCCGGAGTGCAACATCTTTGCTAATGTGGATCCAGAAGCATTTAAACAGATCCGTCAGGTTGGTCTGCTCATCCTACAGTCCTAATTATTATTATTATTAATGTTGTTGTTGTTTTTATTATTATTATTACTGATAATAATAACAATTATAATAATTGCTGCTGGGGATCCCCGATTTTTTGCTGTTGAGGAGGGTATATTGCTGCTCACGCCTCCTCCGACCCGCACACAGCCCTTAACGGAACCCTTTTCCATCCATGCACTTTGCACAGGCACCTCTATCCGCCAATCAGGGAGCCTATTATGCCCGCTAGATGGCGCCCAGCCGACCGGTGGCAATGCCGAGTTTCGAACTGAGGAGTTCAGAATCTCGGCACTGGTGTGCTAGCGGAATATCTTGCTGTGCCACCTGGGCGCCCTTATTATTATTATTATTATTATTATTAATGATGTTGTCATGATTAATAATTATATTACTAATAATATTAATAGTAAAAAGAACAAGAATTGCCTTTTAATTAAAAAAATATGATTATTATTATAATTATTATGATAATAATAATTATTATTATAACTGATCTTTTTAAAAAATATATTATTATTATTATTATTACTTTTGCTGTTAATAATAATAATAATTAAAAGACCAACTTATAAAAATCAAAACTAGTTATACAATGTAATAAGACCTTCTTCATGCTGTCCATTCTTATTACATCTTGCCTAAAAAGAACTTAACACTCTTGTCTTACTTGCCCTCAGGACACTATAAGGCAAAAAGTATGTGGACACTCCTCCTAATTATAGAGTTCAGGTGTTTCAGCCACACCTCACAGGTGGAGAAAATCAGTTACTGTAGAGGCCTCCAGTTTCTGTGCCGGAACACATTCCCACAGACACACTCCAAAAATCATGTGGAAAACCTTCTCAAAAGAAAGGAGAGCCACAGCTCATGGTCATATGTCCACATTCTTTTGGCCATTTAGTGTTGAAAGGCATGCTGTGCTGTATGCTGTATTATAATTGTTGAACTTTGATCCCTAGGCGATTATTACCCTGATCCTGGCGACAGACATGGCCCGGCATGGCGAGATCCTGGACTCTTTCAAACACAAAGTGGATAACTTCGACTTTACCAATGAGGAGCATGTGACCTGCGTATGTACCCGTACCACCAGACACAAACAGACACCTAAAACTAATTAGTGCCTCATTTACCTGTCTTACCTGGTATCTGCTGATAGGTGCCAGTCAGTAAGAGCCATCTTTGTTTCTCTCCTCTGTGTGTGTGTGTGTGTGTGTGTGCAGCTGAAGATGGTCTTGATTAAGTGCTGTGACATTTCTAATGAAGTCAGGCCCACAGATGTTGCCGAGCCGTGGGTGGACTGTCTGCTGGAGGAGTACTTCATGCAGGTGAGCTCTGTCTGCTCGGTCTTTTACTGGTCCAGGTGTTGCAGTTGAATTAAAGATGTTTGTGTATCTTCTCAGAGTGACAAGGAGAAGTCTGAAGGTCTGCCTGTCGCCCCCTTCATGGATAGAGACAAAGTGACCAAGCCGACCGCTCAGATTGGCTTCATCAAGTTTGTCCTCATCCCGATGTTTGAAACGGTGATGAAGGTATGGATCAAATGCTCACATTAGGAGTCACTGCAGCAGATTATTCGATCATATATCTGACTTGGCAAAGTTGTTACACTGGATACCCTTCCTGACACAACCCTCTTATTTATCTAGGCCTGGGACAAGCACTAAGGGAGCACTGATATGCCCTTTCATGGAGAGTCACGCACTGATCCCCGTTATCCCCCGTCTCTGTGCAGACGACATCAATCAGCCAGCAGTTGTGTTGCTTCAGACGTGCCAATCATTGTCTGTATAGGCACGCGGCCTGCCAATAGCAGAGCTGAGATTCGAATCTGGTTTGCCGCTGCTCCACCCCACCCCACCGCCTTAACTGTTTTTTGAATGTGTTGTGCCTTTTTACCATGAATCATCAGATGAATTTATGCAAGATAAAGAACCAGAGCACAACTGATGCTCACTTAAATGCTTGTCAGACGCTTTACAGACTTGACTTTGCTGAAACAGGCTCCCTGTAGGAATCCACCTTTTAAAAGTAAAAGACACAAGTGCAATGAAAGATTGTCCTAAGTTTAAAGTTCAAGTGATTTCAAACGATCTTTCTCAGACAGTTTAACATTTCAGTGTCATTTTCCAACAGGCAGTTCAGTAAAGATACAGTCTGAATACCTTGTCTACTGTAGTACCTCTATCTTTTCCCACTGCCTAATAATACCTATAAAAGAATGGATTTTCAGTAGATTCAATATTGTATTAACAATCTAACTGATTAGTTCAATGTTTTATTTATTAATCTCAACTAATCACTTAATCTTGAGCAGCATTTCATCCCAGGAATACTTGGTGAATGCAAAAATTCACCCTGGGGAGGATACAGGTCCATCACAAGGCATCACATCACTCACAATTAAAGCTTTCTTTGTTCAAAAAGTCTGCACTCTGTACGCTCCATGATTCTGGTTTTATTTATCATTCTTGGTACCCTTACAAGAAGGTTAACTACATTCATGACGGGTACTTGGTTCACTCGGCACAGATACGAAAACATATAATACTGTGCCCTAGTACCGTACCATACTGTCCAGGGAAAAAAGTGTCATGACTGAGGCCAGTTTGGTGTGAAGGAACTCCAGTGGCCTGCACAGATCAGTCTGATTGGGCACACATTCCCACAGACATATTCCAAAGATCTTGTGGAAAGCGTTCTTGAAAGAGTGGAGGCTGTCACAGCTGAGAGCCACGTCTATATTAATGCCAGCGGTTCTACAGTGGGATGTCGCGCATATTAATGTTGTGTTTGTGTTCAGCTCTTCCCACAGATCGAGGAGATAATGGTGCAGCCTCTGAGAGACTCACGGGATCATTATGAAGAACTCAAGCAAATCGATGATGCGATGACTGAGGTAGATGCTCCTCTGCTTTTCCGGTTCATACCCAATAACCATTCACTGCTTTATCTTTAATATATAATATACACACACTGACTACTTTATTGGGAACAGAACACTAGAACTAGAATAGAACATTTACTCAATTATTGTTTGTTTTACCACCACATTATCCTGGTCAGGGTCACTGTGGGTCTGATTCATTGGGGCAAAAGGCTGGAAACACCACGGACACACACACTTAAAGATTCACCATTTGGCCCACCCTCCCTCAGACACAGCCAATCATGTCTGTGTAGAAGCTCAGCCAGCCAATAGCAGAGCTGGAATTCCAGAGCTTGAGATCTCAGCAGTGGTGGTCTAGCAAGTTTTAACGCTGCACCACCAGAGCGCCCAGATTCTTGGTTTTTATATTGAATGCTAGTAATCATTTGACTAGGTACTGTGTAGTCATGTGCACATTAACAGTGGAAATGAAGTAGTCAGTAAATTAGGGCAGCAGGGGAACAGGGGGCCAATTAGTTTGAGTGTCATAGCTTTTTAAAATTCCATTCATTAACAAACAGTTGCAGTAATAGTATTCGACATGTAACAAAGGATTTAATTGGTCTGAGGTTGTTAGTGGTATTGACTTTGTGGAAATATGCCATGTTGTCAAAGTTTCTGGACACCTGACCTTGAGATTGGATTATTAGGGGCTAGTCTGCTACAAGCAGCACAAGATGAGACATTAGAGAGAGCTGACCCATCTGTACACCCATCCATTGCAAAGCACATTATATTTACATAACTAAGGGTACCTAAATACCTGATGGGTAACACCCTACAGGCTACAAGGGTACATTTCAACACCTTATTTAGATTTTAGCATTGCTTTTGGCATCAGTTATTTACGAAGGTCTTGATCTTGATCTTGATCTCCCCCAAAATTGGGCGCTCCAGTCCAAAACCATGGGCACTAATATTAAAATAATGATTTAATAAAATATTCAGTATTTATAAGGAGTTAATTAAGTCTGCATACCTTTGGATATATATTGCACTAATAAACTCTTAATTCTCGATTTAAATTGCTTTGGTCTGATGTGTTATTAGCATTATTTGTACCCAAGCAGCTGCGTGAATCCATATTAATTGATTGATTAATTGATTTCTTTATTGATCCCCGAAGGGAAATTGCGGTGTTGCAGCAGCAATTTACAATTATCACAAACATCACTCAACAACATTACAATGTAGTACAGAAGAGAATAAAAAAAGGTATTACAGTAATGTAATACAAGTAAGATATACAAATATAAAAAATATAAAATATACTGTATAATAATATAAACAATACAAATATAAGACATCTAACAGGACAAAAACTAAAGGGGGGGTAGACTAAAAGGTGCAGTTAGAGACATTGTGTGCAATTAAGGCTGCGCAAATAAAAAATAAAAACAGTACCATGTGCTACTCTATGCATACTGTATTCTAGGCAACCTCTTCAGATTTGTAAACTGCATGCAGATTACACTGTAAGGTTGCCAGGTTTTTCCTGAGTGCAGCTTTAGAAACATGTGTATTGCATGTTTGCTCTTGTAGCACAGAATTATGGTTTCACAAGCCCTGTGCGTTGGTTAAAACAGGCTATAAGTCCTCACCACCTTCACCTAAATGCATTCTGAATACATTATGGCACAAAGCAGTCCAATTTACCTGAGCTAATCCTACCTGAGCATTATCCTGAGGCAGCTCTTCTACAGAAAGTAAAGGTTAAAGCTCTGTGGTGCTATTTTGTTCTCCACATGCTAACATACAAGTGTGTTTTTGTTCAATGAGGCACAGAAGAAAAAAACTGAAAATATGTCGTTAGGAGGGAAGAAGAAATAAGCTTTGGGGCGAGCCGAGCGCTGCTGTGTAAGTAAAGACTGGTGTGCTGAGTGCTTTCCGCTTCACCTTTAGCCCAAATACGGTTGCGAGAAAAAGTTTGTGAACCCCTTGAAATAATCTGATGTAACACACAGCGATTAATAATTAATAGTCCAGGCTTGATTGCTATTGATTGCTACTTGATGGCATTTAGCAGACACACTGAAGACACACTTAGCAGACATTGCTGAAACCCTGTTAGAACAAAAGTATATAGAATAAAAGTATGTAGGTAAGAGCACAACATGCATTAACTACACAAGGCTAAAAGAATTAAAGGAAGCAGAAGACCTGCAGTTATTATTCACCTGTATGAAAAATACCAATAAAATGCAACTATTAAAGGGCATCATTGCTCTCAAAAAAGTATCAAGAAAACAAGGGTAAATGTATTTAATAGCCCGTAATACACACCTCTAGAGAGCTTAGAATAAAGCATTACACACGTGTGAACATATAAGGGCCATTTTGACTAAGAGATTGCTAACTGAATTGCCGTAGGATTGCTAGGACCGCTTCATAGTGCAGATTAAGCCGTAAACGTGAGGCACTTGAACGAATTTCACAGTAAATTGCATATTACATGGGAAACGGCTCATTTATGATTAAAGCAGAAATTAAAGTAGCTTCATAGTCCACAAACTTTTTCTTACAACTGTATGCTCAGCATATACTATAGAAACCGCCGAGCCTACCACGTGACAACAGCCGAAGTAGAAGGATCCTTCTGCTTCGGTCACAAGCTGATCAGCCTGCTTCTGATTCGCTCTGATATTTTTCACACCCAACAACTTCTATCCTCAAAACAATGCCTCTCATTTTAGATGTGCTGTGCACTAGCAGGTTCCACTTCTCTACCATCACCCAGCATGCACTGTTTTGCTTAGCACTGTCGGTCGATTTGTCAGCCTAATAAAAGTGTATTTATTATTTTTGGCTCCAGGGACCTGGCTTTTTGGCCCGCTTCCAGAGAAGCAGTGGAGCTCCAGTCTGAGGTTTGGATGAGGAGGTCCACTCGGAGGTCTTTCCTGAAGTCGAGGGGATGATCAAGATGGTTGCTCGCTGCACTGAATCCAAAGAGAGAGCTGAATTTATGGAACCTATGGAACTGAAACAAGGTTCCTTCATATAGTTGCAATAAAGATTAATAGGTCTGTGACTTTTTCTGATGAGGTTTAGTCTGGTGTTCTGGGCATCTGCATTTGTGGTTGTTTTGGTGTTTGCTTCATTGTTAGTAGTATTGCTGTGTCTGTAAGAGTTGGTGCAGAGTAAAAGTCAAAGGTTTACATACACTTGGAAGGGACGTGTGTTTTTTGGGACAGGAATCACAAGTCACAAAAAAAAGAATATTTGCTGAAATCATTATCATCTCTTTAATGGTTTACCACGACTTTATCCTGGTCACTGGGCACAATGCAGTTCAAACCACGGTCAGGACGCCAATCCATCACGTATGTATGTAGACACCCGACCAGCCAATAGCACAACTGGGGGTTCAAACGCTAGATCTCAATGGTAATGGGTTAGAGCAATTTACGCTGAATAATATACGTAGTATTGTTCAGTTTTGGTTTTTTTCACTTATACAAATCACAGACCCATTTCATAATGGTGTAAGAAATAAATAATATGCTTTTAACATTGAGGCAACAGTTTGGTGAAGGCCCTTTCCTGTTCCTGCATGACTCTTGCCTATAAACGAAGGGAGTTCCATGAATACATTTGACAAGTTGGACCTCTCTTCTGACTTCTCATTGGTGCATGTCCTCAAATTCTCTTTTCTCATTGAATGGGCATAAATTCCAACAGACACATTACCATAACAATGGAGGTTGTTATGGCCTTGGTTAAGTTTCCCATATGTTGAGGCCTGAAGAGTTCATCTCAGTTGTAAGTGTGTGTACGTTTTTGACTTCAGCTGTACAACATTCATCATTAATATAAAATAATTGCACATTGATGTCATAATTATGGACGGATCAATTAAAACAAAGAGTAAAACATGCTTGAACAAGCTTGATGTATAGTTTTTGTTTACATTCTTCTTCATATGCCTTATGCTAGCTACACAATATAATAATCTAAAAAATGCCTTGTTTCCAACATCTATCAGCTTATGTACTTTCACTTTATTTTTATTTTTCAACAATCAACAAAAGACAATAAAATACATGAACCTGTGCTTAGCTACGATGATTGCAAGCCAGACCTTCTCATAAAACCTTTGTGTCTCTCCTTTAAAATGCTCTTTGAAGAAAAAGGGCACAAATTTCCACAGACACACTTCACATTCCTACAGAAAGCCTCCTGAAAATAGAGAAGGCTGTTATACTGTAGCTGCAGAAGAGTTATAACAGGGGCGCCTTATTAATGCTCATGGTTTTGAAATGGGCATTAGTAATGTCCATTGAGCGTCTGAATAAAACTCGACCCTGACCAGGATGAACAAATGGATGAATAAGTGTAACCTGGTTTTCTAAGAGACAAAGTTTAACTTCTGAACAATGCATGAGAGAACCACAAATTAACTATTCATATACTCTGGGTTACATGTTGAAACTGGACTTGTCAGCCACAATGACAGCACGCACAGGGTACCAATCAACGAAATGAAGAAATGGCGTAATGAAAGGCATTTTCTCTTGGCATCATTTAGAAACATACCGTGATATTACTTTGTTGAGGGAGATTTATGGCATAAAAGTTGTGAAAGTATTTACGCTGCGAGTTCACAAACTGCCGGGACCCATTGCATCACTCACTATTAAGAAACAGACATCAGGCGAGAGACACTGATGCTTTTTTGGCTGGGCTGTAATTAGGACGAGCCTCACCCATGGTCTTTAGTTGCTTGCCAAAATGCATTTCCATCCATCTGAAGGCTCATCGTAATTCACACTGTGTGAGGCGAGGAGAACATAAAGCTGCTCAGCTAAAGTAAATAATAAATAAAATTTGCCACTCAGGTGGCGCAGCGGTAAAGTACGCTAGCTCACCAGAGTTGGGGTTTCGAATACATCGTATCCGTATCAAACCTCAGCTCTGCCTCTCCGACTAGGCTGGGCGGCAGTATGAACAACGATTGGCTGTTGTTCAGGGTTAGGGGTAAGAAAGTCGGATCATAGGTCCTCATAACTGGTGCGACTGCGGCCCCTGCTGGCTGACTGACTGCGCCTGCACAGGGCTGAGGAATAATGCTGATGGGGGTGTGGCCCTCCGTGCACAGTGCCTGTCAAGTATATGAACTCGACTGCAGGTGAAAAATGCACTATCTGTACTGTGCGTACCGTTCTCCCCATGTCACCGTGGGTTTCATCAGGGTGCTCCGGTTTTCTTCCACAAGTAACAAGACATGCAGTCAGGTCAGTTGGCGCTACTAAGTTGCCCTATGTGTGAGTGTGTGTGTGTGTGTGTGTGTGTGTGTGTGTGTGTGTGTGTGTGTTTGCCCTGCGCTGGACTGCCGACCTGTCCCAGGCGTTTCCAACCTTTCGCTTGGTGAACTGGAACTACCGAGACCCTACTTAGAGTAAAGCGGTGTTAAAACAGACAATGAATGAATGTAAAGACGTTTGATATAAATAATTCCATAGAAACTAAACGGTATGGATAAATGTTCCTGATTTTTTAGAATGAATATCAGGATTACAAACAGCCAGACTTGCTGTGGTGGGTTGTCTGGACGTTAGTAGGATTTTAAAGCCTTAACCAATGTGCTCCACAGGGTGGCAACATTTCTCCGGTGCTACAAACATTATCAGGTGTACAGTTCGTAAATACACAAAAAACATTTGGTCATTTTGATTTCATTAATACTTTTTTAAGCACTAATGCACCGATTCTTCTTGTTTTGAAAGCAATGTCTATTATCCGAGTGTCCACACATGTTATCAATAGCTGTTCCTGAAATACTTCAGTAATCAGGAGTAAACCATTGAGAAATCACGTGATCAAACAGACGACGAGATTTTAATATATAGCAAAGTATTTAAAGTTATCACACAAATGACAACTGTCTAAAGTACAATAATAATCATAATTAAACAATAATAATCATATGATCACATTTTCATCAACCGCTTTATCCTGGCCAGAGTCTTGGCGGCTGGGCACATTTCAGGAATACACTGGACAGGGTGCTGATCCATTGCAGGGCTTTGCGCTACATTTACATTCACATTTTCAACATTTATCTGGGCGGCACGGTGGCTCAGTGGGTAGCACTGTCGCCTCACAGCAAGAAGGTCCTGGGTTCGATCCCCAGGCGGGGCGGTCTGGGTCCTTTCTGTGTGGAGTTTGCATGTTCTCCCCGTGTCTGCGTGGGTTTCTTCCGGGAGCTCCGGTTTCCTCCCACAGTTCAAAAACAAGCAGTCAAGTTAATTGGAGACACTGAATTGCCCTATAGGTGAATGGGTGTGTGTGTCTGCCCTGCGATGGACTGGCGCCCTGTCCAGGGTGTTACTGTGTGCCTTGCGCCACTTGGCTCCAGCACACACACCCCACGCAACCCTAATTGGAAATCTGACACTTTTATCCAAAGCGACTTTCAGTTGTGATAGTATACTGTCTACGCAGTTATGGTTTAAGGGTCTTGCTCAGGAGCCCAAAAGTGGCAACCTGGCAGGGTGGTAGTGGTGGGGCTTGAACCACAACCTTTTGATTACTAGTCCAGTACTTTAAATCCTAAGCTACAACTGCCCTACCACGCCAGGGCCCATCCAAGCCCCTTCCCCCCATCTCAGACATAGCCAGTCATATCTGTCTGGATGGCCGGTCACATTTGTAAGCTGTTACAAATAAACACGTCTGTTAAATGCTTTAAATGTAAATGTAATGCAAACATTATACGGTCAGTGGGGGTCCTCCTGGGGTTCAGTTCGGTTAATAAATAAAGCACAGGAAATTACAAAGTGTACAGAGCAACAGATTGGCTACAGCTAGTAATTATATACCCATATAATTCATAAACCATATAATTCATTTAATTATGAATGTATGGAGCAGATAAGTAAACCTAATAAAGTGCTCAGTTCGGTTTCTGTATCTTTATTTTCCTTGAATAATAAAACAGTAAAACATCATTAAAAACCTCTAATTTATTTAATGTTATTTGAAACACATCTGCAGAGTTTTTCTAGTGTGTGTCTCAGGAGGAAAGTTATTACCAGTAAGCAGAGAGTACATCTCTCAAAGATGTCCAATGTAGTAAAGAAAAGCAATTTTATGTCTTGATAAAAATATCCCAAAAAGATAATTACCCTTATTGGTTTGTAGACAAACCAGTTATTAGCATGTGTGGTTATTACATCAGATTCAAAGCGGTTCAGATGTTGTTGACTTTTGGCTCATCGAGGCCCGTAATTAGCCTGAGCGTATCTGCTTGTAGGTGCTAACCACAGAGCGTTAGGGAGGCGTAGGCTTCTTTGGAATCTAAGCCCACTAATCTTCCCCCGAGTCTCTTATCAAGGCTTATCTGGCTAACAAGCTGCTTTAAACTGTGTTCAGGAGTAAAAGTTAGCTGGAATGTAAATCATAACAGATTAGATCTTTAAGTGACGCTACAGATGTAGCGCAAACAGACAGACTGAAACCAGAGCTGGAACAATATGAATTAAATCTCAGTATTGTGTTTTTTATTGCTGCTCTTATTTACTTTACTGAATTTGGGGAGTTGTAGCATCTTTTAAAAACTGAAAAACCTCATAATTTAATAATAATAATATGATTTATTAAATTATGCCATTCTTGAATGTCAGTCATAGATAGTTACTTTCACTCTACATACAAAATCTGTCCATGTTTATTAAAATCATATCCGCCATGAATTACAATCTGCTTAAGTAGGAACTTTGTCTGAGGCCAAGCAAGCAGTCTTAACATTACCAAGTACTTAGAGATGTTTTAAACAGCAAAATTCAGGTAAACATTTGAAGTGTGATTTTGGAGCCAGGAGCTTCGCCTTAAAGCCTGTGACAATATGAGGCTTGCTTGACTGTAAACAGTGTCACCAATATTTCAGCAGCAACACTTCTAAATTATGTCTGCCAATCAGACGAGTTTTTTCCTAGAATCAGGTGGCTTTTCCTTCCAATTTTTAGCCAGAGATCCATGTTCCATGTTGACGTCTATCAGTGGTATGGGGAAAACTCCGCCCCATGTGGACAATTGTACAAGCTGTTACATTACATTAGGCACCCTAGAGAACATTTATCTCTACCAGTGTTATTGTTTTGACACAGACTTTCCCCGGTCAGCTTAAAGCAGGTCAGATTTAGGGGTCAGTGTGGGATGGCCTAACTTTCCCTTTCAAACCTTCCCAGATAAATGACTCATCTCTTCAAACCTACATTTCCCGTCTTATTCCTGTTTATGATTAAACACTAATCCCCAAAATGCATTCTCATTTCTTCACAATGTGTTTCTTAATAGAGGCACATGAAAAAAAAAAGAAAAAAAAAAAAAAAAAGAATTCCCTATCCAAGCTTTAATAAATCTAAACCTTTTCTTTAGTGTACCTGATTCCAGCACAAAGGTGCCTTTGCATGTCAGGGGCGTTCTCCACGTTAGGCTGGCATTAAAAAAAAGGTCCTCTTCGTTTTGAGATCCGAGAACAAAAGGCCGTTTACAGCAGGAAGTCTGAGCTCACACGCACCCCCGGCTCATCTTGCTCGGAGAAAAGAATGTCCCAGACTGGGAAAAGGGCAAATAAATACGCCACAGACACTGCAACTCAAGAGCCCTCTTCCTGTGAGGTTCTCGGTGGAGGCTTGCGGGGCATTCTTCTTTTAAGACAAGCATCAATCCCTTTGACTTTTTATAAGACAGGAGGATCTGGTACTTCCGAGGCGGGCTCTTAAAATGAAACACCTGCAGCCGACTGCGGCTCGCTGGCAACCTGAGCCTTGTCGATATTGCACAAGCCAGCCGGTACTTCTCAAATCTGACAGCAAAGGTCCCGAACCTCTGGAAGAGCTAGACAGTGTGTTGAAAGCTGATACAAATGTGCAGAGGAATCCGTTAGGAAACCTTGTGTTCTTTGTCTGAGGAAGGCAGACCTCAGGAGACCTTGCCCCGCTGGGTCTTCCCGTGGAGGCTGGATACGACCCTGGATACGACCCTGACCAGATCTAGTTTATATCTTGGTCATATATAGTTCATTAAATACCAAATAAAAAAGGTATCCTAGTGCTTTGGGCTTGATTTTACACTAGAAAAAAACCCTACTCACATGACTATATTCACATATACACTAAATAGCCAAAAGTATTTGGACACCTGACCATAATCTTGTTGGACATACCAATTTCAAAATCAAATTATATAAAAATAGATCTCTATGTGATCTCTTCAGCTAGAACAACAGCCACTCCTCTAAAAACGCTTCTCACAAGATGAAGTTGAAGTACGTTTGTGAGAATTTGTGCCCATTTAGACAAAAAGTATTTGTATAGACGGGCACTGATGTTGGTCAAGAAAGCCTTAGTTAATGTTCCCTTATTTACAAATACTGTATATCCAAACCCTTTATTCAATACTTTGTAGAAGCCCATTTGGCAGCAATTCCAGCTGCAAAGTCTCTTGGATATGTCTAAGCAGGCATTGCAGACCTGGATTTGGGCAGTTTATCTCGTTCTTCATGGCATATCCTCTCCAATGCTGTCAGATTCTACATCATGCATCTGTAAACTGCCAGCTTCAGGTGTTTCCACAGATGTTTGTTTTGGGTTACTCTAATTTTACTGCCTCACAGCAAGAAAGTCCTGGGTTTTATCCCCAGGTGGGGTGATCCGGGTCCTTTCTGTGTGGAGTTTGCATGTTCTCCCTATGTCTGTTTGGGTTTCCTCCGGGAGCTCCGGTTTCCTCCCACAGTCCGAAAACATGCAGTCAGGTTAATTAGAGACACTGAATTGCACTAAAGGTGAATGTGTGTGAGTGTGTGTATGTGTGTCCGCCCTGAGATGGACTGGCGCCCTGTTCAGGGTGTTACTGTGTGCCTTGCACCCATTAAAAAGCTGGGATAGGCTCCAGCACCCCCACGCGACCCTAATTGGATAAGCGGTTAAGAAAGTGAGTGAGTGAGTGAGTGGTTTTAAATTTGGCTGTGCCACTAAAGAGCGTTCCAGTGTTGTTTTGGCTGCATGCTTTGGGTCATTGTCATGTCGAATAGTTTGCATGCACGCTAAAGAACGTCCCTCAAAGGTGTCCCTGTATTTAGCTGCATTTATTAATCCCCAAAATTCTTACCAGTCTCCCTGTCCCTGTCACTAAGAAGCACCCAATAGCATAATACATCCACTACTGTTCACTGTAGCAGTAGTATTAGTCAGGTGACGCCACAGATGCCTGTTTTTCATCTCATCAGACCAAAGAATCTTTTCCTTTTTTAAATTTCCTCTCACAAACTCCAAGCAGGCTGTCATATGGAAATTAAATCCATTCAAAATCAAATCCAGAGCACAATAATGTGTGGAAAAAGTCAAGGGGTCTGAAAACCATTCTAAAATGATTAGCATTAATATGGGATCCTAGTCTTCTAGACCTCACTTTGTCCACATAGGCTCATTCATTCTTACTTAAGTTGGTGTAACAAAAATGGAAGCATATACTTATTTTTTTATATTATTTATGAATGAATTATTATGAACTCACTAATTAGAAGGGGTGTCCACATATTTTGACCATATTGTGTAAGTCTATCCTCTGAATACTGAAGTGTACAATTACTTATTAATTCTCTACGCTGAAAAAGTGGCTTTTTATGAACATCTGCCACCGTTTAAAGAAAGCCATAAAGAGGCGGACAGATGTGTTTACTTCATTCTGTTTACTTCATGTGCATGTGGGCTTTTTCGACTGAGGATTAGCGACGTATACGATGGACAGGAAACCTCTACGACTGCATTTCTTTCTGAGAATGATATATGAGAAATGCTGGTCTGGTATTTGTAAGCTCTCACTGTCTGCAGCGTATCTACACTTATCTCGAATTCACCAAAGATCCCCCACATCCAGCCAGACGTGGTCCTGATACTTCAGATCTTCTGGGCTCTGCTCTTCAATTCGTTCTGCTTTTAATAAGAAACAATACAAATAAACAAGGAAGTTCAGGAAGGTTTTAAAGGTGTAATTATGCGCACGTTGGAATAATATGAGCTCGGGTCGAGCGTACTGAGTTTGTTTGTGAAAATTGTCGAATCGTTCGGCTCTGTTTACGTCTCCAGGGGTGGGTTTGCAGGGATTATTGCAGCTTGGAGGGGCTGAACTGAGCTCTGAAACTTTTTCCATGCAGTTCCATCAAATGCAGCGATTCACATTAATAGCAGCTTGCCACCAGTCGTGTTTTTCCAGGCCGTTCCATCTTAAACAGCACCTAATAGGTTGGCGGAAAAGTTTCCATAAAGCTCTGCCGTCCAGAGCTGCTGCTGCAGATATGATGACTAAAAAAAGCAAAAGAAAAAAGCTCAGCTTCACATATCACTGTCACACTGAAACCTATTTATTAGTATTGTTTAAAGTGCATAATATTAAGAATACAAAAAAAGCATCACAGCCCTCTAAGAAGCAACTTGTTTGATTAATCATGTGATTTTTATTGTACTTGGGTATTTTATTTCCATCTTCCAACATCTTTATCACAGTAGTGGTGGAAACACTGGGCGTGAGGCAGGAACACCATGGACAGGACACCAATCCATCGCAGGGCTTCAACCACCTTCCCTCTTAGATATGTCCAATCACTATTTCAAAACAGTGTTTTAAAATTAAAAAAATGGTAGTGTAGTACTGACATACTTTTATCCTAGTCTGGGTTGCAGCAGGCTCGTTGCTGTTAGGAAACACTGCACACAGGGCAGGAACACTCTGGCCAACCACCTTTCCCCCTTAGATATAGCCAATCATGCCAGTCTGCCCTACCTGAGTCCCTGTACTTGGAATCTCAACTCTGCTATCAGCCTGCCGGGCACCTACACAGACATTGACAGATGATTGGCTATGCATCATCTGGGCGGGACAGTGGCTGAAACAGGATTCCTGGTCACTGGTCACATTGCAACCTCTGCTAATTGATGCGCCTACATAGGTGTTCTCCAAAATTCTGTCTGTGTCCCAAACCCAACACACTATATAAGTGCTGGACTAGTAAGCAGAAGGTTGCCAAGTCTCACCCCTGCCTAATGTTGGGCCCCTAAACTAGGCCCTTAACTCTCTGCTCTGAATAAAATCGTCTGCTGAATGCTGTACGGGTCAATGCTCCCATGTTCCCAAGCTAAAGAAGGACCAACTACAGTTCTGTAAATCTGGAACCAGAGCACCCACTGTAAGTGATTTGACCTTGAATAGTAAAGCACTAAACGTCTGCCTGTGGTGGGTAAACAAAGATCTTCTTTAATCTTGCATATAAGTTGTGACATGAGTGCTACTTATGGGGGGCTGGGCGCTTTCCCAGGATAAGCTTGAACATGTTTGTTTATTCTTGTCATCTAAAATACCTTTTTTTTTTTTACTCCCCGACAATGGGAAATTCCACAGAGAAAGAATTCAGGAGCCCGTCTGGAAAGAACGTGGGCACCCATCCCTGGGTAACAGATGAGTCCAATTAGCAGCCTTTCAAGAAGTGTCTCTTCAAACACACTCTTCGGAGTGTAACCTAGGCTTCGTTGGAACAATTCCATCTGGAAGCCACTCGCTGATGTTGGTCGGTAAATAAGAAGCAAAGGCCGCCACAAAGCTAACAAGCTAATGGTTTCAACCCCGTGTGCTTAGGAACAGCCGAGCAAACTTCAATCATCCTTGATTTATCCAAACACTCACTCTTTTTCTCTTTCTTCAAAATTGCACCAGGAGAACCGGCGCTGTGTTCTGTGGCTTTTGGTCGGAACCCGTCTGCAGACTAGAAAGCGTTTGCTATGGTTGGATGTAATGAGGAATGTAATGTACTGTACATGTGCGCTGCAGATGTGCTGCTAGACTGAGGCGACGGCAGATAGTTTGTTAGGCGATTAAAGTGCCCAGTCTGGATCCAAATCTCCATTTTTCTTAAGAGACATTGACCAGAACATACAGAGACAGTTTAGACAAACATTCAGTCTAAACTAATATCACTAATAATAATTATACCTTTTGTGTCTTTATGTCTCTTTACTGGGGCCTCATTGTAGCCCAGCAGGTAGTGTGGGTCCCGTACAGCATCATGGGACCTGTGCACCAGGGTTTGATCTTTGTTTCTATATTTCTTTTTGGGTACAGAAAGTGTACAGGCACTAAACTGTCTCAAAATGAAGGTCAGTAAGGGCGCATTCACATGAGAAGTGACAAAACTGCAAGCCTCAGTGCTTTGCTCAGCATCATCAAAGTGCAAATATGAGACGAATCTGCATGTGTGTGGAATAACCATCAAATCCAGTCTGAAAGCTCCACGTGTATCTGTGTTTATCTGGATTTTCCTGCCTGATTCACTTTTAAACTTGTGTTACAGCTCGAGGTGCTGAGAAATTGTGAGAATCTGAATCAGCTTCTCTGAGAGTCTAAAATGCCTATCGTTAAAAATAAAGCTTAATGGGGTTTAATGTAGTAAAAAAGAACGACACAGGAGCACCAAACTTCTCTTCATTATTACTTCTCATATGTTCCTCCACTAATGAAACTGGCCGTTGTTTGAGTACAATAAGTCATGTTAAGCTTTGTTCACGAGGCCTGAGTCGCTTTTACTGTGTCATATCAAACAGTTTGTCTCATTGGAGGCACTTTGAAAAGGTCAGCTGCAAACTGGGTCAAAGTTCAATCAGAAAAATCGCTAGCCGAACACTGGAAAAGTGCATGCGTCACTCCATAGGAAACAACACATAGGAAACACAGCCGGCTTCTCATGAGAATGCGCTAAGTGGTGAGATGTGTGAGATAGATTAAAACCCTGACCAGGGTGTATTCCCACCACGTGGTCAGTGTTTCTAAGGGAGTGCGGGTGGTGCTAGACCCATCACAACTCTGACCACTAGCTATTACTGACCATTTACTATACATAATGAAACACAAGAACTGTTGCACAACTTCTCTAAAAGTCATGTGTTCCAGTTAATAAGATAAAGTGGGTTGTAGAGGTGACACCCTCAGAGACTGGACTTAAGTAATCTATGTTTCTGGATAGAAACTAACCAGATCTTCTGAGAAGAAAATTCCAAAGGGTTCACAAACCTTTTCTTCTTACTCTATATAAGGATAAGGTTGTTATTGCTCAGACGCCTGTCCTCCATTTGGGCCTGTGCTCCAGTATTAATGAATTGCTTTGACAGAAGGATGATGTGAGATGACGTTCCTCCGGCCACGCTGGATACCGCAGGGTTGAACAGCCTCTCAGAATTTACAGATCTGTCCGTTACTTATGAGAGCACGAGATCTGATCCAACTTTTTGAACTATTGCACTCCTCTGAAATATTCACACTGTAAAAGTATGTGGACGCCCCTTCTAATTACTGAGCTTCAGCCTTAACCAAACAGGTGGATGAAAACAATTATATACAATAAATTACAGTTTATCTATTCAACCTTGTTGCAACAGTTTGAGGAAGGCCCTGCCTTGTTTTGGCATGACCTTGATCTTAGCCTTAATGAACACCTTTGGGAAGAGTTAGAATGCCTGATCTTACAGTTGCTTATTTTCTTAAACAGACCCCAAAATCTTGTAGAAAAAACTTAGAAAACTAAGAATAAAAGCTGTAAGGGACACAAAGTAATACGGAAAGGAAACTCCATATTACTGCTCAAGGTTTTGGAATAGGATGTCCAACAAGCTCACGGTCAGGTGTCCACATACTTCTGTAAATAAAGTATGTATCTGAGAGTAATATTACAGTAACTTCACCCCCATGCTTTCCTGTTACAGTGTACAGAAATTATGATGCTCTTTCCAGTCAGTTCTTCGGTCATTTTGACGTAATTTCTTGCTAAAATGAGTCAATGGGAAGTTACACATTATATAGAAATGGAACTTCTGGGAAACAGACTCATGATCAGAGTTCTAGGTCTCCAAAGAGTCTTGTTAGTTCAGTCTGTCCTGAAACAAACATATAGTACACGGCTCCTCGAGGATTGGGTTTGAACCATCTGTAAGGAGTACGTTCTTCCCATCTTCTGAAATGTTCACATTGAACATGAGCTCTAAATCTTTCCTAGGAATCTCGGCTGTGCCATTGACTTGGCTGGGCATCCAACAGACACTTTTGGTTGTTTCTGAGGAAAGGATGTTCTTTTGGTTTTAAAAGATAGATGATTCACAGACAGCTGTGAGTCTATAGACGTGATACAGTTATCTGTGAGACTGAAAAAGAACTGACCATAAAGCCTTCTGTAAGAATCCACTGCTAGTGGATGAAATGATGTGGTCAGCGGCTTCACACTTGTCTGTACAAAAAGCAATGGTTGCAAGAGCAATGAAAAATTGTGATTACTAGATTGATTTAAAACAAAAAGCTGAAAAATTGCAAATTAAAAATGCTTCTATTGTCTTATACACAATTGTACATTTTTGGACATTTCCCAGCTTGTTTATAACGCTGGGGTCAGAACAATCAGCTTTTATACAGCACCCGTAAAGCTGAGAGGTTCAAGAGCCATGTTCAAGGACTGCTCGTCAGAGTGAACATTCACCGTGTCAACCTTCCTATTGGTAAGCTAGAGCCGTTACCACATAGCTAGCACAGCTAATGCTTGTAATAATGGCTTTACAAATCCCTGAATAGTCAAGAAGTCTTTATTAAAATGTCACCCTTACACAGCCTTCCCAAGCACTTATTATGCCAGAATACAACACTGAGATCTTAATCCCTGAAAGCAGAGGGGGGAAAAACACAAAAGCTTTGCCGTAGCAGAACTGTTATAGATAATTAAGGAATGGAGCACCTGTTCCACTCAACGGATTTACTATTCTATTATTATATATTCACACCAGCACTTAGAAGAGGGGCATTCACCTAAAAAACGTTCTCAAGAGTTATTTATCAGAAATGATGACTTGACAGTTCTCAATAGAATAGAACCTGGGTACAAACACAGAGCTGAAGTGGCACCAAGAAGTGACATGTCCAAAACGTGATCTAGCTAAAGTTTTAATTGTGTTCATGTTCAAAATGGGGCAGGGGTAGCTCAGAGGTTAAAGTACAGGACTAGTAATCAGAAGGTCACTGCCAGCTTGCTACTGTTGGCTCTTGAGCAAGGCCCTTAACCCTCAACTGCTTGCAGTTCTTTAGATAAAGGCGTCTGCTAAATGATGAAAAATTAAACACCCGTTCCCTCACCTATCAATATATCAGCTTTTCTTTACATAAACCAACTTGGTATTTTACTGGCAATTGCACCAGTCAATCCAGTTATTATGACTTGACAGTTATTGAACAACTCAAAAGTAACACATAAATCATTTTTTTTAAACTTACTTGCAATTTGCCTTCCAAATTACCTCAGAGTTGTTCAGTAGGGTCGAGTTCATGGCTTCGAGTTCAGAGTTTGAGATCTTGCTTTGCCATTAAGTTAAAAGCATGTACTCTATGTATGTCATTTATTTTTATACACCTGATAGCAATGGGTGTAGCTTAAACATCAGAACTCTATTATTACTCTAATTAGGAGGGGTTTCCATTTGCTTATGCCATGTCTATCTACGAGGGTTCTTCAAAAAGTTTCTGCACTCTTTAAACTCTATTTATTAGGAATTTTATTTATTAGAAAACAAATGACTTCACTTTTCTACATCGTCACCTTTCAATGCATTTTTCCAGAGTCGTACCACCTTTTTAATGCCATCAGCAAAAAATGTATTTGGTTGAGCGTGTAGCCACTGATGCAGCACTGCTTTCACATCATCATCACATGAAAGACTTCTTTCCCTTAAAGCTTCTTTGAGCATCCAAAAAGGTGGAAATCAGATAGTGGTAAATCCGGACTATAAGCGTCTCTCAGTCTCTCAGTCTCTCAGACACGACCGATTGTGACTCCTCCCACCCTCAACGATTATAACCCAAATATAAAAGTGTGGAAACTTTTTGAAGATCCATCGTGTTTAAAATCCATTTTAATGTGCCTTTTATTTTTCAACTGCTAGAAATTAATCATGTCAAACAATCGAGATCTGGTTAAAACACTTGATTGATAAATAATATCTACATACCCCTTATGTACTTGGGTACTTAGTTGACCACCTTCATTTATTTGTTCACTGTTTTACCACCGATTTATCCTTTCAGGGTCGCAGTGGGTCCGATTTAAGGGGCGAAACGTGGAAAACACCTTAGACAGGTTGCCAGTCTATCACAGCACAAACACACATTCACACACACCTAAGGGGACTTTAGTATCTCCGATTAACCTGACTGCACGTCTTTGTACTGTGGGAGGAAACCCATGCAGACACAGGGAGAACATGCAAACTCCACACAAAAAGGACCTGAACCGCTTTGCTTGGGAATTGAACCCAGGACCTTTTTGCTGTGACACAACAGTGCTACCCATCATGCCACCAAGCACAGGAATGAAGCGTGCACTAAGAGCGCTGTTGATTCGGTTGAGGCGGTGTTCAGCAGGTGTCAGACAGACACTTTAGTTTCTCCACCGCAGACCAGTAACCCAGCTTTTATTACAGTGGGAGGGTTTAATGGTTTCTGCTTTTGTGGGGGAGAAAGATTGCTGGCAGCAAGCGGTGTTCTTTAAGTGTGTGTGTTTGTGTGTGTGTGTACATGTATTTATTGGATGTGCATGTATAGTTCTGTGTGCTCTCGGAAACTCGGGTTCGAATCAGTTGGCCGGCCGTCTACTTTAGACAGACGTGATTGGTGATGTCTGAGGAGACTTTGTGACCCTGACCAGAATAATAGCACATGATAAAAATTAAATGAGTGTGTGTTTGTGTGTGTATTTCTTTGTATACTGTTATGTCTCTCTTAGTGTATTTGTATTCATGTGTGTGTGTGTATTCCCTTGTATGCTTTTGTGTGTGTGTGTGTGTGTGTGTGTGTGTGTGTGTGGTCAGAGGATCACATTACCTGAGTGCTTAGTTAATCATGAACTTGTATAATACACTGTATCTAACCTAAGCCGAGGGAAACACAGCTGGATTTTACAGAAACTGGCTAGCGTATACACTCCAAATAGTCAAGTAGTCAAACTAAATAGAGTCAGAAGTTTACATACACCTGTACAGGACAGGTACTGTTAGTCATGGTAGTCCTGCTCTGTACAGCTTTCAGAAATCAGTTTCACTTGGAATCATTTCTGTGTAACTTCAGGTCACAAGTTCATCTGTACAAAACAGTACAAAGTACATCATCCGACTCCGGTTGAAAACAGTACTGAAAGTTCATGCAGTCGTCCATATTAATCAGTAGAAAGTCCCTTTGGGTTCATGTTTTAGGTTGTCTTGTTAAAACATCCAGATATTTTTTTTTTTCTTTTTTATGCATTTCTACCGATTTTTAGCACGTCAGATTTTTACCCAACTGCATTATGCTTCCTCTTTACTGGTTCTGACCTCCGCCCCGATTGAGGAGAGCGAACTGACACACGTCCCCTCCGACATGTGAGCATTAGCCGACTGCATCTTTTCACCTGCGTGAGGCGAGTTCATGTGCGATCAGCCTTGTGCACGGAGAGCCACACCCTGTTCAGCATTAAACCTCCCCATCAATCAGCCAGCAGAGGTCCCTACTTCTTTGCTACATTAATATAAACTTATTTTATGTTATTTTTAATATAGTGATGAAATGTTTTTCTCAATCATGTTTTTGCTTATGGAGCACTCAATATGTTATGCTAACACACTACCGTTGGGATCCAGGGTTCGAATCCCCAGTGTTCCAGGGAATTGGAACCCCCTGCAACCCTGATCAGGATAAAGCAGAGGTAAAACATGAAAATAACACACTGAAAAGTACATACTGGTTTGTTGCTGTATGTGTTTCTAAGTACAAAGCTAAATACAAAGACGTGACGTGTGAACACATGCACTGGAGGTATATTCACTATAAACAAAAGTGGGTTGGTGAGAATATTTGAGCCTCACACCTCATAAAAAGAGCAACGTTTACCTGACCCCCTCCCCTAATTTATCACCTACAATGACCTGGGCTACTTGACACCGCTTGCTGACACTGGGAGTGTGAGTGTTTGCTCTACACACTCCAACTATTTAAATGGTTCCTCCACGGTGGCCCATCATACTATCCTACCTGGGCCACCCAGCGAGACGCTCATCACCTGGGAGGATGAGTGCAGAGGTACATCCTCTCATTCAGTCGTAATTTGCCAATTTCATCACCGTAAACATTTCCAGATGTTGCTCTTTGTGTGTGGCACTTCCTCTTTACCCGGTGTTGTCAGACGTTCCCTCTGGCTTGTAATAAAAAACACAGCATGGATGATCATTTAATTTAACGTATTAGAGATCATAAAGACATAATACTCAATAAACAAGAGTTCATTTTGGACCGTTGGGTATTGGGTGTTATATCGCTTAAAGTATGTGGACATCTGATCATGAGCTTCTTGGTCACCTTAGGCCAAAACCACAAGCATTTCCATGGAATTGCAGCATTTTCCCACCTGTTTTAAGCTTTAATAGTCTGAACACATGTCGGTTGGCTTTACAGAAACATTTAGAGTGTGTCTGTGGGAATTTGTGACTACTAACTCTAGTCTCATTTAAAATCTAGACTCACAAACACAGCTGAAGTTAGATGCCCAAAAACTTGATATAGCCAAAGTTTAAAACTCCCATCTTAGCATTCCTCTCACCTAGCAGTGTATCAGCTTTTGTTTCCATGAACCAACCTGGTATTTTACCTGCAATTGCACCAGATCTCAGTCCTCTGCTGTCTGGTCGAGGCACATGCACTAGTGGTGGATGATTTTTGGAGTGTATAGCGTGGCTCTTTGTGCGCGATGCTGCCCTCTGTGGAATATGGAAACTGGTAAATTGAAGAAATGAAGGGAAATGCAACCTGGTATTTATACATATACAGATTTTGTTCTGAAAAGGCTTAAATTGCCCGAACAGGATAAAATATTGAACTTCTCCTTACAGACCAATATGAAGTACACAATATATCATTTTCGGCTAAGCTAAATGTGACATTTGCTACATTCCATTGTGTTATGGCTCTGTGAGTAGCACCGTCACCTCACAGCAAGAAGGTCCCAGATGGAGCGGTCCGGGTCCTTTCTGTGTGGAGTTTGCATGTTCTCCCCGTGTCTGCGTGGGTTTCCTCCCACAGTCCAAAAACATGCTAGTGAGGTGAATTGAAGATACAGAATTGTCCATGATTGTGTTTGACATTAAGAACTTGAACTGATGAATCTTGTGTAAAGAGTAACTACCTTCGGCA